>NC_065451.1:51896362-52506362 GCF_917563875.1 Diabrotica virgifera virgifera
ACTTGCCTATTGGAATAAACTGTTTCAGGATCTATTATATTGTTTTTTTTAATGTGGAGAAACACAACATGGGATGATCAATGTAAACTAAAAATTCTACTCATAAAAATGGAGAGGAGGTTAATACACTTGATTAAAATTGTGATTAAATCTAATTAAAAACGTAACACCACTATAATAAAATAATTAAGCCACAAACTGTAAAATAAAAATTAATTTAATTGTCAACTGTCAGTTGTTAAATATGACAAGAGAATTGACTGACAGCGACATCTCTTGATTGGAATGGTAACTAATTTGCTGTCTTGACCTTGACAATTTACGTGAAACGTCTATGAGTATGTATGGTTTGTGGTATAGATGATCCCAAACCCTTTTTTCAGTGCGTCACAGATTATCGAATTCTCTCTAACGCATTACAGTTGGAAGTCACAGAAAAAACGTACCTCTGTGATTATTATAGATTGAACTTGAAATTATGTATTCCTTGGCGGGTATTTGCATATTAAAACGATACTTAAAGATGTATAATTGTTTGGCGATTACAATACTCTCAATACATAACCAATCAATGATGCGAATAAAGATAATTTGACACAAAAGTAATCGATTGTGATCGTATTTTCACAAATCATATGGTAAAATGACAATTTACAATTTCTAGGTTAGTATTTTTCAGCGACGTAAATATAAATATTTTATGTCATTGGTGTATTCGGACATTGTATAGAGAATTTTGATTATATTTATTTATTTTTACACTAAATATTTTAAATATTAATATTCTGGCAAATATTTGTATAAATATTGATGTTTATATAAAATTAAATATTCTGACAACTGTTAGTGTCAGATTTAACTAAAATGGCATGTGATGATTTGCGACATTCTTTGCATCTAATGCTCTGAAGAAGGACAAGACTGTCCTTCTGTCTGACTGTGACACCTTCGCCGTTCATGGCCTAATTGGTCTAATTGGGTTACGAACTGTTGTTCCATCCACAATATTCTCTAGATTTGACCCTTTACAACTTTTTCTTGTTACCAAATTTAAAAAAGTCATTCGACGATCACTTTAAGGCAAATGAGGAATTCATTGCCGCTACGGAAGCCTACTATGCATACATCGAGAAAACGATGTTAAAGTAATTAGAGCATCGCTGGGTGCAATTGGATCGAGCTAAAAGGAGACTATGTTCAGAAATAAATCACCACTTTTTCCAAAATTTTCGTTTTTCTGTTGTATATTAACTAGGTACATATCGGACCCCCTAGTATATTATTTTTCCAATGTGAAAAATTAAACAAATACATAATTATAAGAAAAGGCCATGTAAAAATGTGTTTAAATGTTTGCATGTGTATTAAAATGTTTGCATGTATACTAGGGTGGGCCGAAAAAAATTTTTATTTTTTTTTAAGTTGTAATACCGCGGAAAAGTTGCGAATTATAATTAGAAACAAAATAAAAAAAAATTTCAAAATCGGTTAATATCTTCCGGTCCCGCATTAGCCTTAAAGTTTGACTATTTTTTAAAAAAACTTCATTTTTCTTATTTTGTGGAAAAATTTTTTTTATATTTATTTTTTAACGTAATAGTTATTTATGCGTTGAGATAGACCCTAGGAACATTGTGTTTTAATTTGATTGTGATTACTGGATATCTTCCGGTCCCGCATAAGCTTTAAAATATGCCGAAATATTGAAATTTCAACATTTTTTCGTATTTTTGGAATTTGATAATTAATTGTTTTTTAAAAGTAATAGTAATCGTTTATATTCACACAAACCTATTGTAGGGAATTTAGGGGTTGAAAACTGGGATAATTCGAAGAATTGAATTATATTTAAGGAGGCCCGTCCAATGGGCAATTTGCCTGCTCCACTTTAATGAGCTGCCGTTCCGGCACCTCTTTGAACATCTAGATGGCAAAACAACCGGGCCTAGTACTTCAAGAGGACCAATCGGTGAAAAACTTGTTGCCTGTCAAAAACTGCCGGTAATTAACTTCCAGTCTATAGATTGTCAGATACCGGAGGTAGACAGAAAGGTTCTCAGCAAGGATCAACAGTACCTACTTGATATCTCCACTGCGATAAAATCTGAGACATGTAAAGGGGATTTATCTGTACGAGATCCCGGACACTTATCACACTCGAGGCGGTTGACCAAAGCAAATAGAACTTTGCGACTTTACATAAGTGAAGAAACCCCTCAAGTGAACTTCAAGAGCTAGTTTTGTTTATCTTGAAATCGTATATGCCAATGTGGTTTGCTATCCAAAAAGCAAAAACTTTACAGATGGTCCAAAGCTTGTTTACCAAGCAATTGAATCAACGAGATATTTGCCCGAGCCTTTGCTTGCTGTTATAAACCGAGTGATTGAGCGAAATGGTTATTTTTCCCACCCCGAAAATTTGATGTTGGCAATTATTGAGGACGACAATAAACTGATAGGACAGCTCGGACTTCGTCGAATTCTAAAGGCAAGGCAAATAGATTCAAAAAGGAAGAAAGTAAGGACATTCACACCGCCGAAAATCAACTTTGATGCTCAAGAGTACTCAGATTTTGTCAACTGGATGAACTGCGACTTATCTTCTCCCCCACTGTTGGCCAAGGTCAGTGATGAAGAGATAAAATCGTACATCAACAGTGACTCCATCCTTAACCGGAACATTAATTACAAGAAATTCCCAGTACACACACAGGCAGTTGAGCGTTGTGTGAAACTAGTGACGGAAGCTTCGGGCAGAGTTTGTGGCGCTGAAGCTAGAGACGGATTTATCAGAAGTACTCTATTGTCGCGATCAGCCATGCCAGACTTCGCCAGTAAATCAGATTTCAAAGTACCTTCTTCAGCTACAAAATAGAGGCAATAATGCAGACAATTAACTGATAATTGTATATTGTACTTTTTTTATAATAATACAGATATAAGTTGAACGGTTCTATGCTCGTTGTTATTTATAATCCCTATTATGTCACTCAGTCATAACTAAAAAAATTCAGCTTTTATAATTAGGCTTATTTAGCAAACAGAAATGTTTTTTAAAAAAATATCGTAACTGGAACGATTTAAAACTAATTAAACATAAGAAAAAAAATTCGTAAAAACTGTAAATTTCCAATATTTTGGCATATTTTGGAGCTTATGCGGGACCGGAAGATATCCAGTAATCACAATCAAATTAAAACACAATGTTCTAAGGGTCTATCTCAAAGCATAAATAACTATTACGTTAAAAAATAAATATAAAAAAAATTTTTTCACAAAATAAGAAAAATGAAGTTTTTTTTAAAAATAGTCAAACTTTGAGGCTAATGCGGGACAGGAAGATATTAACCGATTTTGAAAATTTTTTTTTATTTTGTTTCTAATTATAATTCGCAAGTTTTCCGCGGTATTACAACTTAAAAAAAATAAAAATTTTTTTCGGCCCACCCTAATGTATACTGTGACATATATTTACTTACCTTGTGCAGGAACAAAGCACAATAAGAACATACTTCCAGACAAACCAGTTATCCCGGTTTCCTTATAAAGCAAAATAGCACAAGCGATTCCAACACATGGTGATAACCACAAATAATGAATATGTTGTCCACTGTAGTCGAATCTTCCCACATCATTGGACAACAAATTGACCATCTGACCAACGGTGGTTTGCGACAAAGCTGTTTTGCTTAGTTTTAGGGCTTTTCTGTATATTAGAGCACATGCCGCTACTCTTATTTTCATTCCTAAAACCATAACTTTTAACTGATAGTGGTGTATGCTCACTACTTGAGCAAATGTGACAATAATTAAAGTAATGGCACAAACCACAATATTATCGCTTTTGGCGCCATCTTGGAAGTACGAGACCAGCTTTGATATCAAGAATGGTTGAGCTATCCTGGAAATAGAAGAAAAGTATTAAAACGTGCATAAACAAAAGTACATATTTGTTAACTATAGTCCGTCTCACCTTGATTTTACAGTATAAGGAACATAGGCAAAGCAGTGCTTATGAGAGTTTTTAGCGCGGTGATGCCGATTTTATCAAAAATAATTTGTAATCGAATATTAGAGAGATTAAATTAAAAGTGTTTTAAAAAGGCAACTCAAGTAGCACAATAAAAACATTTTATTTTTATTAAAGATGGTAAATTTTTATTGTGGTAAATAAGAAAATAATGGTTTTAAAGTTACTTTGTAGATGTACTGCCATAACTTTAAAACTGTTAAGCATTTGTCACTAGTTTTAAAGTATCTAATAAGAGTATCAAATAAGACTAATTAATCTTAATAGATCATTTGTCTCATTGTAGTTTTAAATTGGTTTCATCCTAGTTCACTCTAAAACTAATCAGTTTTATGAATAACTTCCGGACTGTTTGGTTTTATTAGATTCTAGTTTATGACTTTTTAGTTTTATTGCAGTTTTAAAGACTATGTTAATGTTACTAATAAAACCTTTTATTAAAACTATTTGATCTCAAGACTATTATGTCAGTAAATAATGCGCCTAAAAGCTATTTCATTAGTTTTCTTTAAAGTTTCTTTTTTTAAAGCAATTAGTAGGCTGTATTAAAACCTAACGCTCTTAACTGAATCAATTTGTTTCTCGTAAAGACTAAATTATGCTTTTTATTAGAAACAATAAAACTAAACTAATCCCCTCTTCTTTCATGTACAAAATGGTCGACCATTTGTTTTAGAGCGAAGCAGTGGTGTAGTGTGTTGTAAAAAGTGGAAGTACAGTTATTATGAAAGAAATGAGTCGCAAGTACTTAAGATATAAACTAACTGGTCATTTTAACAAAAGAATACAACACACACAGCAATACGACGCCTCAATTTTAGGTTAGATTCACAATAAAACCAAGTGGCATTATTGACAGAGGCATTAAAACTAAACGGCTTTAATTCCAAGGCAATCTTGCTTTTATGTAGGATATTATGCTCTTGGAAAGGTATAAAATAAATAGACTAAATAATTTTATTTTGTTTTCGGCCATATTGCTTTCTAGAGATGCTGAAAGCCATGATAGATTACAATATAAAGCTTACATAAAAAATATAAATAAGTGACTTACATAAATTCGATTTATTTTAACAGTAAAACATTAAAATTGTAGATAAAATTAATTTTCCTTTAAATTCATATTTTTCGGATCAAAAAATTTTTTTGTATTATTTTTTAATCGCCAAATATCAGAAATTTTAGGGCGCATGATTTATTTAGACCTATTTTTGTTAACATTATCAATCAAGTTGAATGCGCAAGTGTTTTTCTGTCTTGGCAGTCCGAAATAACCAAGTACATTTTATTATTTTACGGTTACAAATACGTATCTACCAATCATAACACATGTCAACATTTGTTGGTCTATATGGTGTATATGGTTTTAAAGATTCATTTTAATTTAGAGTTTATGTTTATAATAAGGTAAATTGTCTTTAAAAGTCTCCGTTTAAGAAACCTTTTTAAGTTCGCTATATAACTGCCTACCTTAAAGTGTCTTTTAACATGGTTTTAAAAGTACCTTCACGGTAGCTTTTAAACCAGTTGTATAAGAAAACAAAGTTTTAAGGAGGTTTTTATTTTTGGTTTTATTGACCACTTTCAGTGTGGGCCCTTTTAGACTGAAAGCAGTTTTATTGCAACCTTAAGGTTTACTTAAAAACCAAATGGTATTAATGGTAGTTTTATTCTACTGTTTTAAAGCATCCTTAGCATACTTAATAAACCCGTTCGGTGCTACTTGGGAATCTATAATTTTAGGATTCATATGCGTAATAACTGTAGTTTATCAAATAGACTTAAGAGGAAACAGTAGCGATCAACAGGTAGCAAAAACGCGTTCCAAGATTGCGGCTGTAATTTTGAATATTTTTTCGAGATATTTGGTACACGTATTCGTAATATAATAAATAATGGGGGTACAGAGCCCAATTTGAAAAATATATTAATATGTGGAAATTACTCTGTAATTAAATACAATATTAAAAAAACGAGCCTGTACCGCCATTAGGAAGAACGAAAAAGTACACTTTCTTCAAATAAACTTTTTTATCCGATGCCTAGATTTTGTCATTTTGGAACTACTAAAATTTTTTATTTCATTAGTAGTTCCAAAATGACACAAAATCTAGGCATCGGATAAAAAAGTTTATTTGAAGAAAGTGTATTTTTTTGTTCTTTTTAATGGCGGTTAAGGCTCGTTTTTTTAATATTGTATTTAATTACAGAGTAATTTCCACATATTAATATATTTTTCAAATTGGGCTCTGTACCGCCATTCTTTATTATATTACGAATACGTGTGCCAAATATCTCGAAAAAATATTCAAAATTACAGCCACAATCTTGGAACGCGTTTTCGCTACCTGTTGATCGCTACTGTTTCACCTGTCCAATAATAAAAATATTCAGATTTCATATTCGATATTGAACAGAATTATTTTATCACCCAGTAGACCGCACGAATTTATTTATTTTATATTCACGCACGTAGATTAATTAGTTTAGATACAAATTGGTCAATTATCAACAATATAATTTGGAAATGTCACGAAACTGCTGACAAAAGTAGAATTATTTACCTTAATTAGATATACAAATCACTGGGGACTAGCGTCACCTATGACCCAATTTAAGCTTATATAAAACTAGGCTCTTGGGCCTAGAAAGAGAGTTCTCATTCAGTCTTCAGCTAATCGCGTATCATTTATCAGTTACAGTGTTCGGCGGTTCTCCCGGGATTGAAATATATCCTTGTGTTCGTCTATATCAATAAACGTATTTATCGCTACTCACGTCTTTTACATCCTACGTACTTACACATGGTCCTTATCGAGAAAAAAAGGAGGCCTACAAGTACAGTCCACACCAATCGAAATCAGTAGCAAATAGACGACACTAGGCCTGGGAGAACAGAACCAGAGCGAAGCAGAAGCCGTATCCAGAAAAATAACGGTCAGAAGCCGTAACCAGAAAAATACAGGTCAGAAGCCGTATCCAGAAAAATACAGGTCAGAAGCCGTATCCAGAAAAATACAGGTCAGAAGCCGTATCCAGAAAACTACAGGTCAGAAGCCGTAACCAGAAAAATACAGGTCAGAAGCCGTATCCAGAAAACTACAGGTCAGAAGCCGTAACCAGAAAAATACAGGTCAGAAGCCGTATCCAGAAAACTACAGGTCAGAAGCCGTATCCAGAAAAATAACGGTCAGAAGCCGTAACCAGAAAAATACAGGTCAGAAGCCGTATCCAGAAAACTACAGGTCAGAAGCCGTAACCAGAAAAATACAGGTCAGAAGCCGTATCCAGAAAACTACAGGTCAGAAGCCGTAACCAGAAAAATACAGGTCAGAAGCCGTATCCAGAATACTACAGGTCAGAAGCCGTATCCAGAAAAATAACGGTCAGAAGCCGTAACCAGAAAAATACAGGTCAGAAGCCGTATCCAGAAAAATAACGGTCAGAAGCCGTAACCAGAAAAATACAGGTCAGAAGCCGTATCCAGAAAACTACAGGTCAGAAGCCGTATCCAGAAAAATACAGGTTAGAAGCCGTATCCAGAAAACTACAGGCCAGAAGCCGTATCCAGAAAAATACAGGTCAGAAGCCGTATCCAGAAGAGTTACTGCAGATCCAGAAAGAAAACTGCAGGTCAGAGGGCATATCCAGGTGCGCATGCAGAGCCAGTCCAGAAACATAAAAAAGAAAAAAAAACCGTAAGTTTTTGAACAAATTAACATTTTTCCAACTATTTCGTATCGTATAACGCAATATTCTTTCCAATTTTAAACCGAATTATTCGACCTATACATATTTACAAAAATTTTAGTGCATTCTATACAATAGTTGCCATTCAAATAAATTTAAATATTTACTAACTATTTACTCTTTTATTTTTGTTAACTATATTTGCCTATATTTATTTATTGATTCTAACTATATTTGCCTTATATATTAACTATACTTTGACTATATAATAATAATAAACGGTTAGCCCTACAAATATTTACTACCTACCTATTTCTTTATGTTACAAGTTGATAAAGAAAAAACATTATACCCTAATAATTTCATAGTGCTTGGTATTTCATTTACATAATTTTAGATCGCATTATTTTAAATACTCATCGTAATACAGAGGTTGTATTCTTATTATTCTATTTATAACTGTGCAACATAATACTTTGATTGACATTAACCCACATATAACACTGACCTACAGATAAATAAGCAAACCTCAGCAAGGTCTACAGAATTACTATTTACGATTCAGCAAAAGGTGAATCACAGTAAATTGAAAATATAAATAGTTACGAAAAAATACGGTAAAAACATTTATTACTGCATAAAATAGAAAGTACGTGGATTTAAACATGGAAGCGTTACAGAACAAGCAAGCTGAGCTTGGAGGAGAGATTTCTAAACAGGTGTCGTCTCTTAAGAGAGACCCTGGATCTCGCAAGAATCAACAATACATTAAAGAGCGTCAGGATAGATTAGAGGATTATTGGACAAGGTTTGGGCATAACCACGAGAAATTATTAGAAAGCGGAGTAACGAAAGACAAGTACTTCGAAACAAAATACTACGAGCAGGTTTTTAAGACATATATTGAGGGAAAAACCCTATTGGAAGAATATGGAAGAATATTGAAAAGAGGAAAGACAACAAAAGGAAAGGAGATACAAATAAGAAAACAAAAAATCGAGGATTTATTACAAGAATATGAACAGGAGTTGCAGTACGATGAAGAACTGCAAGCAGAATTGAAAGAACACATGGAGAAAATAAACACACTCATCATAGAAGCAACAGTAAATGATGAGCTAGACGTTATAGACAGTGACGAAGTAGAGAGGATAGATCAGCTAAGGAGGAAGGTCAGGGAAACGATAAAGAAAATGCGGCCTGCAATGCAACGACCAGACAGCACACAGAGAAGAGAGGGAGTAACATTACCGCAGGTAAAAATCCCTATGTATGAAGGAAGATATGAAACGTGGAGAACTTTCCACGATCTGTTTACAAAGGTAATACATGAAAACGAACAGTTGTCGAGAGCAGAGAAGATGCAGTACCTCAAAACACAAGTAAGAGGGGAAGCCCACAGGATGATACAACACTTGCACATATCCGAAGCCAACTACGAAGTGGCATGGAACATGTTAAAGGAAAGATATGAGAATCCGAGGATGATACTGTTTAAACTAATAGACAGGATGTTACTAGCACAGGAAGTAAAGGATTCTTCCGCTAGAGCACTGAAATCACTACATGACACCTTCCATGAGTGCCTGGAAGCCATAGGAGGGTTGGGAACAGACACGGAAGCGTGGAGCCCATTGATAGCGAGAATTAGCATAACAAAATGGGACAATGAGACAAGGAGACTATACGAAAACCACAGCGGAGACAGTAGAGAGATACCGACGTTCAAGTCAACACAAACGTTTCTACAGCGACGATTCCAAACACTGGAACTGCTGGAGTCAGAAAAGAGACAAGAGAAACAAGGAGGAACGGGTAAGAAAACAAGAATGGGTTGCGTGATATGCAACGGAGATCACGGAGTACCATACTGCAGAGAATTTCTGGAACTCAAGGTAAAAGACCGGAACAGGATAATACGAGAAAAAGAATGGTGTGCGAATTGTCTAGCACATAAGAAGGAGAAACAATGCTTTTCACAGGTTAGGTGCAAACACTGTGGCGGAGACCACCACCAAACGTTGCATTATGAAACAGGAAACACAGGCAACAGAAGAAACACAAATGAAACAAGAGGAGAACAAATACAGGAAAGAAATGGAAGAGAATCAAACAGTAGAAGAAACGGGTACCAATCGGACAGGTACAGAGGAGGAAATAATTATTCCAACAACGCCAGAGAACAAAATAACGGAAGACGAGACAATACGCAAGGGAACAATGGGCAAAGAAACAACAACACACAGCAAAGAGGACAGAACTCAGTTAACTGTGCAAGCCATAAGGAAGGTGAAGCATTACTAGCCACAGCAGTGGTACGCGTAAGGGATGCGAATGGAGAGCCTCACATAATGAGAGCATTGATCGACCAAGGGTCACAATGTGCATTTATAACGGAACAAGCGGCGACGGCGCTAGGAACAAAAAGGCAGCCAATACAGGCGACCATATCCGGAATAGGCTCGTCAGGGGAAAAGACAGCCAACTGGAGTATGAAACTATTGATCGGAAATCATTACGAAAGTGACTTCGAGATGGAAATAGAGGCACTGGTACTACCGAAAATAACAAGGGATTTACCGGAACAGGACATAGTCCTACAGGATTACAACGAGAAGAATGTGCTACTGGCAGACCCAAGATACTACAGGGTAGGAAAAATAGACTTATTGCTAGGAGTAAAAGAATATAGTTACATATTGACAGAAGGGATGCACAGAAGAAGTAATGGACTACTAAGTCAAAACACCAAACTAGGATGGATAATTTCGGGGATAGCGAAAGAAAGGGAGACTACTAAAGCAGAAGTATGCTGTATGATATCCAGACAAGAAATGGACATACAAATAAAGAAATTCTGGGAATTAGAAGAAGTGAATCAAGAAACAAGTTTATCAGTAGAAGAGCAAGAATGTGAAGAAATGTATCGTCAGACAGTAAAAAGAAATGAAGAAGGTAGATACGAAGTGAGAATTCCGTTTAAGGAAGACGTCACAAAGTTAGGAGAATCTAAGCAGCAGGCATTCGCCAGATTGATGCAACTTGAAAGGACGTTCACAAAAGACAAACAGTTAGAAACGAATTACAGACAATTCATGGAAGATTATGAAAACCAAGGTCATATGGCAATAGCGGAAGTCCAGGGAGGAGGTTACTACCTACCTCATCATCCAGTGAGAAAGGAGGACAGCACTACAACAAAAATAAGAGCCGTGTTTGATGCATCAAGTAAAAGCTCATCAACAGTAAGCCTAAATGATATTATGCACACGGGGCCAAAATTACAACAGGATTTGACAGATATACTATTGAGATGGAGATCCCATAAGGTAGCATACTCAGCGGATCTGGAGAAAATGTTTAGACAGATCAGAATGGCAGAAGAAGACCAAATGTATCAAAAAATACTCTGGAGAAAGAACACAAAGGATCCAGTGCAAGAATATAAATTGAAGACGGTGACATACGGCACGGCCGCAGCACCATTTTTAGCATTAAGAACAATATAACAGTTACAAGAGGATGAAGGAGGGAATTTCCCTACAGCAGCGAAAATAATAAAAGAAAACATGTATGTAGACGATATATTAGGAGGAGCGGAGACGTTAAAAGAGGCAGAAGCAGCCCAAAAGGAACTAATACAAATTTTTAAGAAAGGTGGATTTACACTTAGAAAATGGTTGAGCAACGAAGAAAAAATAATGGAGAACGTACCGGAAGAAATGAGCAATGTAGACTCAAAAGCATTCAAGCAAGAAGAAATACGAAAGACGTTAGGAATACATTGGTCACCCAAAGAAGATACAATCAGATTCAAGATAGAAATAACGACGACAAAGAAAATAACGAAAAGACACATACTGTCAGAAGTAGCAAAACTATATTACCCATTAGGATGGATAGCACCAGTAGTAATTCAGGCGAAAATGTTCATACAAGAACTTTGGGAGCAAAAGACCAGTTGGGACAAAGAATTAACTAGCGCGCAACAAAGCCGGTGGAAAGCATATCAGGCACAATTAATAAATCTTGAGAGAATAACATTATCCAGGTGGAACAATTTAAATAAAACAAACAGAGTAGAACTACATGGATTCGCAGATGCGTCTCTGAAAGGATATGGAGCGGTTATTTATTCTAGGGTATTAGACCCGGAAATTAAAACAAATCTATTGATAGCAAAATCTAAAGTCGCACCATTGAAAGGGAAAACGACATTACCAAGATTGGAATTGTGTGCCGCGGTACTATTAGCAAATTTAATGAAGAAAACCCTACAAGCATTGAACAGGGAGAACATGGCAATATATGCATGGTCGGACTCAACAATAACCCTGGCTTGGATAAAGGGATCATCAAAAAGATGGAAAATGTTCGTCGCCAACAGAGTAGAGGAGATAAAAGGAGTTATAGCACCAGAAAATTGGCATAAAGTGGATACGAAAGAAAACCCAGCGGACATCCTCTCACGTGGAAGTACCGCTTCAGAGTTATTAGAAGCAGAGTTATGGTGGAAGGGACCAACTTGGCTAACGAGTAAAAAAGCACTGAGGTTACCGGCAGAGGATATACCTGAAACAAATGAGGAGGAAGTCAAAACGAAAGTAACGACGCACATGGTAACGATAAAGGAAGATATATGCGAGAGATTCTCGAATTTAGAAAAAATGAGAAGAGTGGTATCATATTGTATGAGATTTGCAAACAACTGCAAAAAGAAGGACAAAACTCAAGGACAACTTACAGTCCGAGAATTAGAGGAAACATTGTTAAAAGTGATAAAACTCACACAAATTAACAACTTCAAGCTAGAAATAAATAAACTGGAAAAGAAACAGCAACTAGACAGGAAAAACAAATTAGCATCATTGGTACCGTTCCTGGATAAACAAGGGATTCTAAGAGTCACCGGAAGGCTAAGGCACACGAAGCTACAGTACGCGGAAAAACATCCTATAATTTTACCTAAGGACAGCGCATTAACAAAGTTAATTATATCGGACAGTCATACAAAAAATCTACATAGCGGACTACAAGAGACATTACAATACATAAAGAGGAAATATTGGATAATAAACGGAAGAAGAACCGTGAAAAGTCAGTTAACTAAATGTATAAAGTGTAGGAGGTATAAAGGACAAGTAGCACAACAGTTAATGGGAGACCTGCCGGAGGACAGAGTGAACCCGAGTCATCCTTTCACGAATACAGGGATAGATTACGCCGGGCCGATAAAAATAAGTACTACGAAAGGCAGAGGACAAAGGAGTTATAAAGGATACATTGCAGTATTTGTGTGTCTGTCAACAAAGGCAGTACATCTTGAGGTAGTAAGTGATATGTCTACAGATGCATTTATTGCGGCGTTCAAAAGATTTACGGCACGCAGAGGACAGTGCGTCAACATTTACAGTGATAACGGAACCACATTCGTAGGAACGGCAAACTTACTAAAAAAAGAAAATCAAAACCTAGAGGACGAGATAAAACAAGGATTAATTGCACTAGGCACCCAGTGGCACGTCATACCTGCATATGCGCCACACTTCGGAGGATTGTGGGAAAGCGCCGTGCGAATAATGAAATATCATCTGAAAAGAATCATAGGGGAAACAGTACTGACATATGAAGAACTGAGTACGGTGCTAACACAAATAGAAGCCTGTATGAATTCGAGACCATTATGTGAATCATCAGAAGACCCAGAAGGAAAAATAGCAATCACACCAGCTCACTTCCTTATAGGGAAAGAAATTGTATCACCGAATCGGGAAGAAGAGCTCACGACGTACTTGAAGATGCCAGCAAGGTGGCGAATATTGGAAAAAATAAAAAGGGATTTCTGGAAGATTTGGAGGCAAGAGTACCTGCAACAGTTACAACAAAGGAATAAATGGCATAAAACACCCCCAAACATAAAAAAAGAAGAAATAGTCATAATTAAGGAAGAGGATACACCTCCAGGTAGATGGCCACTAGCAAGGGTAATAGAAACACACCCTGGAGCGGAGGGATTAACCAGAGTAGTGTCAGTGAGAAAGGCAAACGGGAAAATAACAAAAAGACCTATACATAAGCTGATAAAATTAGAAGAAGAGAAACAGGAAAAACCAAAGAATTCATCAGGATCAAGATGGAAGAAAATATTAATCGCAATAATGTTTTTAACACTATTGAAACCCATGAATGCAGAACTGTATAAAATATATAATCCGGAACCAGGGTTATTTACTGAAGACCTTGGAGAGGTTTACATAGATCGAGGAACATTCCGAATAAAAGTGCTAATCGAAAAAGGAAGAGTTCAAAAGGAGCATCAACTGATAGGAAGTATGATACAAGGCATACGGGATCTGTGCCAAGAGACAAAAATCGTAAATTGTAAGGAGATAATAGGGAAGTTAGAGGAAGGACAAAGGAAGGCGGAGTCAATAAGTGAAGCGTTGACAGTAGAAATAAAAGGAAGAGAAAAAAGAGGAATATTAGGCACAATATTAACCTCCATATTTGGAGTGAACGACGAAGCCTATAGTGACATTGAGACACTAGACAAAAACCAGAGAGAATTAATAAAGGGGTCACAGCATCAGGCAAAGATAATGTTAGAGACAATAACGTCAATAAACCACACGGAGATGAGGATAAATGAACAGATGAACAAGTTTAACAAAGCACTATTCACAGGCCTACAAGAAATATCAAAAGGGCTCAATGAAGTAGAAGACAAAGCATTAAGACTAGAAACCGAATATAGCACGTTACGAATACAAACCATAGCATTACAAGTTACGGAGTTCATAACCGAATATATTCAATTTTACGAGGGAATATTAAACCTGCACTACAACCACGGCCATTTCGTTGATATAATAAAGCCGGGTCAAATAACCAAGTTAATAGAAAGAGCGGGGAAGATACTACCACAAGGAGTGGAAATACGACGACAACCCATTATAGAAACAGAGGTCAGCCATGACGACAAGTATATAAAGGTCATCGGCTACTTCATAGTGACAGGGAGAAATAATTACAGCATGCTCAAGATCACCGCGATACCACTTAAGGTCGAGGGGTCAGTATTGCATTCGTTTGTCGCCCCAAGAAATCTACTGATTGTAGATTATAACACTCTCCACTACTTCGAATTGACCGCAGAAGATAAAGCAAGATGCTTACAGCTGGCACGGGCACAGATAGCGTGCTCTCCAACGGCCGTAATGAACATGGATACCAAACCAAACTGTATACTGGAAGAAATTTATGAGCGATCTAAGAATAGCACATGTCCAGTGGTTACCCGGGCAATACATCAAGCTCAGTGGAGTAAGATGGGTACACCCAACCTTTGGTTAATAATCACACCGATTCCGATACACCTGTCCATTATCTGTGATGGAAATCGGAACGAAAGAGTTCTGGAGCGAGTCTCATTTCTGAAACTCTCGCCCCGATGCATCGCCCAAACGAAAAACATTACATTACTCCCCACTAGCAGCGGGGTGGAGACAGCGATAACCAGCTACCTGAAGACTCCGATCACTCCTGTAGCGCAGTTGCTGACGATGCCAAGACATCTGTTAAATACGATTCAACCCACACACATTAACACACAAGGCGATGAATTCCGTACTATACTATTGGACGAAGAAAGTCTGGAGCAAGAAGTAGCGCATACGCCCTGGCGAAAGATACATGAGCCACATTGGACTTATTTAACGGCCACCGGGGTCATTACTTCGATTGTGGTGATTGGTCTGCTCATATTGTGGAGATACTGTCCTGGTATACGAAAATGTCGCTCAGGCAAAGCACTTAGGCAGACACCCGACCACGAGGTAACTTCTTTAGCTCGTAACCGGAAAGACGCCTTCCCGTCGACTTCCAAAGCCGACATCCCCCTCAACACTTTTTCATCTAGTAGTCCCAATTTTGATCTAAATATAGAGTCGGACGGTGAAAGCTAAGTTAACAGTTGGAAAAATATTGATTATTCTTAAACTACTTATTAATAAATTATGTATGTTGTCATATTGGAGATATGGTTGTTATATTTTATATTTATGTTATACTTGTAAACCTCGAACACTGATAATTGGGACAGCTTCCGGCGAGCAGTATGTCCAATAATAAATATTCAGATTTCATATTCGATATTGAACAGAATTATTTTATCACCCAGTAGACCGCACGAATTTATTTATTTTATATTCACGCACGTAGATTAATTAGTTTAGATACAAATTGGTCAATTATCAACAATATAATTTGGAAATGTCACGAAACTGCTGACAAAAGTAGAATTATTTACCTTAATTAGATATACAAATCACGGGGGACTAGCGTCACCTATGACCCAATTTAAGCTTATATAAAACTAGGCTCTTGGGCCTAGAAAGAGAGTTCTCATTCAGTCTTCAGCTAATCGCGTATCATTTATCAGTTACAGTGTTCGGCGGTGCTCCCGGGATTGAAATATATCCTTGTGTTCGTCTATATCAATAAACGCATTTATCGCTACTCACGTGTTTTACATCCTACGTATTTACACACACCTTAAAGGCATATGAATCCTAAAATTTTTGTAGATTGACTTTCTAAAACAGTTTTAATTTAATGTCTCTAATGTTCGATTACAAATTCTTTTTAGTCGAGGAAATGAAGTATTTTGGCTCGCAATTTTTTCGTCCAGCATGGATTTACTTGAAATTTTCACAGAAAGTAGAGAATAGTCCAGTGGCGGCTCGTACCACTTTAAGAAGGTAGTGCCAGAACTCGGGCGCCAAACTTTTGAGTGACGGATTCACGATATTGTCAAAAAAAGGTATACTGACAACAAAAACTAAAAAAAAATATGCGCGGATACTTTTATCTTATGTATCTTAAGTTTATTGATCTGAGGTGCCAAGCAATTGTCCAACATTGATCAAAACCGTTCCGTAAATTAATTAATATGTAATAAAAACCCCTTAACCTACTACAAGCATTTACTTCTGATAGTGATAGTGCTAGAAAATTGTTATTACGATTTAGTCTCTATTTACCAATTTATAAAAATAATACTATTTCATTATTCACACACATGCACAAATTTTTGTAATGTCACTTTTAAAGTTTACGATATATGAAGTTCATTCTTCTATTTTTTTGTTGCAAAGTTTTTAATGAGTTTATAATTAAAATTATCAATACAATTTACAAAATGCTTTTCTGCAGATAGCATACCTAAATCACTATGTTTTAACATCGAAAAACAGCGTTCTGCTTCAGATGTTGATATAGGAATGGTAACTAAAATACTTAAAAGTTTAACAGTTTCTTTAAATGTGCTTTTTAAACCTTCCCTCTACAATAAAACCGATAGCGAAACAGCCCCAAAGGTAGTACTTAATTCGTCTCGCTAATACAGTACCTACTTCTAATCCAGTTTTAAACCGAGTTTTGCTTAAAAATTAAAATTGTCTCCATGTTTCATTAAGAAATGATTCGAAAAACTGATGCTTATACGCAGAAAATTTCTCCGACATAAATAAATTAGAAGAAACTAAATATCCGGAGAAGGGAGGCCTTTGAAAGGTCTGGGACTTTGAATAATACGAACCTTTAAGTCGTTGTCTAATTTGGCGCTAAAATTGACCAGCTCCTTAAATATGCCTCTATTTTCTGAATTTTCTTTTTCGTCGTGACTTCTTAAAGCTAACTCGAAAGCTCCACAACACCTTATAACATTTGTAGTTTTTTTTTTCTAACGAAAAACCACCAAAAAAATTTTTTAAGATACTAATTTTCATTGTCAATTAATAAATTAAACTTGAGAAATAATCAAAATATTATCAAAATACCCACGATCATGATGTACTAAAAGTTTAGTTATAAATACAAAAACTTTTTAACAGAAAATATACATAATAAAGCGACAAACCAGCACGTAAAGAAACTCAAAATAAATAGACCTGGCATCATACCCTCGTGCCTGGCACAGAGATTCTAATTTTAAGGTATACTAATAGTCCAATATAGCTCTTCCTCTGTCACTTACATAGAATGCTCGTAAAATCTTTCTCTCTTTAGTCGTGCCAGTACTGACTTCGGCACGAAGGAGATTCTCCTGTCGAATACTCTCCGCTGTCGGCAGGGATTGTATTACGCCCATAGTTGCCATATTTTATATAATTTATGAAGATCAAAAGAAATACACGCAAAAAAATTAACAGGAATTAAAAAGTTTTGAAGATAAAAAATATGTTTCTGCATAGTTAGCAAGGTAGTGCCATGGCTCTGTGGCACTACCTCGCGGGCCGCCACTGGAATAGTCCAAGGATAATTTTCTATATCATGCCGCTGTACGCTAAAACCTTGGGGCTGGTTGCCACCCTATCTCGGGGGATTGGAATTTTTTATTAAATTTTAATCATGGAAATCGGTGTAAAACGTAATTCTAAGCAAAAAATGTGTTTCACACTAATATTTTTCGAGTTATTCGCGGTTCAAGTTTTCGACGAAAAAATCCACTTTTTTAGAGAGGTTTTTGAGAATTATTAAAAACTATAGCTATCGAAATTATGTCTTTTGGTAATACAAACCAAATTCTTTTTCTATAATATTTTTCCGACAAGTACAAACCGAGATACAGCATGTTAAAGGTTAGCTTTTTTCGTCAAATATATAATTTGAAATATTCAAAGCCAAATAACGGGATAATTTTGGATTTTCGAGGAAAACTTGGATAATATTTTTTCAATGATACAATTAGACCTTTCAAAAGAAAACAAACAAAAAGTTTCTAGCATAAAAATTGAGTGACTTATGATCAAAAAAGTTCGGTACCTGCTTTTCTTTATGAAAAATCGGTGAAATCGACCCCTAACTACCGTCCTAATTAAAAATTTGTCTTCACCTTTCTGTAATTCCTTTTATATTTGTATTATCAATACATCCAAGAAGTTTGACCCATTTAAAAGGCCTAATTTTAGAAAAATTTGAGTTTAAAAAAAACTGATTTTTTGCAATTTCGTATTTTTCACCATTTTCTTCAAAATATCTCCGAAAATACTAGAGATACGAAAAAAATGAGAGATTACTAAATTGTGTCTTTTTTTATAGCTAAAATTTCTTTATGCATAGATTTTCATTACAGTGAAAATATAGTGAGATATAGCTGTTTAAAACCTCTATTTACGAGCAAACATCCCCTTATCGAGCCTTTTAAACCCACCCCAGTTAAAAACTAACGGATCTTATGGAATTTAATTTACATAGTTTTATAGCTCTTTTAAAATCCTACAAAATTATTTTTGAAAAGACTTGTTACCGCCAAAAATAAAGGAGCTATGATTATAGAACAATTTTTGTTTCGAAAAATTAGAATAGTCCGCTTATTTTCAATGTATATAATACCACAGAACTAGTTCCTATACTGGAAGGTGACTAAAAAACTATTCGTATTTGTATTTGTACATATTTGTAAATTCGTATTTTTGTGTAAATAAATGTTTTTGTAATTCTTTAATTCTACTGTTTTTTTTCTGTATAAATCTATTAAATTATCTACATACTTATAAAAATTGCAATGTTATTAAGGGTGGTTTTTTAGGGTTGAAATATGATATTGTATCCTTTAGCATAAAACAATCATTATTTAACGAATTAAAACAAAATTTTATCCATATTAAAGTTTATAATGATTTTATATCATTTTTGACAATAAGGGGTAGTTTACACCCCTAAAAATAATCTACGCCCTTGAGCATGATACAGAATATGAAGTACAGAGTACAGGGTGAGATGATCCTAATCTCAAATTTTTGTGTAAATCGATGTAAGCCGAAATTATTATTTTAGGATAAGTCAATTTTTTATATATAGTTTGAACAAGGGTGGTTGTAAGGGTTGAAATATTACGATATTATATCTTAAAGCATAAAACAATCATTATGTAAGTAATAAGAATGAAATGTTGACATTATTAAAGTTTAAAATGTTATTTTATAATATTTTACAATTGGGGGTAGTTTTCACCCTTAAAAAACCAAAAGCGTACAACGGCTCAACATAGAAAATGAATTAGAGGGTGAAATGAGCATAATCCCAAATTTTTGTATAAATCGATGCTGGACGAAAAAATTGCGAGGTTTTGCCATTTTTTCAGTTTTATTTCCTCGACTATTTTGATAATATCACCGAGCTAAAAACGACCATAAGAACTGCTTTGCCTATGTTCCTTATACTGTAAAGTCAAGTGAGACGGACTATAGAGTCCTTTGAAATATTAATATCGCTGGGCATATTTAAAAGGACATTTAAATATTGTTCTGTCGCTATTTGCTTGTTGCAGAATAATGCATAGCATAACATCGAAGACCACTGGAATTAGATCGAAACCATTCTGCAAGAAACAACAAAAAATTATAAAATTATTAATAAACGCAAACAACAATGGATGGCTGATGAAATAATAAGACTAGTGGACAACAGGCGAAAAAAAAAAAAAAAATTAAAAACACTTAAGAATATAGCAAAATCGATAAAGAAATCAGAAGAAAAATCTGGGATGCAAAGAAAAAATGGCACAGCAGCACATTTATTGAAATAGACTGCAGAGAGGGAATGACAAATTTAATGTGTACAAAAAGGTATAAGAAATAACTGGATCATATAGGTCAACTGCAAGTACTTTACTTGATAAACAAAGAAATATTATAGTCAGTAATCAAGACAGACTGGAGAGGTGAAAAGAATATATTGAGGAACTGTTTGATGACGATAGAACATAAATTTAAATCGAAAATACACCGACCGGTCCAAACAACCTTCGATGAAATGGGAAGAGCTATAAAATTTCTAAAAAATAAGAAAGCAACCGGTCTAGATAAAATTTCCATTCAAATAATCAAGCTATTCGACGATTAAGGTAATCATTCTCTTTTAAGTCTATTCAATAAAATATACCAACAGACTGGCAACCGTCAACATTTGTAAAGATACGAAAAAAAAAATAAATAAATACCAAATAGTGTAGCGAAGGCCTGCGACTCGATACCTGGAATCTAGTACTCTAGCACTCTACAGAAGCACTCTACAAAAACCGCTATCAAAACGGACAATATAATATATGCAGTTCATTTAAGACGACAAACGGACTACTACAGGGCTGCTGCACATCTCTTACCTTATTCAAAATATTCCTTGAAAAAAACCCTGAAATCATGGAAAATAAAGTGCGAAAGAATGGGCATACGAAGTTTTGCTGACGACCAAAATAGTGATCGCACAAGATGCAGATACCTCAGCTTTATGATGAGAAAACTTAAATAGGAATATACAAAGAATGTAGATACAGATATAAAATAGCTGGAAACAGAAGACTGTAAACAAATTAAAGACACAGACAAGTACAGGTATTTAGGTTTCATAATATCAAATAAAGGAACAATTGAAGAAAATATAAAAAATAGGCTAAGACAAACAAGAGACTGCATACGAAAATTTAACCCAGTACTGTGGGATAAAAAAAATATCAGTATAAAAACAAACATAAGAATATACAGGGTGTAACAAAAATACAGGTCATAAATTAAATCACATATTCTGGGACTAAAAATAGTTCGATTGAACCTAACTTACCTTAGCACAAATGTGCACATAAAAAAAGTTACAGCCCTTTGAAGTTACAAAATGAAAATTGATTTTTTCCAATATATCGAAAACTATTATAGATTTTTTATTGAAAATGGACAAGTGGCATTCTTATGGCAGTAGCATCTTAAGAAAAAATTATAGTGAAATTTGGACACAAATTTGGTTAATTAAAATATTATTGTATACCATTAGTTAAACACGATGTTTTTAAGACTTTTTTGGCCCTTAGTACTCTTTCGAAAAATCAGTTTTTATCGAGATATTTTGAATATTTGTCAAATCCACCATATATTTGTATATGGTTAAGTACGATTATGGAGACTTGGTAATAATATGAAAATTTATTTTTCTACGAGCGTGCAAAAATGTCTACATTCGCGCACGCGTTTTAGTTTAGAAAGTTTTACTTTTCCGCACGCGTGTTACTTTTCCGCACGCGTTTTACTTTTCCACAAACGTTTTACTTTCCCGCACGGGTGTTAATTTAGATATGTTAATATCGTCGCACTAGAACAATACTAGGATATCTTCAAATATTTGACTTTTGAGTTATCTGCTCTATCTGATGTAAAATTTCATAAGCTATCTGGAGAGATACTAAGATCTGTTCAATCGGCTGCCTTGTGGTGTTTATGAGCAATATCCTAATATTGCTCTAGTTGATTTGTTGGAAATACCTGGGTTAAAAGGAAGATATCTTAAAATACCTTTTTATTATCCGATTAATATTTGCCTTTTCTAATCATAGTTGTGGTGAAATACCCGACACCCCCGCATGTCTTAGTCTAGCCCCACATCTGCATTATGATTTTTTTAACATTGTGTTTTTAAGTTGTCTTAATATTTTACTAGCAAACTTTTCCCACTATTTCACGGAGTGTGGCAAGGAAAATTTTAAATTAACCTGTTTTTTTTAAGTTGTCTGTATATTTCCCTAACTAAGCTTCAAAAATAAGGATTATTTAAGTAAATTTCCGAGTATATCCCCACGCTCATCTACGAATTCGTGGATGAGTCAGTGAGTTACAGTAAAGCTGTTCACTTTCACTGGTCAGTTCAAGTTGCTCTCCGACTGCAATATGTACTAAAGTGCGGATGCTAGAAGTTATTTTTTAAATTCGTTCGGAAAACACGTGTCTTCTGTTTATTAAAATGTATTCGGTGTCTGAGCGGACAAAAAAATACTCAGAAATTTTAAAATCATCGATGCATCATTAGTAAGGAAGAATTCCTGCATAGAGTCTACCAAAAAAAGAGCTTTACTGAGTGGACCTATTTCAACTCCACAGGAAATGACAATGATCATAAAATTAGCAAAAAAAGCAGGAAAGACTTACATGGTTAATAATATTCAATGTTCTGATATTTTAGATTGGAAAAAGTTTAGCATGAATTTTGCAAGTTTTTCTAAAAATTCAATTGGAGAGAAAATACTCTGGAGCAATATTAAGGTACTGCGAGTGACCAAAGAAAGTCCAAATATTATTTTCTACAAGGAAACTTTTGGTACCGATCCATTTAAACAAATTAACGTTCGAATGAATGAAGTTGACAACATTGCTCCAGCTTATATGGAACGCCCTAAAATTCCCTTTAAGGAAAAAGAAGATCTTTTAAGTTTAATCCGACATATTTCTGCTGAACATCACGATTTTTCAAAAATCTAAAATCGTATAAGAAAGGTCAAAAACAAGATCAAGAAGTTAGCGATTAAAAAATGTTCGCGGAAATTTTTTTTTCAATTTATTATTGTTTATTGAGTGGAATTTTAGTATAAATGATTTAACCAGTTGATAATATTTGATTTCATTTTATAAATTTATGTAATAATATTATGTTTGCTATTTCTTGAAGTTTCAGTAAAAAATAAAAAATTACAACACCTACTACATTTTTTTGCGAATAATTGTGTAAAGATAACTTGAAAAATCAATGAAACAAGACAAAGTGGTCAAATGCGTCAAAAAATAGTGTAACAGTGGGATATTTTTAAATGCTAATAATAGTAACAAAATTAATTGTTGAAATATAGAATTGGTGAAATACTAGGATAAGCTGAAGAAAAATAAAGATATTTTTAAAGAATATTACAAAAAATAAATACAATACTAGGACAACTTCAACACTTAGCAAAGATAAATTGTATATATCAAAAATTTTTAAAATGTAAGAGGAGGACATGTTACAAAATCTTAGTTTATTCTCTTTTTTTAGTAGTTCAAATTTTCAGTTGAACTCTAAACACAATCAAGAACAAATAGGGCACCATAACATTTAAGAAACAATGCAATAAACTGATATAAAATATTTTTTCCGCAAATCGCCAGGAAATTTTGACATTCCTGTCAAAATTTCTTGAAGAAAAAGTCAGGACTTCCTTACTGTAAGGAAATGTCATTTCCTTACTGTAAGGAAATGATATTTCCGTACAGTTGTTAGTGTTCTACATAAATGATAATTCAACCTCAATACGTTTCCATAGTAACCCAAGTAATTTTATTAGGAATTTCAAAGCACCATTTATTTGGGAATAAAATTATCGCGTTTTTTTTAAATCAATCAATATCTGTCGAATTTTAAACGATTTGCGGAAAAATAGTATGTTTACCTCGTAGGAAAAGCCACATTCCTGGACTCTGTGTTGCTAAGTCTCGGCTTGCGCCTCGACTTAGCAATCTTCACAATCGTCCAGGAATGTTAAGCTTTTCCTACCCGGTAAACAATGTACTATTTCCGCAAATCGCCAGGAAATTTTGACGTTCCTGTCAAAATTTCTTGAAGAAAAAGTCAGGACTTCCTTACTGTAAGGAAATGTCATTTCCTTACTGTAAGGAAATGATATTTCCGTACAGTTGTTAGTGTTCTACATAAATGATAATTCAACCTCAATACGTTTCCATAGTAACCCAAGTAATTTTATTAGGAATTTCAAAGCACCATTTATTTGGGAATAAAATTATCGCGTTTTTTTTAAATCAATCAATATCTGTCGAATTTTAAACGATTTGCGGAAAAATAGTATGTTTACCTCGTAGGAAAAGCCACATTCCTGGACTCTGTGTTGCTAAGTCTCGGCTTGCGCCTCGACTTAGCAATCTTCACAGTCGTCCAGGAATGTTAAGCTTTTCCTACCCGGTAAACAATGTACTATTATTTCATACTTTCTATGGAGGAAATTTAAAACTCAATTTACTCGAAACTATATTTTTTAAGTTTTCTTAGTATTGTTCTAGTACGACGATATGGCCTTAAAGTAATTATAATACATGTAATAAACTAATATTTAGATATTATTTACTAATTTATTTCAAATATATCTTATTGTGTTCATGTTTTAATGAAATTAACGTGAGAATTCGATGAAATAAAATAATTTTGACATAATATTCGAAAATCAAATCAGTAGACAATAACAGTGGTTTTGAATCGTCGTCATGGAAACCAAGATCGTCGTCATGCTAACCAATTATGCTGAAAGTTTGGTTTTGACAACCTTGTCAAAGAATTAATTTGTGTATGGATTTTCATATTAATTAAATTAATTGATTAAGATTTGGTCATTTTTTAAAAACTCGTAGAAAAAATATTGTTCCTAACGCTTGCAGAAAGTCTCTTTTCCGCACTCGACTGCTTGCCGAACTCCCGCTTCGTGTCGTTCGGCAAACTGCAGTCGCGTGCGGAAAAGTATGACTTTCTGCATTTGTTAGAAAAATAACTATTATGATTTACATTTTTAGGTATATTTTGAACCATATTAAAAAAGAAGCCACATCTTGATAAAAGGTGCCTTCTCGAAAAAATACAAACAGGCAAAAAAGTTTCAAAAACACTGTGTTTAACTAATGGTACCGTAGTAATATTTTAATTGGAACGACACAAACATTTGGGGGGTTTAAAAGAACAAAACCCCCATAAAATTTGTATGTAAACATATTAAAAAATAAGCCTCAACTCGATAAAAACTGCCTTATCGAAAAAATACTAATAGAGGCAAAAAAGTTTTAAGAATATTGATTTTAACTAATGGTACTACAATACTAATTTAATTGAGATGTACACAAAAGTTTGGGGGGTTTAAGGGAACAAAACCCCCATAAAATTTTTATGGGGTGCACAAATTTCACTATAATTTTTGTTTAAGATGTTCCTGCCATAAGAATGCCACATGTCTATTTTCAATAAGATATCTCCAACAGTTTTCGATGTATTAGAAAAAATCGATTTTCATTTTTTAACTTCAAAGGGCTGTAACTCTTGTTATGTGCATATTTGTACTAAGGTAAGTTAGATTCATTCGAACTGTTTTTGGTCCCAAAATATGTGATTTAATTTATGACCTGTATTTTTGTTACACTCTGTATAACACCATGACAAGAAGTATTCTGACTTATGACTATGAAAATTGGATAATAAATAAGGAATTTAAAAACAAAATGGGAGCAACAGAGGTGGAATTCCTAAGGGAAAGCTGCGGAGTGACAAGAAGAGATAGAATAAATAACGTAGAGATTGAGAGTATAATGGAAATAAACTCAGATATAATAGACTACATTAAACAGAAGAGATTAACCTGGTACGAGCAAGTCAGAAAAGCAGACAAAAAAGGTTGGATAAGCAGAAAAACAGAATGGAGCTAGATAGGAAGAAGGGAGAGAGGCAGACACCGAAGATCTTACAGAGTTGAAGTGGACGAAACGACGTAAAGAAGAAATCTACAGTCAGGAAGGTGACTGGCAAAACAGAAAGAAATGGAGAGAACGGTTGAGTGAAGAAATACAGAGAAAACTGTGGAAATCCTTAGTACAATATATAAAAATATTGCTTAAGGAACGTTGCAACCCAAAATAAACAATTAGAAATTATTTAATATATCAAAATTCCTCAACAAAGAGATTTTATTGATCCAAAATTTTTTATTACTTACCGCAATAGCTCGAACCAAGCGTTGAACACTGCATATATTGCTAACTCCCATTTGAACACTGAACCTATAGCCAGTAGAAGAGAAGGCCGTTTCTTTTTCAGTTGTTTCTTCCATGCTTGTTCTAGTTTCGTACCAAGATATAAAGATTTTTGTTTTTCGACAGTGACGTACATATCGTCTTCGGTGACTTCATTTTTGAGTCCTCTAAAGAGGTAGACTGGTAACCAACTGGAATCAAAATAAGAAAGTAGGTTAGTATTGTTGTTGTTATTTGGTGGGGTTTATATGACTGCGGACACTGAATCAATTATTAATCCATGATAATTATTTCTACATTGGTCTCTAATGTTAATAAATAGTTTATATTAATCGGATGGGTGGACATCAGTCAAAGAACACAGTGGATTTAAAAACATATTAACATTATTGGATATAGAAGAGCCATAAAAAATTTTGCGTTGTAAGTTACTCATCTGACCAAAAATACATTGTGGACTATCACCTATTACAGATTAATTTTAACATATTGGGTGTTCATTAATAATTGGAAATATTTTAACTGTAGGCTCCTGGGCTCAAAATACTAAGGTTTAACCCCTATATCCTAGTACGAAAATGTTTCCTAAGGCACGTGAAACATAAAACGTGAAACATGAAACAAATAAATTGTGAAGAACGAAACCGCTTCATGTTATATAGAGGAAACAGAGGTTGAACTTCGCAAACTCGACACAAGTCCGGTTTTATTTTTTTTTCTGGTATATCAAGGGATGATTATTATTAGAATAATTTGTCTTAAAAGATTTCGCTCCGAAGCACCCATTTCCATCCCTTTAACCTTCCGATGACCAAGCTTTTTTTGTTACACGGATGACCAAGGGGGGAAAAATGACCCCAGGTCAAAAATGCCAAAAATAACAATTAACAAAAAATGAAGTTTTTTTTTTATGGCATGAACTTTATGTCATTCAGCCAGTCACAACATGAGTATTACTGTCATGTGTAGTGTGTATGTTGAGTAAGTGTCTTATTACTTTACAAAGTCGACGTCATTAGCGTAAAACTACGTGGAATTACACATAAGAGACGGTATTTTACTAAACATCAACTTCAGAATATATTTTTTATTCGTAAAATATAGGGAACCTTTTTTATTTCAAATATGAGGATATCTAGAATAATATTAAAGTCAAATAAATAAATAATGAGTTAAAAATTAAAAATACTTTTGAATTTATTAAAGAAAAACATACGCTGGGGTCACAATTTCCCCCGCTTGGTCATCCGAAGGTTAAAGGGGGTAGTTTGTGGTTTTTGCGAAACGTAGCCCTTCCTGTACGTTATTGAAAAAAATTCCTTAATAGAGATATGAAGAGGACTTTCCTACAAGAGATATTTCCTACAATTTATTCCGCGACAGCAAATGCCTATCACACACCGTTTAGCGGGGGTGGCGCCCCAAAGTTGACAAGTTTAAAAAAAAATATTTTTCCCTAACCGTAAAGGGAATCAAGAAGCAACCCAGCGACAATTAATCACTAATAAATGGCTGATTTTTCGTATAGGTATCATTTAAGGGCAATTGATCATTTTTTAATTACAGGGTGATAAATTAAAAAAAAAACCATCTTTATACCATCTGAACCGCTTATGCTAGCGTAAAGAAACTTTCAGCGATTACCCATATACAAGTGTTATTTACAAATTTGTATAATTCACCCTCATATTTTCCCCGAAATCACCCCCCCCCCAAAAAAAATCAATAAAACAATATGTAAAAATTGACTCTGGCGACCACTGGGGCTTTAGGGTGCCAAAAAAAGTAAAATATGTATAGGTCATAATGTGTAGCAGACAGTGTGTTCTTTTATTTGTCATAAGTACGTTATCAATACAATGAATAGGTGACGAAAAAACAAAATATGGAACCCGCCAAAGCATTTCTGGGGTTACGGCGCCACTGTGCCGTAACGGTTGCCCATATGAAAAAAAAATTCATATTAGGACCTCATTTGCAGAGCAAATAGTGGTCTTTAATCTTGTATAAGCTTTGTTTCAAAAAAATATATAGGTAATGAGAAAATCGTAAAAACATGCTCACCAAACTTATTTTCATGGATAGGGTTAGTTTCCGCAGGGATGTTGCAATAACCATAATATATATTTCTAAAAAACCCTACTGATGGAATAGGGTTTTCCACTAAACCCTTTAAAGAGATGAAAAATGGTTGTTCCGGGGCGAAATCTTTTAAGAAAAAGTTAGTCTCATAATAAACACCCCTTGATATACCAGAAAAAAAAAATAAAACCGGACTTGTGTCGAGTTTGCGAAGTTCAACCTCTGTTTTCTACACTAATATACTAATCAAGAAACAAAAATAAAATTTGTAAAGTAAATAATGGAAAATCATGATGATGAGGTCGTTGCTGTTGTGGCAACTTGTTTATTACTGTCCAAAAATCATAACCATAGTACAAAATATTTGGTTTGCAAACGAATTAAATAATCATCTTGCTAAATTTCAATAATTTTATAGAATGAGTATTCAAACATTTACATTGTTTTATTGTGGGTCCTTGTTAAAAAAACGATATTTTCTCGTTATTGTCTTTTCTAGTACCACTCCGGGTTATAATTGTACCTACAACTCTTCGTTCTACCCCACCACAGAAACCAATGCAGTATTAAATTCTTGGTCAGCATTCATTTTACGCACGTAATTAATTATTCAAAACAATGAAACTGAAATCGAAAAATAGAACACGTCTTATTTCATGAAACACGTTTCAAGAAGATAAAAATGTTTCATGCGTATGAATCGCACTCGTTTCATAGATGGGCGGACGTCTATTTGTTTAACAGTGTTTTATTTCCATGAAATGTGTTTCACGTTTGATGTTTCTTTGGTGTGTGGCCTCCCGAAGATAGAAATGTTTCACACGCATGCTGACTTCTATTCGTTTAGCATTGTTTTATTTTCATGAAATGTGTTTCATGTTTCATGTTTTACGTTTTATGTTTCTTTGGTGTGCGGCTTCCCTAAGAGAACAAGAGCTATTTGAAGATGGCGCCCTTTAATTAGGTTTTTTAAATACCTGCACAACGCTTTTATTTAGAAAAACGAAAACTGGCATGCCTCTTTATCTTTCAGAGATAAACCGACTCCACAAATTGCGAATTTGTAGTACCTGTCATAGGCGCCCGTTTTGGATACGACAACGGTTATTTTATCGCATATCTTTATATCTTTAACTTTTACGCATTTTTGACACTGGATTATTAAATTGTGAGGTATTCTAATAAAAAAAGTTACTGTTAGTTTAAGTCGGTAGGATACACCATTTACTAGATAAATCGAATTGAAAATTAGTCCTTTCTTGAATTTGAAAAAAATCATAATTTTAGGAGATTGGAATTCAAGAGTGGGCAAGGATGTCAACAAAGGATTAGGATGCATTGGAAAATACGGAGAGGAATGTTTGAACAGGAATGGTGTCAAAATGCTAGATTTCTGCCAAGCAAATGACCTACTAATAGGAAACACATTTACAAACCAAAACATAGAAGACAAATATACGTTCGTGACGGAAGAGCGAAGAGCGAAAAGTTTGAT
Source organism: Diabrotica virgifera virgifera (assembly GCF_917563875.1). NCBI lineage: Eukaryota > Metazoa > Arthropoda > Insecta > Coleoptera > Chrysomelidae > Diabrotica > Diabrotica virgifera. The sequence goes on from NC_065451.1 coordinate 51,926,256, forward strand.
AGATTACATAGTTTATACGATAAACCTAGAAGATAAAATACATAACGTCTTAACTGAAAAGGAACCGGAACTAGCTGCAGAGCACAGGATGGTTACTTCAAAACTCGAGGATGAAAAAATAAAGGAGGTGGAAAGAAAAGATTACCAAAGAGTAAAAGTAAATAAGCTCAAATTAGAACAGGTGCGAGAACATTACAAAAAAGAAACAAATAGAAGATTAAGACAACTAGAAAACCAAAAAGAGGCATGGGCATTGGAAGAAAGTAGTCATAAAGTCTACAGCAATAGAAATATGTGGAATCAGAAAATATAACAAACTCCATAAAAGAACGAGATGGTGGAACAATGAAGTTAAAACAGCAGTGAAGAAAAAGAAAATAGCATGGAAAAAATACATTGAAACCGAACTGGAAGAAGATAAAGAAGAATACAAAAGGCTGAGACGATTAGCGAAAAACACCATAAAACAAGTAAAAACAAAGACGTGGGAAGAGTTTGGAGAATAATTACAACAAAACTATGTAACACATAATAGAAGCTAAAAGGAAAACATAAAGAAATAACAGCCGTAAGGGATACAACAAACCAAATCCAAACAACTCCAGAACAGGTAACTAAAGTATGGAAAGAATACTATGAAAACAAATTTAGAAATACAATAGTAGATGATAGAAATGAAACATATCAAGATAACGAGAACAAAGAATTAGAGCAAATAAATAGGGAAGAAGTAATATTGGAAGTATCAAACGTAAAAATAGGTAAAGCTGGAGGAGATGATGACATAAACCCGAAAATGGTCAAGTACATGGGAGAAGAAGGGATAAACTGGTTGTTGAAAATATACAAAGAGGCATGGGAAAAGAAGCAAATCCCAAAAGACTGGCAAAGTAACCTTTTAGTGCCAATATACAAAAAGGGAGAACACGTCAACTGCGAAAATTATAGAGCAATATGTTTATCATCGGTATGTTATAAAATATACACGAAAATAGTAGAGAAGAGGCTAAGACAAGAGGTAGAAAGAGAACTGGGAGAAGAACAAGTAGCGTTTAGACCAGCAAGACAGACAAACGATAACATTTACATCATTAGAAATATAATAGAAAGAAGTATTGACTCGGGGGGAAAGCTCATTCTAGAATTCATAGATCTAAGGGCAGCATTCGACTCTATAGAAAGACAAATTATATGGAAATGCTTGCAGAACATGAAAGTACCAAGTACACTGATAAGAATAATTGAAAATATATACGGTGTAGTAAAAGGACGTGTACATATAGCAGGAGAAAGATCTGAAGAATTCAATTGGGAAAGAGGTATCAAGCAAGGAGACAGTCTTAGTCCGCTACTATTCATAATAGTCATGAATGAATTGACTAGAAATAATGGAGAAAGAACGAACCAAATACAGACAACAATAGGATACCAAAGATTACAGCCAATGAAAATAGAAGCCTTATTGTATGCGAATGACATAGTCCTTATAGCAGATTCGGTGACAAAAATGCAAAAACTCATAAATATATGGACAGAAGAAATAGAGAAATTAAAAATGGAAATAAACATCGAGAAAAGTAAAATAATGGTCATCGGCGAAAAGGAAGAAAATGAAGTAAATATAAAATGCAAAAATATTCAACTGGAAATAGTTACCGCATATGATTATCTTGGAAGTATAATTACCAATGATGGGAAAATAGACCTCGAAATAACAAACAGAACTAAAAAATCAAACAAACTGTACTACGCACTAGCACCAGTTCTGAGGAAAAAAGAATTGTCTCACGAAACAAAAATTAAAATAATAATACGATTGTGATACCGATGATACTGTATATGAGCGAAAATTGGACTTTACAGAAAAAGCATATTAGTAGCATAAATGTAATTGAGATGAAACATTTACGTGCTATAGCCGGAAAGACCAAATGGGATAGAATAAGAAATGAGACAATAAGAGGGATAACTAAACAGGAACCAATAATGAATAAAATAATAAAGAGGCAATTAAACTGGTATGGACATCTGATGAGAATGAAACCTAGTAGACTAGCAAGGAAAATTCACGAAACAAGGAATATTACAAAAAAGAAAAAAGGCAGGCCGAGGAAAAAATGGATACAGCAAATAGTAGAAGCAGGAAAAATTAAACAGAAAACGCTAGAAGAAATGAAACTAATAGCACAGGACCGAAAAGAATGGAAGAGATGGGTGAATATGTAGCTAAATTAAACCCAAATCCGACACCTAAAAGGGTATAAGGAAGGGGAAAAAGAAAGAAGAATTTGAAAAAAGTTACAAAAAAAGCTATTTAGGTAAACGAAAACTGGTAAATACGTTTATATTATTTTGCTTCCAGAGATGAATCGATTTTATCGATTGAGGTTTCTAGTACCTGTCAGATACATCCATTTTGGGTAGGTCAATTTTATCGCAATATTTCTTGTCTTTAAATCTTAAGCATTAGACCAGGGCAGACACTTGCAACAGCTTCTTGCATTATCTTCAGGGTGATGTCAAGAAAAATGTCTTCTACAGAAAAATATCAAAATAAGTCGTAAGTAAATAGTCGCTGCTAAGGCACGTCATCTGGAGTTTCGAGGGTTTTAGACACTAAATTGATTCAGATAGATTACTCGAGTGTTTCTGGAGTTGCTCAACAAACCTACGCCATCAGAACCGAGTTACCGGTGCACCTGGTATCGAAAAACCCTCCAAACTGCAGAAGATAACATGCCTTAGCAGTGACTTTGGGCAGCAGATGGTCCGGGTGGTCAGTTCCGAAAGCATATTTGTATTTAACGACCTCAAAAACGCCTAGTAATATATTAGCATGAATTATGTAGCGAAAACCTTCGAAACTCCAAAATATGACGTGTACCAATTACTCCGGGAGTCGTTTTTGATGGCGTATTCATGTTTAGCAACCCCAAAAACCTCCTTGCAGTCTGATTTCATCGATGTAGTACCGAATTCACTCGAAACTCCAGAAGATGAAGCTACCCTGGACACCAGGTGCTCCGGGGATTGGTTCGGATGGCGTATTCATGTTCGGCAACTCCAAAAACCTCAAAGTAATCTGTTTGCATCAATTTGATACCGATAACCCTCAAACATACAGATGACGTGCCGTAGCAGTGACCCTGGGCACCAGGTGCTTCGGTGGATGGTTCAGATGGCGTAGTCGTTTTCAGCAACCCCAAAAATCTACGAGTAACCAAATCTGGCCCTTAACAGGTTTATTTTGACATGTTTAACACTAGAAAATCGGAGGGGCCAATTTGGCCCCTGTTGCGATTTGAAGATATTGTAGTTTTTTTATTTGAGGCAATAATAATTTCATATTTTATGACGTTTAATATTTTGATACAAAGACTTATTTAGCACAAAAAAATATTGTTTACTAAATTTATTAAATGGTTTTTCTGACAAATCTACCATAGAAGTCTAAAGGGGCCAAATTGGCCCTGTGTAAGTTATTATCGTTTACTGGGAAATTTGAAGAGCCTTTCTTTCAAATTCCCGTCGGATGGGTAAAATTATATTAATGTATGTTTATTGTAAATGGTTACTCTTATACTGGTACTGGTACTGACGTAATAAAGATAAAATTGTTGGTGAACACAAGACACAAAGATAGAATGTAGGTGTAGAGGACCAAATGACGCGTCTTTATACTACAAAAGTAACTTCAAGACGATGGCCTATAGACGTGTTTTATAATACTCTTGACTTGGAAGCAGTACCCAGATAGCACAAGTACGTTTTATGGACATCCAATGGACGTACATCTGTGTAAATTGGAACGTCCAATGGACGTCCCGCTAAGGTACAATGGACATCCGATGGACGTCCAACGAACGTCCAGAGTTCACAAAATTGGACGTCCATAGAACGTCCGCTACAAACGTACAGTGTACATTGTTGAAGCTTTCAGTGTACATCTTATGTACATTCAATGTACATCTGATGTACATTCAATGTACGTCTTATAGACATTTTTGTAGGGCACTTTTCAGTAAGCAATCTAGTGTCCATAATTTTTTTAATACATACATAGCAAAAAGCCTTTAGGTATAGGAAATAGTTCCTATAATACTAAACTTATACTTTAAAATATTACCGTTGATTGAAATATTAATATTATATGAAACCGTCCAATACCTCAATCAACGATATTACACAAAATACCTTTTTTATTTCTCTTTATTATAACTTTATTATGTATACTTTATTATAGAAACTTCATTAATGCACGACTGCACTTGCACGATAAACAGCAAACACAAAGATATCACAGGATGTATTATATTGTATGTAATAACTTAATAAAGACAAAATTCAGATAATGGCGCCCTATGAAGCAAGCACATTAAAAGGGGTTTATTTCTGTTCTGTTCTGAGTGTTCTGTTTCCTTCCAAACATTATTACTAAGAACTTAGAGTCAGTACGGTTGTATATTGCAAGCGGGTTTGCCATTCTGTGAATTATCATGACTATATCCTCCTTCAGTATTCCACAAATTAACAGCGATAATCCCCTAAAAGTACCTGCCTAATAATACCTTTTACGACCGATAGCGTGAAGAGCGACAACGTTGTCAAGAAGATTCTCATTTAGGTTAGCGGGAAATTTAACAGTTACAAAATGCACATTTAAGATTTAAGTTGGTAGTGTCTAATTATTGTAAGTTCTATAATTACCGATGCGCGATGTAGCTCCGTTATTCTGAAAAAGTTTACCATCGTTTTATCATCATCTAATATTATATAGGTTTAATTAAAATAATTTTAATGGTTCAGTGTTTTAATTCAATGATGAAAAAATATGTGACTACATTTATTAGAAGCTTCTTGAATTCTACTAATAATATTGCTTTGATTAAAACAAGAACCTATATATAATTACTGATAATAATAGTCGCGTTTTATGTAAAATCTCCATGGACCACAAATGGATGTCCAATGTACGTTGAAATCAAACGTCCAATGGACGTCGCGTAATGGACGTACATAGTACGTCCAGTTTTGGTCCACGGACGTTTGGACTTTAAATGTACGTTATATGGACGTCCATCGGACGTTGTGTGCTATATGGGTAAATGCATTGATTATTTATAAAGAAATAACTAGAAGTAGACTCAGTCTTTGTAAGCTTATTCTTTGGCTGTGTGAAGAATTATTAGCCCATAGCTTGACTCCCGAAATCTGGAACTACGCCTAGCAACACCAGGTCTACCAACAACTATCACTGTTAGTATCCAAAAACGACAAAAATATCAGTTGAAAATATTTTTTAAAGGAAATCATACTTCCAATCATTGCCGCGGCTGTAACAATGCAATGTGTGGCAAATATCAAAAATTGCAAACTCTATGGGTTCCGAATGTTTTTGATAGGCAGCGAATGTGTTAAACAATGAAAGTAAAAAATAAAATCAGATTCTATCGTCTAGAATATCTTTAATTTCTTTAAACTGAGTTTTAATTGATTAAAGAATGTGGGGCCAAAATGATCTCTTCCGGCTTTCTAGGTAGGTAAGCCAAGCCCTACTTTCTAGTGTTAAACAATGACAACTAAAAGTGGATGCATTTTATGCAGTATAGAATGCAATTATGCATTTTAGTCCAGAAAGCCACTGCGCATCCGCTAGAAAAAATATTCCGATTCCGATTTTTTGCACAATATTACTCAAAAAGGACCCCTTTGCATATTGCCAGGACCAAAAGTGGGTCAAAAATTTTTTAAACGTTTTTTTTTGTTTTTTTTTTCCTAAAATTATTATTTTTTGCATGGAACAAAGTTTCTTTAAGTTTTTGGATCATTCCAAACAGAAAAGGTCTTTAGTGACTTTTTTCTAAAGTTGATAGTTTTTGACATAAGCGATTAAAAATTGAAAAATTGCGAAATCAGCCATTTTTAACCCTCAAAAGTATGTGAAAAACTGAAAATTTGGATATTGCCAAAGTGGGTAGATATTCCTTAAACATCTATTGATGAAATCCCGAAGAGTTTTTTGCAATACAATATTCAAAACTCCTTTGTTTTTTAATTGCTAATCAAGCGTGCGCGACACTATTTTCCACCGTTTCAAGTTGGTGCAAATGAAAGGAATAAATTCGTTATTTCGTAAACCGGCGACTTTAAGGAAAAATCCCGAAAAAGGTCGTTTTTTATTTTTTAATTATGATATTGTGGCATATATGGTATACTAATGACATCATCCATCTGGGCGTGATGAAGGTAATCGATAATTTTTTTAAATGAGGATAGGGGTCGTGTGCTAGCTCATTTGAAAGGTTATTCAATTCTCTATTTAGTAATATAAACATTTACATAATTATTTATACAGGGTGTCCAAAAAAAGTTTTTAATTAAAAATTTGAAAAAAAAAAGAAGAATGTATGTAATTTATTTAATTCAAAATACATTTTACTGCTTTCACAAATCAGAAAACAAAGTTTATTTCACAAATAAACATTACTTTTCACTTAAATTAAATGCTCAAACTTCCAAGAGGCAGGTGGCTGGCAGGAGCTGGCTTGAACATTGAATTTAATCGAAAAGCAATGTTTATTTGTGAAATAAACAGATTTTAGTTTTCGGGTAACAGTAAAATGTATTTTAAATTAAATAATTTACATACATTTTTCTTTTTTTTTTTCAAATAATTTAATTAAAAACTTTTTTGGACACCCTGTATAAATAATTATGTAAATGTTTATATTACTGAATAGAGAATTGAAGAACCTTTCAAATGAGCTAGCACACGACCCTTATTTCATTTAAAAAAATCATAAATTACGTCATCACGCCCAGATGGATGACGTCACTAGTATACCATATATGCCACAATATCATAACTTAAAAATAAAAATTGATCTGTTTCGGGATTTTTCCTTAAAGTAGCCGGTTTACGAAATAACGAATTTATTCCTTTCATTTGCACCAACATGCAACGGTGAAAAATAGTGTCGCGCACGCTTGACTAGCAATTAAAAAACAAAGGAGTTTTGAATATTGTATTGCAAAAAACTCTTCGGGATTTCATCAATCGATGTTTAAAGAATATCCACCCATCTTGGCAACGTTCAAATTTTCAGTTTTTCACATAGTTTTTGACGGTTAAAAATGGACGATTTCGCAATTTTTCAATTTTGAATCGTTTATATGTCAAAAACTATCAACTTTAGAGAAAAGTCACTAAAGACCTTTTCTGTTTAGAATGATCCAAAAAACCTAAAAAAACTTTGTTCCATACAAAAAAAATAATTTTAGGAAAAAAACAACAAAAAACTTTTAAAAAATTGTTGACCCACTTTTGTTCCTGGCAAGGTGCAAATTTGTTAAAAGGGGTCCATTTTGAGTAAGATTGTGCAAAAAATCCTAATCGGAATATTTTTTCTAGCGGATGCGCAGTGGCTTTCTGGACTATTTCTACCCATTTTTTATAGTAGACTTTTTTCCTGACGTCGCCCTAAACAGAATGCAAAAAAGTGCAAGTATCTAGGTGCTGTATTTATAAATAGATTTATTCCATTGCTTTTAGTGCTAAATGCCCTGATCTACAATTATTTGACTTTACGACGATAGCAAAATGATTTGATCCTAACTTCTCAATTAAAATAATGACTAGTTTTATTAAAACCTCTGAGTGACCTGGAAAAATTTTCCTAGCCAAAACAAATTAGTAGGTTAGTAAGGCAGTTACAGTATGTATTATAATTTATAATATTGATATATTGGGCAATTATTTCATATTGTTATTTAAGTTTTGAAACTAACGAAACAAACAAATTATTTTGAAATTTTAAATCAACAAATTTGTTAAATTTATGACTCGTCTTTCTACATCTTATGTTTTAATTTAGATCACAAATTTAAAATTAACTTTGGAACTACTTATTATTGTTGACAGTTAGTACATGGTTATTCTAGCATATAAATAGTTATTTAGTCATCAGGGGTGTCAAATTGGTTTCGGTTTCGATCAGCTTAAAATTCCTCTTTCGGGCGCGCCGTGGCTACAAATTTTACCATTTTTCTCTGACTTTATTATTTTTTTAAAGGTAGCTTATCCGGTTTTTCACCGGTTATTAGGTACTCTAAAAAGAAAAACCGGTTATAACCGTAACAAAAAAAAAACTGAAAAACCAATTATTGCAGAGTAAAAAAAAATGGTTTAAGAGCACACAGTAGCGATCAACAGGTAGCAACAAACGCGGTCCAAGATTGCGAAAGTTCTGTGAACTTTAAAAAGTGAGGCAACAGTGCGTCGGTAATTCGACACTGACAGTGACGTTTATACTATTAGACAAGACGAAAACGGCGGGTTCGTTGGAAAAAATATTTCCATGAGATTTTTTTGCATCATATTTAAAGTTTATGAGATTTATTTTGCAAAAATCAATATTTTCGTCCCGGAGAAATTTAGATTTTTCGGACCATTCGGGGCAGAAAAGGTCTCTTATAATTTTTTTCCAAAGTTGATCGTGTTCGACTTATAAGCAATTTAAAATTTGAAAAACGCGAAAATCGCCATTTTTAAAGACCTAATAACTCGCTTAAAAATGATTATTATGAAAGTCAGAAAGTAACTAAATCAAATTTAAAGCCCCCCTTCACGATCCTGAAGAAATTTGTGTCATTAATTTATTACTAAGCTGTTATTTTAAATTACTAATAATGAGTGGTAAGATCGTATTGACGTGGCTGTAAATGTGAGTGCGAGTGAGATGCGCCATTGGACTGCCTGAATGGCATCTCTTACGCACTCATCAACAGCTTAGTAATCAAATAATGACAAAAATTTCTTCAGGATCTTGTAGGGGGGCTTTAAACTTTGATTTAATTACTTTCTGACTTTCATAGTAATAACTTTTAACCGAGTTATTAAGCCTTGAAAATCGTCATTTTTCGTTTTCTTCAATTTTAAAATGCTTTTACCTCGAAAACGATTAACTTTAGAGAAAAATTATAAGAGACCTTTTTATCCAGAATGGTCCAAAAAACCTAAAAAAAAATTATTCTGGCCAAAAATATTTATTTTTGCAATTTGATTAAAAAAATTGTTAAAAAAGTTTGGACCACTTTTCGCGTGGGCGACTTCTTGAATCTTATTCTGGAATGTCTCACGAATGTGATTATGCAAAAAAATCTCATGAGAATATTTTCTCCAAAGAACCCGCCGTTTTGGCCTTGTCTATAACAAAAACAATAATTTTTATACACATAGGCGCGAAATGTTGCCAAGTCAGTAACGTTCGATTTCTTGGTATAAAAAAATCGATTTTTAGTACATACTTCCAATGTGACGCAAAATCTAGGCACGGGATAAAAAAGTTTATTTGAAGAAAGTGTATTTATTTTGTTTTTATTAATGGCGGTACAGGCTCCTTTTTTCAATATTTTATTTAGTTAGAGTAATTTCCACATACTAACATATTTCTAAAATTGGGCTCTGTACCGCCATTCTTTATTATATTACGAATATTTGGGCCAAATATCTCGACAAAATATTCAAAATTAGAACCGCTTGGTAAAATTGACAAAAAAATAATTACTAAATATTAAATAAGGAGTGAATAGTTAGTAATTTTTCCAATTTTGGCAAAATTGGCCAAAAAGAAAAAAATTACCATCTAAAATCACTAGCCAGTTGTGTCCGAGTTTAGCGAACCGACTATATACATTTTTTTGGTAAAATTAATTGTTTTCGATTTATTTGCTATCAAAAGAATAGTTAGTTTTAGGGCCGGTTGTTCGAACGCTAATCAACAATGATCATTATCAAATAATTAATTACTGTCAATGTCAACTTTGTTTGGGTTGCTAAAACATAATTAATTACAATTCTGAGACTATAATCAATTAATATAACAATAATTATTAACATAATTAATAATAAATCTCATAATTGTAATTAATTATGTTTTCAGCAACCCAAACAAAGTTGACATTGACAGTTTTGGTGACAGTAATTAAATATTTGATAATGATCATTGTTGATTAGCGTTCGAACAATCGGCCCTTATATCGAAAAACTCAATGTTTATATTAAGTATATTCATTTACGATCCACCCATATTTTGCCGTAGAAAAAATTTTTTCAAACCAAGTTCTTGGTAAATTAATAACCTACAATTTCATATTTAAAAATTTTTTCGTATCTCTGATGCTAATCTTTCTATTCTGAAGAAAGTGACATTTTTTACCAAACTACGAAAATTCGTTATTCGCTTTTAATTCCAATTTTTTAAAAACTAATCATTCTAAGCCAGTCAAACTTCTAGAAACTCTTAATAATACATAAATAAAGAAAAGTGAATAAGGCTAATGACTAAAACCACCGCTAATTTTCATTATGTATTATGCTTCCAATTGGATTTCTCCTTTTTTTTTCAAAAAAATATATTAATTTTTTAACCGTAACTTTTTTATTTTTTATCTTAGAAAGTTTGATAAAAAGTAATTTTGTAGTTTTTACAAGGTCTATAAGGCTATTAATACTAAATCCTTTAACAATTCTCAGTCGCAAAAAGAGGTGACTTTGAAAGGGTTGGTAAAGGTGGTTTTTGCATGTTATTACAAGTTTTAATTGTTAATATCTCACTCAATTTTTGCTATAGAAAAAATTTTTGCAAACTTTTGAAATCTTCTTGGGAATTAAATAACCTACAATTTCATATTTAAAAATTTTTTCGTAACTCTGATGCTAAATTTCTTATTCTGAAGAAAAGGGTATTTTTTACCAAACTACAAAAATTCGTTATTCGCTTTTAACTCAATCTCTAACTTTTTTAAAAACTAATCATTCTAAGCCGGTTAAACTTCTAGAACCTATTAATAATACATAAATAAAGAAGAACAAATAAGGTCAATGACTAATTTAAATTAGAGTGGTGATTAGGGGGTTGTGTCGGATCACTTTTTCACTGAAAAACATAGGACATTCTTTTCATTATAAGTCACTTAATTTTTGATCTATCCATTCTGTAAAAATTGCGAGGTTTTTTTTAAGAATCATTACTTGGACTATTACTATATCTTCAGTATTTTACGAGTACATAATGTTAATGCAAAAAAGATGTCTGGAATAAACAAATATAGAATAACTTTAAAACTAAATGATGGATCGATCTGAATCTTTTGAGGGTTTGTTAACGACCACATTGCCTAATTTTGGGTGCAATAACCAATAATATTATACTGATTTTTTTACAATAATGATCATATAAACAATTAACGATTTTGCTTTAATTTGGTAATTTTTTAACTTTTAGCAATCACCATTTTAAAAGTTTTTTTATGTTTTCTTCTTCTTTTAGTGCCTATTCCTTTCGAATATTGGCGATCATTTTGGCTACATTTATTTTATTAACTGATGCTTTAAATAGATTAGTTGTTGTTGTGGAGAATCTGTTGTTATGGAGAACCATTTCCTCAGGTTCGTTAAACATGATATTCTCCTTCTCCCAATTCCTTGCTTTCCGAATACTTACCTTGAAGGATTACCTTCAGTAATCTGTATTTAGTGCCGTTTCTCATTAAGTGTCCGAGATATTCTAACTTTGTTCTTTTAATGGTATACATCACCTCTCTTTCTTTGCCCACGCGTCGTAATACGGTCTCGTTGGTTATCTTGTCCGTCCATGATATCCTTAGGATTCACCTGTATAGCCACATCTCGAAGGCTACAAGTCTTTCTCCATTGCTTCAGTTAGTGTCCAGGATTCAACTCCGTAATACAATATTGAGAAGTATAACATCGTAGGAGCGTTATGTTTTAAAAACTTAAAATTTTGTATCAAATATTAATCTTTTTAATGGTTAGCAGAAAATCGTTACACTAACTTTTTTAATAAAAAAAGGGGCGCCGAAATCTCTGGGCAGACAACGTATACGTTTTCTTTACATAGGCCTATAATAACTAAAAAAAATTAGATAAGGTTTGTTTAGCAGTAAATGGTTGACTTCAAATAGTGCCCACTATAAACATCCTGGGTTAACCGATAATGTTGTTCTGAAGCTATTTCCTTGTGGTATTTTTATAATCAACTATTTTCAATGGGAAATAAGCCACAATTTTACCAACAAAGTGATTTTATTAACGTTTCGACGATAATAGTATAGAAGGCCCAATTTCAGGTAGAATTTAAATAAAAAAACCTTTTTCTTGCTAGCAGTTGCCGCTAGGGCATCCCTGCCATTTCGTTAGTTGCAATCCGTGACTGCATGCCGGGGTTTGTACTAGTTGGGTCAGAGAGAGCAGCATATGTGCCTCCTGATGAGAGACTAATAAGTTTCGAAACCGGTAAAGGTACTTGCTGAACTCTATGATTGAACTGGAATATTGATGCAGCTGTAGTTTCGTGTTGCAACGAAATTGAAAATGGTTATTCATTTTAGAATTTAAATATGTTTGAATGTTTGTTTTTTTATAATCTTAACAATTTAAATATACTTAATTAATTCTAAAACCCATTTGAAAACATTAATTTCGGGTATATAAGGCAAATCAATATATTTTACATCCGCTTTTTTGTTCTTGTCGTCGTAATTATTGTAAATTTTGTGGATCCTTTGCTTTATTATAGAAGTACCGTCTAGTCAGTGTTAGTTGTCAAAAGACCAACTCTGTCTACCTAGTTTGCTTATCGCTCCGGACCGGTCTTAACAATGGGCCAAGTCAGATAAAGTGCCCCGCACAAACCTTATGGAAATTAGGTCCCAGTGAATTTAGTTCATACTTTGGGAAACTACTCTTTGAAGAATTGTGATAGTTCTCATGGGCACAACTCGACCGTATTGAGGATTTTTAAGATATAGAGGCACAATCTCGGAAAATTATAAGATTTACTGGGTATTCCAATTCCTTGAGTTACTGGTTATCTGGCAACATGTAGAAGTTTGGATCTATTTTGTAGAAGTAGGCTATGTAGAAGTCTAGGATTTTTTCCTGGCTATCCAATAGCGGCCTTTACTTTGACCTTGACCTTCAACGGACGTCATCTTCTAGAGTTTCGACGGTTTTTGGCATTAAATAATTGATATAAACAGATTAATCATGGGTTTTTGGATCGTTAAACACGAATATGCCCTCAGAATTGACCTCCGGAGCACGTGGTGGTGCAATGCCCTGGCCACCACGTCCTCCATAGGTCAATTCTGATGGCATATTCGTGTTTAGATCCCAAAAATCCATGAGTAATCTGTTTATATCAATTTAATGCTGAAAACCATCGAAACTCTAGAAGATGACGTCCGTTGAAGGTCAATGTCAAAGTAAAGGTTGCTATTGGATAGCTAGAAAAAATTCCAAGACTACTAGTACTTTTATTTAATCCAAACTTCTACATGTTGCCAGATAACCAGTAACTCAGGGAATTGGAATACCCGGTAAATCTTATAATTTTCCGAGTTTGCGCCTCTATATCTTGAAAATCCTCCATACGATCGAGATGTACTCATGAGAACTTTTTATCAGGATATGTACTTCAAAGAGTATTTTCCCAAAGTATGAACAAAATTCACTGGGACCTAAATTCCATAAGGTTTGTGCGGGGTACTTTAATAATGTTTACGACCGCACTAATTGAAGTTCAACCATTTACTGCTAAACAAACTTTACCTGGTTTATTAGCCTCGAACAGGGTCTTATTTTTTCATATTTCCCTGTACTATGTATATAAATATATTAATCTTAGATAAGATACTCATTACCGCACACTTTTTGATCTTTTTATTTTACATTGTTTAAATTAATTAAAAAAATATTGAAGTAGGTATTATATAAATTAAATAAGTATAGATTACATTTTTTTAAAACTTTACACTCTATTTACTTATTCAAAACATGTCTCAAATGTGAAGGTATTAAAAAGATTCGGAAACTATTTAGATTACATTTTTTTAAAATTTCCACTATTTACAAAGTCGAAACATACTTCTAATATAAGATACTAACTACCTAATAGATAATAACTACCTAACTAAAAAGGTTCTAAAACCATTTTAATGGCATTTGTAAGATATGTATAATGATTTAATAGTAGTAGATTTATTCACAATTATTTTATAGTAGTCACAATTATTTATTGTAATAAAAATTACATTTTACGAGGTTTCTATATCTAATCTGGAAATTGTGAATGTTGTTAACCTGACTTTTTAACAAGTTTTTCTGATTTAATCGAAAGTAGAGTTAAACCAGTGCCGGGCTAGCTAAAAAAGGCGCTAAACTCAACTCAAAACGGATGACGTCAGCAGCTCGCTCCCGCCTAAGCTTTTTAAATCAAACTTTTTTGAAACACGTTACGTATTTAAATGAATCTTATTTATGAATAAATTTTCTAAGTTTAATTTTAATTTAAATCCATACCATTTAATATCAGCCAAGGTGATAAGTTTTTCCCATACCTAGTTATACTCTTTTGTACTCACAGGATACACCAATAAATTTTTAAAACGTGTGTACTTCTGTATGTTGTACCGTATCTTCATTATTTTCTGAGTAATGTTTTTACAAAGAAAGGTCTCTGGGACAAACAAATAGAATATCTAATAATAATCTCCCGTTTTATACCAACGCGGCTTTGGGATTATAGGAGGATAGTATGCTATATTTTGTCGAAATTTTTCATGACTTTTTCTGCATAACTGCATATAAAGACCTCACAACTTGTGGGATATAGCCACGCAGGGCCGCGTTTAGGTGAATTGACGCCCTAGGCAATTCTCTAGTAGCCGCCCATAAAGCATGTACCATTTAAGCGAAAAAAAAATTGCAAGCAGATTTTTTTATTTAAATAAGAATACATAAAAATTGTCATTCCAGTTCGATCACATCAGATTTCTTTCTTGAATTTTCTTTGGAAAAATCATCTATAATGTCGTCATAATTTATCGCCTTTGTTACGTCATTTTCTATGGACAAAATCGACAAATTGTTAAGACGTTCTTGCGTCGTACCTGATCGGAAATTATTTTCATGGCTATTTTAAATTCTTGACATCTTCAAAAATGACCTTTCAGCGGACACGTTGGTTGGCAACTGGGAGGCACAAATAAATGCGCAAAGCAATACCAAAATTAAAAAAAATATATCAATCAATCCTCTCCTCTTTAAATATTTAGATATTATGTTAATTATTGGTGATTGGTGATTTTATTGTGGTATATAATGAAAATGGCAAATTTTCAACCACGAATAATCCAAAAGGATTCAGTTAAAAAAAATTATAGAACAGTATGCCCGCCGCCTTTGCGGTGCTGCCGACGGCCCAATAATCCCTAAAACGACTTCTGTCCTTTTTGAATGAATAGTGTTAAGAAAATGCAATTTGTTTTCTAGAAATGAATGCCCACTTATATTCCATTGATGGATGTACGATGTACTTAAATGTTATTCGATTTAAATTTCGTATACAAATATTTTTTGTACAGTATTTTTGCCGCCCTCTCATAATTTGCCGCCCTAGGCAACTGCCTATATTACCTAATAGATAAAGCAGCCCTGTAGCCACGTGCGGATGTTTTTCCTTGTGGCTGCCTATGTTTATTGTTTTTATTATTAAACATACATACATGTCGAATAAACATGATTGCATCTGCTATCATTAATGTTTTGAAGATGATAGAAAAATAAGGTTTTGCAATAAGGGGACAAGTGGAAAGTGCCTACAATTTTGACGATCTTATAATAAATCATAGAAGCTTTTTAGAAATAATATTTCTATTATGCAACTATCATAAAAATTTAGAAGCGCACATAAACAAAATTATCAATATAAGTAAATACGCTGTAGCAGCTTATAAAGCAAGGTCAGAGAATTTAGGAAGCGAGTTAGACTAATAACCAATCAACATGATCTTTTTCAGATTTTTTTAGTAAGAAGATAAATATACAGTGCTAGTCAAAAGCCCACTATCCCTAGTATCTTTTGAATGGATAGGTATATTTATAATAAAAAAAAATTTGGATGAAGGAAATAAACGGACGAAGGATTTTCCAATAGTCATAACAGGTGACGTAATAGTGACAAAAATGACGTTACAGAGCCACTTTGACCAATAGTTTTAAATAAAACCTTATGACAGGTGATATCTTGTTGTCAAGGTATTGCAAATAATACCTATTCAATCATACTAATTTAATTTGGGAAGTTGATTTTGACGAATAAATTAAATAAATAATAGAGTTGTTGTCGTTTCGCTTTTAGTTAATAAAGATTCAAACGTCAGCCTATGGTTACTTGTCCAAAAAGTTGACGTTGATGTAAAAACCAATGGGACATTCCAAGACATTGACGTTTATGAAACCGCTGGGAGTTAAACTTTCAAATATTTATTTGTACCATATTGTTTCTTAGGTTTTTTGCCCATTAGCAGTTTTTTAGTTGTATTTTCCGAACATTTTGTTGTAGATTTTGTGTAGTTTTTAGTTGTAGAATTACTTGATCAACTTTATTTAGTTTTAAGAAGTTGTTGGTAGCCAATACAGATGTTGCTAGTTGGTGCCGACAGAAGATTGTCAAAATAAATAATATAGGACCACTTTCCCTGAAGGGGTTTGAGTTGGAGACGGTGGAGACAGTTTTCCAACTCTCAGTCTATATCCAAACCTATTACTTCCCTTCCAGTATCCTTGATGGATTTACCGCTAACGAATGTTGGTTGAATATGGAAATGATTTTGAGTCACGAACAGTAACTATAGTCCTTCGAAGAATAGGTGGTTAAGGCGCGGGCTTACTACCCGACACTCGGACAAAAGTTATTATGCAAAAAACAGTCCAACATAGTCTTGCAATTTGAACGGAAACAAGGATATACTAGGCAGAAAACAACACTATGATAATATAAACGTGGAATATACAAGGAATCATACCGAAAAAAAAAAAAACGAAATACTTCCAGAAATCGAAAGACTAGGGACAGATATAATATAGTCTTAAGCGAATCAAAAAGAAGGTTCAAAAGGAGACGCAATTCTAGGGAAATATATACACATATGGAGTGGGGTTCGCAAACATGACAGAGCAGCAAAAGGAATATCAATATTAATAAAAAATAAATTTTGAAAACACATACGTGTAATATTACAAGCAAATAATTTAACGCATAATAGAAATTAGATGATCATCTGTATCTGTAGAGTAGGGAGGGTCAGCCAAGTCCCACAGCACTTCGGTCACAATTGACACATTGTGCATCCTCCCATGGGATTGTCATCCTTAGTTCATTATCCATCCTGCCATTTCCAGGAAGGCGGAAAAATCACCAGGTGACATCTCCCCTATGTCGGCAGGTGTAGGGCAAGGCTCGCCGAACGCATACTCTCGTATTGACGATAACTCCGGACTCCGGACTCCGGACTCACGTAGGACATGCTCGACAGTGTCGTCATTTCGTTTACATCTCCTGCATAGAGGTGTATCTACTAGCCCCAGTGTGTGGAGATGTTTTCTTAGTTGACAATGGCCAGTTAAAAAACCAACTGTCAAGCGTAGGTTTTTCCTGGTCATTCTCCAGTACTTTTCTGATGCTGACTTCCCAAGGTTCCTTAGTGTTACCTTGGCAAGTATACATCCTGGCCCTTCATCCCATCTTTTCAGGGTTTGCGTGTGGGAGTGACATTTGACAATTTCCGCAATTGTTGTAGTTGACCGGCCAAAAGATCACCATATCCTAAGAGTCTTAAGCCTGCTACCTTCCTAGCTAGCTGGTCAGCAATGCGGTTGCCTTTATTTCCGTTGTGTCCTTTAACCCACCTCAGGATGATGTTACCATCCGAAACTTGGGCTAGTGATTCATGACACTCCATTACTAGCCCTGATATGACACGTGGTCTCTTCAAAGTTAGTAGTGCTTGTCTGCTGTCTGTGCAGTATATTATGGTTTTGCCGGCTACACATTTCCGGGTTATCTCTTTTGCGGCTATGAAGCTACCAGCCAGTTCAGTCTGAACTACGCTGACATTTTTGCCCATACCCCATTTTACACTTAGGTTCAGTGATCTGGAGTATATCCCGCATCCTGAGCCTTCTTCTGTTTTGGATCCATCGGTGTAGATGCAATATGTATTTGCCACGTTTGACTCCCTATGTTGATTTGTTTCGATTTTGTAGGGTTTTTCGAAGACAAACGTAGGTTTAATTGAGTCGCATCCAGGGCCCGCATGTAGCTGGGGCAGTGCCTCTAGCTAACCCCGCCAGAAACGACATCTTAATTGTCCCATTCCTATATCAAGGTTTGCACCCGCTGAGCGTAATATCATCATAGTCATCAACGCCGCCTCTTTGACATATATGTCTAAAGGGGTGATGCCAATAAGCAACTCCATTACAGGAGTTGGTGTTGATTTCATGGCACCTGTTATATTTAGGCAAGCTATCCGTTGAATATGGTTTAGTTTGTTTATCGCTGTTGCCTGTAGCACTTTTGGTAACCAAGCAATAGCTCCGTAAGTTAGCATTGGCCTAATGACAGTAGTGTAGATCCAGGCGACCACCCTGGGCGAAAGGCCTTAAGTGCGTCCGACCGTTCGCCGACACTGTTCATAGGCAATATATGCTCATTTAGCTCTACTATCTAAGTGAGAGTTCCATGTTAACTTCCTGTCAAGGGTAATACCAAGGTATTTCAGAGAAGTTCAGACTGCAGTTTAGGATCGTAGGGGGTATTAAGCCCGTGATCCTTCTTTTCTTGGTCAAGGGGACCATCTCTGTCTTTTTTGGATTTATAGACAGTGAGTGTTCCTCACACCATGTTTCTATTAGTCTGAGAGCAATTGGTATTCTCTCACATAGTGTGTTCTCAAACTTACCGCTTTGCAAGACGGTTATATCGTCTACAATTGGCTATTGTGTAGAAACCGTTCTTGCTGAGTTGGTCAACCAGGGTATCCAAAACTATGTTCCAGAGGAGTGGTGATAGCCCCCCCCCCACATAGGTGATCATATTTGAACAACCAACATTAATTATTGTTAATAATGGAAGCAGAATGCTCAACTACAAAAAAGGACAACAATATTGGACATTGCAATATTGGATTCTGACCTGCAGGAAGATAACGGGAAGGGATACCGGATATGAGACGAAAAACGTACATAGGGACTGCTCTTATAGATAGAGACCTCAGAGAAGGTGACTGGGAGAACAGAATGCCGTGGATGACAACAACAGTCAACTCATAATGGAATAAAGCTGAAGAAGAAGTAGAAGAAGAAGAAGGATCTATATAGATCTCTTAATTGGAATTTTACAAAAAAGAGATTGCTTTATATTTAATTCCATTATCTTTATTTTAAATTAATGTTGTTGATAAGCTAGCTCAATAATTTATTTGACGTGTTTATATTTGATCTTAGATTTATTTCAGATTTACACATCATGATTTCACAGTAATAATAAGGAAATATATTTTATTAGGATTAAGTGTTCTATTAATAAAACATATTTTATCATAAAGATGTTACTTTATAAATAACTTATAATGTAAGCGTATGATTAGCTGTATTTGCGTAAAATCCAAGTGTAAATAAAAAAACCCATTATTATTTGAACATACATAAACAAGAACGTTTTTGTTCTTCTTCCATGTATTGTATATTTAATACAAGTTGCAAAAAACTATTCAAAACTTATTTTTTAATGTTTGTGGATTGTTTTACCCCAGCCATTTCCCTAGTCTTACTCAAGAACACTCTCCTTTTCCATGCTAACATTCTGAAGGGAAAAAGAAACAGGCAAAGGATGCCACTACAATGTGTGGTGGCGTATCTAACACCTAGGAAACCAAAAAGCTAATACCTGTCCCCAAAGACCCCAAATACCTGTCCCTCCTCTTCGAAGACCAGCCAATGCATGGGCACGATCTGATCAAGAAAAAGCTGAAACTCTAGCAGTTTACTTAGCTGACGTGTTCAAAGGTGATCCTAGAACTACAGAGGACTAGAGGACGAGATAAATGATAATATTATTTATGTAGGGTAGGTAAATAAGTCTACTACTCACAGTCTTGTTAGATTTTATTTATTTAAAATGTAGAAGTAAACATTTTTTGGGCGACCGGTTTCAATGTTTAACATTTACACCATCATCAGGCCCTTAAGAAGATATATATCAGTATATAGCATTACCAAATTAGCCCCCTCCCTTCAGACATTATTTTTATTAAAGAATTTTTGATATTTTGTAAGAACAAATAGATAAGATATTTTTTTATAAATGATAATATTGATTCACCCTGCGAAATGTGCCCTCTAATAAAGCACTCTCTCCGAACAAAGTTAAAAACGAGATACGGCCACTTCTTCTTCTTCTTGTGCCACTCCTATCGGAGATTGGAAATCATCAAGGCTACCCTGACTTTGTTTACAGCTGACCTAAAAAGTTCATTAGTGGTGCAGCCAAACCACTCTATTAAATTCCGCATCCACGACATTCTTCTACGGCCTGGATTCCGTTTTCCTTCTATTTTTCCTTGCATTATATTTTGAAGTAATGCGTATTTATGACCTCTCATCAGGTGATCCAAATACTCGAGTTTTCTTCGTTTTATCGTTAACAAAATTTCTGGGTCTCTTCCTATCCTTCGTATTACTTCAAGATTTGTGATTCTTTCAACCCAACTTATCTTCAGCATTCGACGGTAGCACCACATCTCGAAACTTTCAATATTTTTTATGTTGTTCTGTTTGAGAGTCTAGGCCTCTACACCGTATAATAGCGTGTTAAATACGTAGCCTCCTAGCATTCTTAATCGTAGAGGGATGCTTATATCTCTGTTGCAGAAGAATTTTCTCATCTTTATGAAGGTGGCCCTGGCAATTTCGATACGTCTTTTTATTTCATTGTTTTGGTCTCCAGTTTCGTTTATTAAAGTTCCCAAGTATTTATAACTTGATACTTTTTCAATTTGAATGCCGTTTATACTAATATGTGCTGGTTGTGTCATTATTTTACTGAAGACCATATACTTGGTTTTTTTGATATTAATGTTTATGCCATAATTGTTGCAAGCAATATTTATGTTTGTAAGTAATCGTTGTAATTCTTCTACTGTTCTTGCAACTAGTACAGTGTCGTCTGCGTATCGAATATTACATATTTACAACCTCTCCATTGATTACGATTCCTTCATTTGCTTGCAAAAGGGCTTCTTGGCAGATGCTTTCACTATATACATTAAATAGCAGTGGTGACAAAATGCATCCCTGTCTTACTCCTCTACGTATTTCTATTGCTTTTGATATCTCGTTTTCTATTTTGATGTTAGCTTTCTGATTCCAATATAAGTTGAGAATTATTCGCAGTTCTTTATTATCTATGTCCTTCTTTTCAAGAATGTCTCTTAGCCTATCGTGGCGTACTCTGTCAAACGCTTTTTCAAAATCGATAAAACATGCATTTACTTCTTGATTAACGTCTAGGCATCGTTGTGTAAGAACATTCAAACCGAAGAGATCTTCTCGAGTACCTAGTCCTTTTCTGAACCCCATCTGTGTATTACTAATATCTTACTCCAACTTTTGATAAACTCGGTTGTGGATGATTTTTAGAAATATCTTTAGTAGATGGCTCATTAAAGATATTGTTCGATGTTCTGAACATTCTTTTGCATTGGATTTCTTTGGCAGTGTAACGAATGTAGACAGCAGCCACTCTTGAGGTATAATACCAGTATTGTATACTGTGTTAAATAAGTGCAATATTATATCTATTGATTCATCATTCAATAGCTTTAGTAATTCAGTAGGAACCTCATCGGGTCCATTTGCCTTTCCAGTTTTGGAATTTCTGAGTGCCATTTCTACTTCACATTTTAGGATTTCAGGTCCCGTTTCACCATTTACCTTTTCAATGTTATTTCTGTTGTCCTCAAACAATTCTCTTATGTATTCACTCGATCTATTAATCTTTTCTGTTAAGTCTATAATAATATTTCCGTCTTTGTCCTTAAGCAAACTTATTTGATGTCTTCTTTGGGTTCCTGTAAGTTCTTTTACTTTTTTATGTATATTGAATGTGTCATACTTTCTTTCATAGTCTTCCATTTTTACACATTGTTCTTTAATCCATGATTCTTTGGCCTTCTTTATTATTTGCTTTATGTTCTTATCAACCTCTCTGTATTTTTCTGAATTATTCTTCAATTTGCGTCTTTCATCCATTAGTTCTAGTATGTCTGGTGTCATCCACACCTTATGTTTCTTTGGAGATTTGGATACGGCCACTAAACCCACCTAAAGCACCTGGGTACGAGCTAATAACACGAGAAGTATTAAAACAACTTCCCCGTAAAGCTATAGTCCTACTTACAACACTATTCAATCGCATCCTAGTACTATCCTATTTTCCTATTATCTGGAAACATGCAGAAAATATAATGATACTAAAACCTAACAAGCCCTCTCAAGAACCCTCTTCCTACCGACCCATCAGTGTAGGTACTACCCATCCCGGGTAAATTGTTTGGAAGGCTGTTACTAAGAAGAATAAAAGAAAACAATCGACACGATTATCAAATTATCGTTTAATCAAAACTCGTTTAGTCAAAAAAAGTATCGTTTAGTCAAAAATCCACCTGATGAGAGGTCAACAATACTCATTACTTCAAAATATAATGCAAGGAAAAATAGAAGGAAAACGGAATCCAGGCCGTAGAAGAATGTCATGTTTGCGGAATTTGAGAGAGTGGTTTGGCTGCACCACTAATGAACTTTTTAGGTCAGCTGTAAACAAGGTCAGGGTAGCCTTGATGATTTCCAATCTCCGATAGGAGTGGCACAAGAAGAAGAAGAATCGACAAGACAACAATTTCATAGGATAGTTAATGAAATTACAAAAACCTCGAAGAAAAGAAATATTGTAACGCCGTATTTCTCCACATCTCTTAGGCTTTTGATAGAGTATGGCACCCTGAACTGATCTTTAAATAAATAAAAAATAATCCATCGAGTGATTACTACCACATACTCAGTTCATATCTATCCAATAGAAGATTCTACGTTACACGTGGAAGCGCTGAATCCACCATTTGTACCATCGAATCGGGTTTCCCATAAGGCAGCGTTTTGGGTCCATCATTTTTCCTGATTTCCATAGCGGATTTACCAGAAATACACAATACTACAATTGCACCTTTGCAGATGACGTAGCTGTATTATCAACTAGTGAGTATCCAGTAAATGGTTTACTGTAAAGGGGCCGAAATCATTAGACCGAAATCAGTAGACCGAACTCATTAGACCGAAAAGCACTTTACCGAAACCTCACTAGATCAAACAGCAGAAGACCGAAAAGCAGTTCTTTTTACTTGTCTCATTAATAGAGATAAGACTAATGTAATTACAACTAAATACACATAGTTTCAATAGTTATGCATCACCCCTCGTATTCACGATGTTTACGCTTTTATAAATCCGTATCTTTATCACATATTTAATGGGCCTTTTTTTATACCATATTTTATAAAATATACCATTTTTGGTTTTTTATTTTATTTGATAACCCATTTAATTGACCTGGTTTAGCCAAGGTGTAAAAATTTGAAAAATTTATTCTGGTGAAATTTTTGAAAACTTGATTAAAAATGAATCGTACTTTAATTTCTGAGTTGGACGGTATAAGAGTTATCGATTTAGTTGAAGAAGGCCATTCACAGCGGTTCGTGGCGGAAAGAGTGGGTGTCTCACGGATATGGAATAGGTTTCTGGAGACAAACTCGATACGGAATAGAGCTCGGTCTGGTAGACCCCGAGTTACCAATGATTGACAGAATAGATATATCAGAATTTCCATCCGTAGAAATTCTTCTATTTCTGTACCAGCCCTCCAAACTAATTCAGGCATGCTACAGGACTCAGAGTATCGTTGGCTACAATAAGAAGAAGAATTTTAGACTCGGGTTTGAGGAGTCGTCGACCAATAAGAGTTCCTCAAGCTACAATCTAGATATGTTTTGGACTGCCGCCAGTGGGCTCAAGAACACATACAGCTCCCCTAAGAGTTTTGGAATTTTGTGCTTTTTCAGACGAGACCAGAATCTGCTTAAATAGTGATAACTGGCGAATTCGTGTGTAGCTAGTTGTGCAGCTCTTGTTGACTCTCGCCACACACGAATTCGCCGGTTATCACTATTTAAACAGATTCTGGTCTCGTCTGAAAAAAGCACAAAATTCCGATACTGTTGGGGGAGCTGTATGTATTCTTGAGCCCACTGGAGGCGGTGCAAAACATATCTAAGTTGTAGCAGAGGTACTCTTATTGGTCGGCGTTTCCTCAAACCTAAGTCTAAAATTCTTCTTCTTATTGTAGACAACGATACTCTGATTCCTGTAGCATGACTGAATTCTCTTTGGACGGCTGGTACAGACATAGAAGAGTTTCTACGGTTGGAAATTCTGATATATCAATTCTGTCGAACATTGGTAACTCGGAGTCTACCATACCTACTCTATTCCGTATCGAGTTTGTCTCCAGGAACCTATTCCATATCCGTGAGACATCCCTCTGAGAAACACCCACTATTTCTTCCACGAACCGCTGTGAATGGCCTTTTTCAACTAAATCGATAATTCTTATACGGTCCAACTCAGAAATTAAAGTACGATTCATTTTTAATCACGTTTTAAAAAATTTCACCAGAATAAATTTTTCAAATGTTTACACTTTGACATAACCAGGTCTATTAAATGGGTATTCAAATAAAATAAAAAAACAAAAAAGGTATACTTTTTATAAAAAAGGCTCATTAAATATGTGATAAAGATACGGATTTATAAAAACGTAAACATCGTGAATACGAGGGGTGATGCATAACTTTTGAAAATATGTGTATTATTTGGATGGTTATTATAGTAAACGGTTAAAATGGTGTTAACGTCACTCTACCCTTAATTTATTTTTACCTTAACTAATTTGTTTAACGGACGAAAATTATTTCATATCAGACTGTACAGAGTAACAATTTACACAGTCTATATGATGAAATAATACACAAAAAAACAATAAACAAAAAGACAGATATACAAAATCTTAGCATAATTTACTGCAATTTTTTAATTTATGTATCATTTCGGTATAATGCTGTTCGGTCTAGTGAGGTTTCGGTAAGGTGCTTTTCGGTCTGTGATGGTACACGACAACCCTCACGGAATTTTCCTAATTTATTTGTTATAAAAATAAAGTCATAATATTATAATTGCATTATGTATAATTTATTACGATAGTAGCAAAGTTCAAAGTATTGAACTCATTTGAAAGACTGCAAAGAAAACACACGTCATTCTTAATATACGTATAATACCTCACCATATATGGTCATACATACTGGCACTGTTTTTAACTATAACAGGTATAAATAGGAAGGTCGAGTACCTGGATCATCGTTGTTGTCGTTGCACTTTCTCGCGCGTAGTCAGGGGATCTAGTTACCGGGAAATTGGTTATACCCGACCTATCTCAAGGTCAACGTAATGTAATTGTGCATTTAATTATATAAGAATAAAGTTTCTGTAAAAAGTTTAAGTTTGTTTGTTTGGGGTAGTGTCTTCGTCTAACAACCCCCAACTTCACAGGTCCAATGAGTTCGGTCTACTGCTTTCGGTCTAATAATTTCGGTCTAATTGTCGGGTACCCGAGTAAATGACTCTTCTCATCTCTAAACCCACCTAAACCTACTCGCAGAATGGTGCAATTAATGGAGAATCAAAATCAATGAAAGAAAGTCAGTACAAGTAACATTTACCATCCGCCTTTTTCCGACTTCCAATCGCCACTTCGTCCGGTTGTTCCATAGATTCTCTTCTATGTTCATTTCTCTCATCTCTTTGTATATTTCTTCTCTCCAACGTTTTCTCGGTCTACCTCGTTTTCTCTTTCCTTCTGGTTACCATTTTAGTATTTTATTTGGTATTCGTTGTTCATCCATTCTTTGTATATGTCCGAACCAGATAAGTTTTGTCGATATGGTATGCCGATACATACCCATAGGTATGTATAATATCAACAGGAGGTTCTTTAATTTTTTTACATTTGACAGGTTTTTTTGTCCGTTATATCTGAAGTCCGTTAAATAGAGGTCCGTTGTATCGAGGGTTTACTGTACATATTTCAAATAAGAAATTTATACATTTCACTGATCATGCATGTCGTATAGATAAAGACGACACAATTCAATGTAAGGGCTGTTGTTAATATGATAATTACTGTATATTATATTTTCTAGTTTTCTAGTTCAACCATTTTACCTGTTACAAAATATGAATGATTTTTGGATAGGCTATATTTCTTAAAATATTTTATATTTATTAAGCGCAACAGGCCTTGTAGGCCTAGGGCTAAAATGTTTACATTTCTGATTACATAAATAATATAGTAAATAACTTAATATAACTTACATAACTTATAAATTTTATTTAAATACACTTCAGTCTTTTTATACACTCCTTCACAACCTCTCTCCATCTCCTTCTGTCCAATGCTAGTTCTTTCCATCTCTCAATGTTACTTTTCTTCAAGTCTTCATATACACTGTCCTTCCATCTTTTCCTTGGCCTGCCTTTCCTCCTCTTTTGTATTGGTCTTCGTGAGAGTACCATTTTTGGCATTCGTTTACTTCCCATTCTCTCTATGTGCCCCAAGTATCGTATTCTCTGTGCTTTGATCGTCGTCGTAACCGTTGGCTCTTGATATAGTTCTTCCAATTCTTTATTGGTTCTTCTTCTCCACTGACCTTCTATTTTCACACCTCCATATATTGCTCTTTGCATTTTTCTCTCCCATCTTTCTAACAGGTCTGTTTCTGACTTTTTGAGCACCCATGTTTCGCTTGCGTATGTTACTGTAGGTCTGATAACAGTCTTATAAATTCTTATTTTTGTTTTTCTTGATACGTATTTGGATTTCAATAATGTGCGTAATGCTCCATATTTTTTATTTCCTTTAGCTATTCTTGCCTTTATCTCCCCTTCTTCATGACCATTTTCATCTATTTTGGCTCCCAGGTAAATAATTTCTTTGGCTCTTTTAAACGAGTATGTTTTTTCTCCATCTATTTGTACTATGATGTTATTCTCTTTTTCTTTTTGGATCTCTCCCATTATCATATATTTTGTCTTTTCTTCATTTATTTTAAGTCCGAATTTTTTGGCTTCTGTTATTATGTTTTTCATTAACTTTTGTAGTTCTTTTTTGCTTGTTGCTAATAGCGTCAGATCATCTGCAAATGCTATGCATTGGTGGCCGTTTTTAAATATCGTTTCTTGCATGTTTATTCTGCTTTTCCTGATTATTCCTTCCAATGTTAGATTGAATGCCACTGTTGATAGTGGGTCTCCTTGTCGTAATCCTTCCTTGGTTTCAAACTTTTTGGATGTATACCCTTTCCAAGCTATTTCGTTTGTTGTGTTTTCCATCGTCATCTTTATCATCCTGACAATTTTACTTGGTATCCCCAATTCTTTCATCAGTTCGTACATCTGCTGTCTATTTACTGTGTCGTAAGCTTGCTTAAAGTCTATGAACAAAGCATATAGTACTGTTTTATGTTCGTAACAGGTAGTCTGTATTTCTTTTAAGGCAAATATTTGGTCAGTCGTTGATCTGTTGTTTCTAAAACCTGCCTGGTATTCCCCCAGTATTTTTTCCGAATAATGACTTAGCCTTTTTCTTATACTTTGTGCCAAGATTTTGTAAACTATTTCTAATAGTGCGATGCCTCTGTAGTTTTCGCATCGCATTCTATCACCTTTTTTATGTATAGGGCATATTCTTGCTATGGTCCACTCTTCTGGCATTTTTTCTACTTCCCATATTCTTTTTATCAGGTCATATATCTCTTTCTGTAGTCTTTTCCCTCCTGATTTTATCATTTCGGCCGATATTTCTGTTATTCCTATTTCTTAAAATACAGTCAAAAATATATCAGGTTTAGTCAATTTTACCAGTTCCGATAATAAAAATCAGTCACCTTCAGTATTTTTCCAGTTGAAGTTAAAAAAATATAGTCGGTAGGTAACTTTTTCCTGGTTGAGATTTAGCAGAAAATATTACTAACCGACACTATTTCATAAACTATTAAAAAAATACATAGTCTACAAAGGGTAGTTTATAAAGTATCTAAACTGCATTTAAAGTTCGTTGGAATTATGACAATAAAACCACCAAGTCATGTTTTATGAATTTTTTTTCAAATTTTTTTTTAAACCGCTCTAGTGTAAAGTTAGCCAACTGTCGTGTCGCTTAGTCATTTTTGCCTTTCAGCCGTCGATATTTAATGTTATGCTAAGTGTGACATTTTAATAAAAGGATAATTTTCTTTTGTTTAGTACTATTGATGGACTAGGCTAAGGATATTTAGTTTGGAATTCATACACATTTATAAAAAATGTACTAGATTATGGTCAAAAAAACTGTTGCAATAGGAATTTGTAACCGATTGTCTTTCCTTTTATCTAATGTCGAACATCATTTTGTACTACTAATCTTCAATTGGTTATTGAGGACAATAATTGACGCTTGAATAGCAGACTTTACGCAATATAATATTTTGTTTTTTTATGTCTCGACAGGAAAATTACCCGACCTCAATCCTAATACATTAGTAAATATAATTCTAACGTGTGAGAATTTCTCGAAAATCAGATTTATTTAGAAACTAATCAGGGCATACATTACGAAACAATCGCATTACTGGAACGCAATAACCTGATGTTCGAGGAAATGATGTCCCTAATATTTTAACTCAGTATCTGCAGATTGTGATAACACACCAGAGGTCATTTAAACAAATTTTATGTATGAGAAATATCTGACCAAAAAACCTTCTTGGATAAATATGAAGAATATAAGCGAGAAATATGTATAGTACGTTCGCTGACGGTAAAATATTGCAAAACCTATAATAGACCAGGGCGCATCTGTAAAAATATTAGTACATTTGGACGTTGAGAGGTGACTCAAATTTTTTTGCAGAAATTGCTTGAAAATAACTCAAATAATAATATTTGAGTTATCCTCCCTCTCAAAAAGGTCCGGAACATTGTTTAAATAATCAAAATGTCAAAAAATTAAGGAAAAATTCGATTTTTTTCTTGGTTTTTTGATTATATCCTTAAAAGTGTTAATTTCCGAGAAAAGTTGTGCTGAAATAAAAGTTGCGTAATTAAATTTTCTACGATTATAGGATTATTGCTGTACCAACTGGAATTAAAGTATTTAGATGATTAGCTACCTACCATGGAACTACTATTACATATAGCCCAGTAACACTTTGAGCCTTAGGTTTTATTTTTTTATTTACAGTTGGAGGATTAACAGGAGTAGTTTTAGCAAACTCCTCAATTGATATTGTACTTCACGATACTTATTATGTTGTTGCACATTTTCATTAGTTAAAAATTTAAGAAATAGTCACCCTTGTTGAAAAATAGCAAAAATTGTGAAAAAAACATACAAAAACAAGTATTCGCATTTTACGTTTTTCAACCATTTATGCTACACTTAGGACCTTCATATTTCACCCTGAAAAATTTTATGATACAGTAAAACAATATTGTAAATTTCATTAAGATCGGTTCGATAGATTTTGCAAAATAAATTTTGCAATCCAGCTTTCGTAAAAAAAATTCATTTTTTCAAAATGTTACAGGACTGAAAATAAAGCAGATAGCAAGTTAAAAATTTTTTTTGCATATAGAAGTGTACTGTACCTGTCATTTGCAATTTCGAAAAATTAAAATCGCTTAACACCACGGCGACAGCGGATAGGTTGCTCTGATTGGGCATTCCAATGACCTTTAATAATGATTGATAAATTTTAATTTTTATGACATTTCGATATAAATAAATAAATTTGTTTATTGCAAAATAAAAACACATACTCTATCCTTTGAAATAACATTTTTATTAGCAAAAACTTTCTTTGTGCATATATTTTAATTTAAATAATAAAAGTTTATTATTTTTAAACATATGCAATTGTTTAAACAATATTTCACAAACAATAATAAAATTAGTTTGATTTTTGTGGAATTAAAAAATTAAAATACAAGAAAATATAGAGTAAGAAAATAATATATTACATAAAGATTGGAACAAATTTTGGTGGAAATCAACCTGTGTGAATCGAACACCGCTGTCCTGCGCGTAGCACCAAAAATTATTGTTTATTTCAAAAATTTTCTGACGCCGTGGTAATTAATCGATTTTAATTTTGATAATTGCAAATGAAAGGTACAGTACACTTCTATAAATAAAAAAAATTCAACTTACTATCTGCTTTATTTTCAGTCCTGTAACATTTTGAATAAATGAATTATTTTTGCGAAAGCTGTATTGCAAAATTTATTTTGCAAAATCTATTGAACCAATCTTAATGAAATTTACAGTATTGTTTAACTGTATCATAAAGTTTTTCTGGGTGAAGCATGAAGGTACTAAGTGCAGCATAAATGGTTGAAAAACGTAAAATGCGAATACTTGTTTTTGTATGGTTTTTTTGCAATTATTGCTATTTTGCAACTAGGGTGACTATTTTTTAAATTTTTAACCAATTTTATGTTATAGTAAATTGAATTACGCAACTTTTATGTCAGTATAGCTTTTCTCGGAAATGAATACTGTTAAAGTTATAATCAAAAAACGAAGAAAAAAATCGAATTTTTCCTTCAATTCTTGACATTTTGATTATTTAAACAATGTTCCGGACCTTTTTGGGAGGGAGAATAACTCAAATATTATTATTTGATTTATTTTCAAGCAATTTCTGCAAAAAAATTTGAGTCACCTCTCAACGTCCATCTCAAAACAGATCCGCCCTGAACTATAAAGGCTACAGCGGGATGAGATGGTCAAAAATTTCCCCGCACCGATCAGTCCCGCTACTTATGTTCTCGATAAAGGATATAAAATTATGCCCTCATGCAAATTTTTAGCTTCCCAGAGCTCCTAAAACGTCTTAAATCGAGAAAAGAAAAATTTTTAGATTTTATTTTTTGTGAGCGCAATTTTACTTTAAAAAATCTAAAAAAAATTCAAGAGATTGTATCTTTTAAATACAAAACAACTTGATTTTTTTCAGATTTTTGTAATAAAAAATGAGCCCAGGAAAAATTTTAGAAATTTTCAAAAAAGTTTTAGGTTATGATAATATGATTTGGCCAACTTTTAAATAGTATTTTTTTGAGTACTTTTTGCCGTTCTTTTAAATGGCAGAGGCAGAATTTTTAATATCTGAACGGAAAGACTGAAAACATCGAAAAAACCGTTTTTGGCTGTCTCGAGATGCATCTCGGGACAGCCAATTCTAGCATTTAGGATCCTGACTACAACAACTGAAAAAAACTAAAATTGTGAATTTTGTCATAAAATTTGGTATGTGGGGTTATAATAAGATTTGGAACAACTTTAATCGTTTTCGAGTTATAAATAATTTAAAACTGAAAAGAAATCGAATAATTACGATTTTCAAGGTTAAAAAACACAAATCAAAAATATTATTTTTGAAACTGCCAAGTATAGAAATTCAAGCTAAAGTCTTATTTTATCAGTTACCAATAAGTAATTTGAGCTTGTTTAATTCTAAAATATTGTTTTTTAGTTGTTTATGCAGCCCGATCGCCCGTCCTCTCATATGCGCTTCATTAACATTTATTAAAAAGCAATGTTTTAGAATAAAACGTGCCAAAAAATTTTATAGCGAGCCCTTGGGTACTCCGCAGTTTCAAAAATAATGTTTTTTATTTTTAAAATAAAAATGTATACCATTTTTATTCAGTTGCAATGCGAAGGCAAAACAATCATACTTTTCAATTAGAATACGGAGTGCAGTCCAGTCCCTTGAATCGCGATTTTCGGCTCTTATTGGAGCCTTCATCGGAAAGAACGTAGGCACTGTTCTCCATATTTTAACTGATTCGCATCGAGAGGTTTTCCCACCCATTGCAACTGAAGTGATGATAGTAGGTGGCTAGCGCCATCTGGCATTGAAAGACGAAGTAGTTTTCAATCCTAATAGTAAATTATTAATATTGAAAATATTAAAAATATTACTAAAAGATTTTTAAATTGAAAACTTATTGGTACACTTTCCTGGTGACACCTCCAAGACTTCTACAATTTGCAAGTCAAATGGACGCTGCAGTGAAGACGAGAGGGAAGGAATTCTACACTATGCAACTCACATCCCCCGTCTGCAGCTGGTAAAGTTCCAACGGAAAAATGCACCTAGTTACTCTACGGAGTAGTACGACTATATTCAGAAAAAAGTTATACATTTTTATTTTATATAGTCCAAGTAATGAAGCTTAAAATAGGACAAAACCTCGCAATTTTTACAGAATGGATCGATTTGTTTGAAAATTTGAGAATAAGTAGTGGATAGTCCAAGGATCAAAATATATATGATGACAAAAGGCGCTTTTACCATGGGGGTGGTTGCCACCCCATGTTAGGGGTGAAATTTTTTTATTATATTTTGACCACAAAAGTTGGTAAAAACATTCATTCTAAGCAAAAAATGTTCTATATATTTTTTTGATAAAATTAATAGTTTTCTATTTATTCGCTATCGAAAGTGTTAGTTTTATATTAAAAAAATTAATGTTTTTAATCAGTTTTCTGCAAATAACTCAAAAAGTTTTTGTTTTATCAAAATCACTTTGCTTAAAAAATGTACCTTTTGAAAAAATCAACAAAACCGTGTTTTTAAATTTTCTTTAAGACCAATAGTAATCGAGCTATACTTTATTATATTATGTTAGGTCTTCTTCGGCAAATGCTAAATACTGTAGTTTCAAAGTCAAAAGACGGGAAAACTATGCATTTTTGGAGGATCACTTGATTAAACTAATTTGAAGTATTTAAAAATATCTATCTTTAAAAATAAAAAAAAAGTCTTTAGCTCAAAAATTAGGTGGCTTATAATGAAAAGAATGTCAGACCCTATATTTTTCAGCAAAAAAGTGATCGAAAGCAAACCCATAATCACCACCCTGATTAAAATTAGTCATTGACCTTATTTCGTCTTCTTTACTTATGTATTATTAATAGGTTCTAGAAGTTTAACTGGTTTAGAATGATTAGTTTTAAAAAAAATGGAGTCAAAAGCAAATATCGAATTTTTGAAGTTTGGTAAAAAATTCCCTTTTCTTCAGAATAGAAAGATTATCATCAGAGGTACAAAAAAATATTTAATACAAAAATTGTAGCTTATTTAATTCCCAAGAACTTAGTTTGCAAAAATTTTCTCTACGGTAAAAATTGAGTGAGCTATTGACCATTAAAACTTGTAATAACATGCAAAAATCACCTTTACCAACCCTTTCAAAGTCACCACTTTTTGCGACTGAGGATTTTAAAAGGATTTGGTATTAACAGTCTTATACATCTTGTAAAAACCTACCAAATTATAACTTTCTAAGATCAAAATTAAAAAGGTTACGGTTAAAAAATCAATATATTTTTTTCAAAACAAAAAAAAAAGAAATCTAATTGGAAGCATAATAATATAAGTTAGCTTTGCTTTTAGTCATTGGCCTTATTAATTCTTCTTTATTTATGTATTATTAATAGATTTTAAAAGTTTGACTGGGTTAGAATGATTAGTTTTTAAAAAACTAGAGTTAAAAGCGAATAACGACTTTTTGTAGTTTGGTAAAAAATGCCATTTTCTTCAAAATAGAAAGATTAGCATCAGATATACGAAAAAATGTTTTAATATGAAATTGTAGGTTATTTAATTCCCAAGAACTTGGTTTGAAAAAATTTTTTCTACGGCAAAAATTGAGTGATTGGTAAATGAGTATATATCGAAAAACATTGATTTTTTCTATATAAAACTAACACTTTCGATAGCGAATAAATCGAAAAGTATTAATTTTATCAAAAAAATGTATAGAACATTTTTTGCTTAGAATGAATGTTTTTGTCAACTTTTGCTGTCAAAATATAATAAAAAATTTCCACCTTTAAGATGGGGTGTCAACCGACCCCATGCTAAGAGCGCCTTTCGGCATCATATAGATTTTGATCCTTGAACTATCCATTACTAA
Organism: Diabrotica virgifera virgifera; assembly: GCF_917563875.1. NCBI lineage: Eukaryota > Metazoa > Arthropoda > Insecta > Coleoptera > Chrysomelidae > Diabrotica > Diabrotica virgifera. The sequence continues at coordinate 51,960,316 of NC_065451.1, forward strand.
AGACCGGATTATATGTTTTTTGAATATCGATAACCATCAAAGATACAATCAAACGCTTCAGGATGTGGACGAATTATGATAATTAAAGGCGTTTGACACTAATTTAATTTTACATATTTAGAATATTTTCGTTTTTTTACCATGTTTTGATGGTTTGAACATATTTTCGAACGTTTGACATATTTTGGCACATTTTTAACAAATTTTAGCGAAATTTTTGTTTATGTAACAAGAATCGTCGCAGACCTAGGAAAAACCCCACCAGCCCACCATGTAACAATGGTGAGGTTTAGAAATGATGCTTTCATGAACTTTTTTCTTCCCGACATTGTTCCAACTACAAAATCTTGCTTATGGTTTCCGATGCTGCGTCATACATGGTCAAAGCTGGCCAACAACAAAAAGTTTTTTATCCCAATTTAATTCATGTGACATGCTTGGCGAATGGTTTAAACAGAATGGCGGAAGAAATTCGAAATTCAGTTCCTACAGTAAATAGTTTAATTGGCAACGTGAAGAAAATATTTTTAAAATCGCCTATAAGGATTCAGATATATAAAGAAAAATTACCAAATACTCCTTTGCCACCGGAGCCTATAATCACAAGATGGGGAACATTCTTAAAAGCTGCCTGTTTTTATGCGGAACATTTTCTCCCTATAAAAGAACTCATTTTAAGTTTTGAAGAAACAAAAATATTGGTGCGATTTCAAAATGCAAATCAATTTTAGAAAACAGGTCACTGCACAATAAGCTTTGTTTTATTAAATCGAATTATGAATTTGTTTATAAAATCATCCTCAATCTTGAAACTGAATCGCTTCGTCTACAAGTCTATTAATTCAATTCAGAAATTTAAGGAAAACGTTGAGAAAGTTTCTGGAAAAATTGGACAATCAATAAATAAAAAATGTATTGAAACTTTACAGAAAAATAGTGCTTTAAAATTATTACAGGAAGAAAACCAAATTCTTTGTCGCGATTTTGATGTTAATACCAATTTAAATGCGGAGATTGTTAGTGTTTTAAAATTTGCACCAATCGCATCAGTTGATGTTGAACAAAGCTTTTCAACATACAAATTACTACTAACGGATAGGCGACTTAATTTTAGTATTGAAAGTATTGAAAAACATTTGATTGTGAATTGTTTTTACAAGAAGGAATAAAATGTACAAACCTAAGTAATAGTAATACATAGGTACTAAATAGGTATACATTGGTATATTTAGAGTAATTTTGTCAATATATTTATGTACTTACCGTTATTTAATAAAACTATTATACATTTTTAAAATGCATATTTTCTTGTTACTTTAAAATGTTTTTCACATATTCCACACAGTTGGAACATATTTTAAGCTTTTAGGGAATATTTTCAACATATTTTACTCATATTTCAGACATATATATGCACATATTTCAGTCAAAACAGGAACATATAATCCGGCCTTTATCCATTACTTATTCTCAAATTTTCAAGCAAATCGATCCATTCTGTAAAAATTGCGAGGTGAAATGCTTCGGTTCCTGGACTAATAGTCGTATTACTCCGTAGAGTAACTAGGTGCATTTTTCCGTTGGAACTTTACCAGCTGCAGACGGATGATGTGAGTTGCATAGTGTAGAATTCCTTCCCTCTCGTCTTCACTGCAGCATCCATTTGACTTGCAAATTGTAGAGGTCTTGGAGGTGTCACCAGTAAAGTGTACCAATAAGTTTTCAATTTAAAAATCTTTTAGTAATATTTTTAATATTTTCAATATTAATAATTTACTATTAGGATTGAAAACTACTTCGTCTTTCAATGCCAGATGGCGCTAGCCACCTACTATCATCACTTCAGTTGCAATGGGTGGGGAAACCTCTCGATGCGAATCAGTTAAAATATGGAGAACAGTGCCTACGTTCTTTCCGATGAAGGCTCCAATAAGAGCCGAAAATCGCGATTTAAGGGACTGGACTGCACTCCGTATTCTAATTGAAAAGTAAGATTGTTTTGCCTTCGCATTGCAACTGAATAAAAATGGTATACATTTTTATTTTATAGTCGTATTACTCCGTAGAGTAACTAGGTGCATTTTTCCGTTGGAACTTTACCAGCTGCAGACGGGGGATGTGAGTTGCATAGTGTAGAATTCCTTCCCTCTCGTCTTCACTGCAGCATCCATTTGACTTGCAAATTGTAGAAGTCTTGGAGGTGTCACCAGGAAAATGTACCAATGAGTTTTCAATTTAAAAATCTTTTAGTAATAATTTTAATATTTTCAATATTAATCATTTACTATTAGGATTGAAAACTACTTCGTCTTTTTTATTTTTGTTTTTGAACCTTGAAAATCGTCGTTATTCGATTTTTTTTCAGTTTTAAATTGTTTATAACTCGAAAACAATTAACTTAAGAGAAAAATTACAAAAGACCTTTTTTGTTCCCAATGATCCAAATAACGTAAAATAATGTCTACACGGGCCGAAAAAATTGATTTTTATAATTTCTTTAAATTTTTTTTTAAACAAATGTAGCAATGACTCCGAAACTATGGCATTTAGATATAGAGAATATAACATAAAAAATAATCAGTATATCTTAAGGACTTCGACACGCAAAAAATATACAAGGTGTCCTATTTGAAATAATAAAGTTCATTAGATTTCCAGAAAAGCTGAAAACCTGACAACAATGTAATTATCACTGCAATATCGGCTGCATTAGAAAACCCCTACCCACCAAAACCTATGAAAAACGTGCAAGTCGTTTCCGGATAATTATAATAATATTTTATTAATACGCATTAATTGGTTCAATATTTCAATGCAATCAATTTGAACTTTTTATGATAAAATGGGTGAATTGGTCAGTATTCTCATTGTATATTTTGAATCTATAAAAAATACGACTATATTAGTTGCAATAAATGATCGAATTGATAAGATACAGTGTGTCGCATTTAAGATGAAGACACCCCTATGGTTCGGCTATCAAAATATATACAGATTTGAAATTTTGCACAGTCATGCAGGTTGATGGTTCACAATTTTTAAAATAGTCAACCGAACTTTAAATTTTAAACGCGGCCTACTGCGAATCCAGAAACAGGGTGAATTTTCGATATGCGATTCGATTTGCTTCGCGTTACAGATATCGATAAAAGTTATGAAAAGTTGTTCCAAATATTATTATAACCCCACATACTAAATTTTATGAGAAAATTCACAATTTTAGTCTTTTTTTTTCAGTTGTTGTAGTCAGGATCCTAAATCCTAAAATTGGCTGTCTCGAGATGCATCTCGGGACAGCCAAGAACGGTTTTTTCGATTTTTTCGCTCTTTCCTCTCAGATGTTAAAAATTCTGCCTCTGCCATTTAAAAGAACGACAAAAAGTACACAAGAAAATGCTATTTAAAAGTTGACCAAATCATATTATCATAACCTAATATTTTTTTGAAAATTTCAAAAAATTTTCCTGGGCTCATTTTTCATTAGAAAAAGCTGAAAAAAATTAGATTGTTTTTTATTCAAAAGATACAATCTCTTAAATTTTTTCAGATTTTTTAAAGTAAAATTGCGCTCACAAAAAAATAAAACCTAAAAATTCTTCTTTTCTCGATTTAAGACGTTTTAGGACCTCTGGGAAGCTAAAAATTTGCACGAGGGCATAATTTTATATCCTTTATCGAAAATATAAGTAGCGGGACTGATCAGTGTGGGGACATTTTTGACCATCTTATCCCGCTATAGCCTTTTGAAGAACCTCTTAGTTAGATTGATATAAAATTTGGCACACGCATAGGTAACACATGTCAAAGAAGAAAAGTGCTAGTGTGACGATGTGTGCTTTTGCCATGGGGTTGAGTTTCACCCCTACTCGGAGTTGAAAACATTTACGTTCAAAAAAATTCCGAAAATGGATAAACTGACTAATTTTAAGCAACTTTTGTTCTATAGCAGTTTTTACTAGGTTAATACTTTTTGACTTAATTTCGAGTAAATATGTTAATTTTTCAAGAAAAAAAAAACACGTTTGTAGACGGTTTTTTTTGCAAATAACTCAAAAGTAAGATTTTTTTGAAAAAATATTAGCAAAAGTATAACACAGAAAAAATGGTAGATTATATACGTATGAGATCCCTACACTCAATAAAAGAAGAGCGAGCTGTGACTAATGAAAATAGGTTCATACTCGCCAAATTTCAAATCGAATATTTCAACATGCAATAACCAAAAAATGGAGCACTTTTTTGGGAAAAGTCATTACATCTTTTTGGAAGTTTTAAAAAAACAGCTTGATTTTTGTTTTTTTTTAAATAGTTTCTAGCATTCAAACTAAGGCAGTTACGTGAATCATGAAAATTACCCTCTAATTAGCATCCCAAATGAAATTAATCGTTACCACTTTACAAGTTGCTTTACTCGTGTATGTATTGTTTATATGATATGTAAGTCTTATCGGTTCAAAGTGCTTATTATTGAAGGAGCTGTCGTTGAAAGCGCTTGAACTAGTCCGTAATCACGAGTGTATGCAAATTTTGAACAGCCATATCGTAACCAATTTTTGCCTTACAGAAAAACAAAACATTCAAAATACTCAGAGGTGCAAAATCTACATATTTTTACTCTTTGTGAGAAAATAAATTAAAAACTAAGAAAAAAATACTTTAAACCAATTTTTTTTAAATAAGCCTTTTGAACCGACAAAACTTACAGATCATATAAAAAATATATATGTAAAGTAATTTGTAAAGCGGAAACGATTAATTTGATTTAATATGCTAATTAAGGGGTGATTTTCCAGAGTTTTTTTTAAACAAAAAAAGGGACCAACTTTAATTTGAGCGTAACTTGCTTACTTTGGATGCCTATTTAAAAATAAGCCTGAACCGATGAAACTTACAGATCATATAAATAATATATAAGTAAGGTAACTTGTAAAGCGGAAACGATTAATTTGATTTAATATACTAACTAAGGGGTTATTTTCCCGAGATTTTTTAAACAAAAAAAGGGACCAACTTTAATTTGAGCGTAACTTGCTTACTTTGGATACTAGACACTCTTTTAGAAAACAAAAATATTCGTTTAAACACTTTAAAAAAGTTGTCAAAAAAGGGGTGACACCCCCAGGGCAAAAGAACACATCGGCACAATGAACATTAAGGGTGAGATTACGTCACGAGAGTTTACTGTCATTTGAATCGTAATATGATTTTTTTCGAATCCTGAGAAAACCAAGTATTTTAGAAAAAATTAAACGCAGGATGCAGGATTACATTATTACCGAGGGCAGAAAGCCCCTTAGAATAAATAAAAAGTTTCTTTTGAATGAAATATTTGAAATTAAATATCACACTTCTCATTTATTTTCAGCCCTGTAACTTATTAAAATAAACATTGTAGAAGTTTTCAGGGACTTTCAGCCCTCGGTAATAATGTAGTCTTTCATTCTGAGTTTAAATTTTTCAAAAATATTTATTAGTTTTCTCAGGATTCGAAAAAAATGAATACAATTAAAACACATTGAGAATTTTGACAAGCGTCAAAATTTTGCATTAACTCAATGTAAAATTCTGAACTGTTGAATTCCAGCTTCCCTAATAATTATTGTACATCAAAAGACATTAGAAACTATTTGTAGAGGATTGAAATCTGTATTGGAAATAACTGTTAAAATTGGTCTACGTAATTAAACATATTCCAAAATTTTGTAAAAATGTAATACATTTTAGTTTTCAGCCCAAACTTAGGCCACACACAATGCAATAATGTTCACATTTTTAAACTGTCAATATTTTTATTTTATCATCTATTGTTTAAAAACATTACAGTTGATAAGATACCCTCAGTTGCGGAGAAACGATTAATAATAAAGATTTTGTTATTCAGTCAATGGTGTGAGCACTGTCAGTTAAATAGTAACGTGTGGCCTTACTTTTACACGCATACCTATTGTGGCAAATGTATCATATTTTTCAAAATTTTGGAATGCATTTAAATCGTAGAGCAATTTTAACTTTTGATTTTAATACAGATTTTAATTCTCTGCAAATATTCCCTCATGACTTTTGATGTAAAATAATTAGGGAAGCAGGAATTCAACAATTCAGAATTTTACATTGAGTTTTCTATGGCCCTTTTTACGATTCACCACCCGGTATAAGATAAAATGTGTACTATTTGTCTAATTATTTCATAATAACATAAATAATACACATATATACACAATAATACACATTCAATGATCGAAAATCATTTAAAAATATGGGAATGTAAACTCTTGTGACGTAAAGTCAAAAATATAAGTCTCCCCACCACCGTCGGACAAGACAACCGTAATAAAGTCTAATAACCGTGATTGAAACATATATTCTTTAATAGGTAATAAAAGCTTCTCACTCTTATAGGCCAGGAACCGAAGCTTTTCACCTCGAAATTTTTACAGAATGGATCGATTTGCTTGAAAATTTGAGAATAAGTAGTGGATAGTCCAAGGATCAAAATCTATATGATTCCGAAAGGCGCTTTTACCATGGGGGTGGTTGCCACCCCATCTCGGGGGTGGAAATTTTTTATTATATTTTGACCGCAAAATTGATAAAAACATTTATTCTAAGCAATAAATATTCTACAGTGGAACCTCGATTATCCGTCTCTCCATTAACCGTCACCTCTGTTAACCGTCAGGGTCCGTAAGTTCTATTAAGTAGATAAGCAAAGATTGAGTCAAAAATTCATTTTGTTTTTGAGCATTGCGATAAGCCAAACGAAATTCTCTGAAATGTACAGTTTGCTACTACAGCATTTATTGTTTATGTAAACAATTTTTGTTTTTATTCACGTGGCAACAAAGGTGGACGAAACAGATTCAGAAGCTGACAGGCTGACACATACTTGGAATTTGACGGTGGCGATGTCGATGATGCTATTGCAACTGACAAAGATTTGCGTAAAGAAGCTAAAGAAACTGCGTTGCACATGCAAGAATTCATCGAGTGGTACTCTCGGCAAGAAGAAGCCAATGAAGTAGATTGCATGATCTTACGCCGATTAAGAAATTCAGCCGTTGCAAAATGTGAAGCAATAGTAAAGCAAACAATTATTTCAGAATATTTTAAACCAAATTGATTCGTTTGTACGAATTCAGATACCTCTTATATTGTCAAACAAGCAATAAAATTTGAAGGTTGTACTATGTATTTTTATTTTTTTAATGTTCTGTTAACCGTCTTTTCGATTATCCGTCATACCCTTGGTACGGTGTCCTGACGGATAATCGAGGTTCCACTGTATATATTTTTTTGATAAAATTAATAGTTTTCGATTTATTCGCTATCGAAAGTGTTAGTTTTTTATAGAAAAAATTAATGTGTTTCGATATACAACATTTACGGTTCACTCAATTTTTGCCTTGGAAAATTTTTTTTCAAACCAAGTTCTTGGGAATTAAATAACCTACAATTTTATATTGAAATATTTTTCGTATATCTGATGCTAATCTTTCTATTCTGAAGAAAATGGCATTTTTTACCAAACTACAAAAATTCGTTATTCGTTTTAACTCCAGTTTTTGAAGTTATACTTCTTTACGGGCGTAATGACGGTGAAATTTTATATGGGAAAACCTAGCGACCGGGCGCATGCGCATTATAACTTTGTTCTGATTGGATGTTCAAATGACATGACAAAAATTATCCAATATGGCAGCTGTGGGACTGTGGTTTGGTTATAATGTATGCATGTTGCGTTTTAAGATTTGTAGGAAGAGAAACAACAAACAAAAAGTTAGTTAATGGTTATACTGCCTTTTTAAATAGTTTTCATATTATATTTTTGGACTTATTTACATAGAAGAGATGACTGTTGCATGCCAATGTGAAAGCTCATCGAACTGTGACTAGTATGAGTGCCGCAGATCTCGCTTATTCAAAGCTAAAGAATCTTTCACTGGTAAGTGTTTTATAAATAGTTGATCAAATTTTGTTATGATATTTGAACATAGCCACTTTGCACGACGCAAGTGATTGCGAAATTTATTAGTCGTTATACGGGCTCCGATACCTACCTTGAACCTACCAAAATACATAAGTAGTATGTAATACTTTTATTTACATAATTTGATTACCATCAAAATTTCTATCAATATTCACCTAATATATTGTTTTCTTACTCTATGTTTTGTTGTATTTTTTCAATTCTAAATCATTTCAATTCAAAATCAAAATATTTTGATTTACATAAGTTAAAAATGTCAAAAGGTTAATCTGTTTAGTTAGACGATCTTCGCACATAATGACAAGCTGTTTCTGTGGCGAAGTTTTAATGCGAGTGAATCCCAATACAACGCAAATACCAGCCGCGTGGTAAGTTGGTTCGAATCCCAATAGAAACTTTTATTTTTTTATTTTTTTTTATACATTTTATGATTGTAAGTATATTTATTATATAATTTTATTTTCAGAAAATACGTATTTAGTTAAACATTTTTCCGACAATTAATGTTCAGAAATCATTTGTGGCATTTTTAATGTGTTTGTGTGTGTTTTATTTTTTTATTATTTTAATTTTTGGCACTGTTTTAATAAAAATGTTTGAGAAGTAGTAAGTATAAATTAATTTAATATTTAAATAAAATATAAATAAAAAGTATATTAATTTCGTTTATAATCATATAATCATATAATAGAAGTATAACTTCTTACGTGCGTACAAAGTACACACACATTCTTTTTTTAAAAACTAATCATTCTAAGCCAGTGAAACTTCTAGAGTCTATTAATAATACATAAATAAATAAGAATAAACAAGGCCAATGACTAAAAACACCGCTAACTTACATTATTATGCTTCCAATTGGATTTCTTCTTTGTTTTTTCAAAAAAATATATTGATTTTTAATCGTAACTGTTTATTTTTTATCTTAGAAAGTTTGCTGAACAATTATTTTGTAGGCTTTTACAAGATCTATAAGCCTATTGATATTAAATCTTTTTAAAATCCTCAGTCGCAAAAAGAGGTGAATTTGAAAGGGCTGGTAAAGGTGGTTATTGCATGTTATTACAAGTTTTAATTGTCAATAGCTCACTCAATTTTTACCGTAGCAAAAATGTTTGCAAACCAGTTTCTTGGGAATTAAATAAGCTACAATTTCATATTTAAACATTTTTTCGTATAATCTTGCTATTCTGAAGAAAAAGCCATTTTTTTCCAAACTACAAAAATTCGTTATTTGCTTTTAACTCCATTTTTTTAACTAATCATTCTAAGCCGGTCAAACTTCTAGAACATATTAAAAATACATAAATAAAAAAGACCAAATAAGCTTAATGACTAATTTTAATTAGGGTGGCGATGAGGGGGTTGCTTGCGATCACTTTTTCTCTGAAAAAATTGGGTACTGACATTCTTTTCATTATGAGGTCACTTAATTTTTGAGCTAAAGACTTTTTTTTTATTTCTGGAGATAGATTTTTTAATTACTTTAAATTAGTTTAAACAAGTTGTCCTCGAAAAATGCATATTTTCCCCGTCTTTTGATTTTGACACTACAATTTAGCATTTGACGAAGATGAGCCAACATATAATAAAGTATAGCTCGATTACTATTGTTAATAAAGAAAATTAAAAAAATGGTTTTGTTTATTTTTTCAAAAGGTACATTTCTGTTAAGTAAAGTTGTGTTGATAAAACGAAAACTTTTGAAGTTATTAGCAGGAAACTTATTAAAAACATTGATTTTTTTAGATATAAAACTAACACATTCGATAGTGAATAAATCGAAAACTATCAATTTTAGCAAAAAAATGTATAGAACGTTTTTTGCTTAGAATGAATTTTTTTGCCAACTTTTGCGATTAAAATATAATAAAAAATTTCCACCTCCGAAATGGGGTGGCAACCACCCCCATAATAAAAGCGCCTTTTGGCATAATATAGATTTTGATCCTTGGACTATCCACTACTTATTCTCAAATTTTCAAGCAAATCGATCCATTCTGTAAACATTGCGAGGTTTTGTACTATTTTAAGCTTCAATACTTGGAACATTAGTGGTACTTATTCTAGAGCCAAAGTGTGTGTTCTTTGTTTGAAGTCTCGTTCGATAATAAACATTTTCCCTAAGCTCTTCAGGAATCTTCTATAAGTACTGCTCTTTATTAATGGAGTTTAGGTGGGCAATATATTGAACTGATTTATTTCAAAAGTTTTAGTATAAATCTGAAAACATTCAAGCTACTACAGTACACACAAAAACTACTTAAATTTTTGAAATACATATCAATTTAATCTATTGCTCACCTGAACTCCATTTAAAAAGAGCAGCCCACTGCATTCCTGAAAAGCTTAGGGGAAATGTTTCTCACTGGAGGAGACTTCGATACAAAGTATACACACTGGGGCTCTAGAAAAACTACCACTAAGGATAAGGAGCTTTAATGGGCTATTAAGGTGTGAATCACTATCAAGTGGTAGACAAAACTACTGGCCTACAGAGAGAAACAAGACCCCTGATGTAATAGACTTCTTTATCATAGAATATTTCAGATAATTTTCGAAACATTGACGATTGTTGGCGCTTCAATTCTGATCATTCGCCCATATACTAAGCATGAGTGACCAGATTAATAAAAAAAGAAAGTAATCCTACAGTAACAAACAAATTGATGGATTTTGCGAGTTTTTAGCTGAGCTTTGAAGAGAAAATGAATCTAAGAGTTCCACTACGAAACAATATTTCCATCCATCTAATGGCACTATAGCCCAAATCGAGCCTTGGCCTCCTTCAATAAGCTTCTCCAATCATTTCGATTTACCGCTGTTCTTTTCCATGAACGCGTTCCCAGAAAGTTCCTGGCACCCTCATCGACTTCGTCTTCCCATCTCTTTTTAGGTCTTCCAACAGGTCTTCTTCCCTGCATTCTTGTATTCAGCAGTTTTCTGGGGATTCTACGAAACAATATTTAGCGACAGCAAAAAACTGTTGGTAAACAATATTTAGCAAGCAGCAGAAAACTCTCCTATACTTAGACGTAAGTTAACAGGACATAATTATCCAAATGAAGTGAGGAACATAATAAAAAGATTAATATTTATTTATTATTTTATTCACGCAAATATGTAGGTATATTTGTTGAATAAAGTTTATTTTAAGGCCAGAACCCACCTTGTATCTTTATAGGGGCCATGTTTCAATAGCGATTACGTTTTTCATTATGAAAAAAATCAAAATTGTGTGTGCGTCAAATATCGTCTAGGTTCTGGACCATATTGGTCAATTTCTACAATAGTACATTTAAACATACAATAGCCCAGTTGCTATTGGAAAATTTGCTAACCACATCGGACCATTATGGCCCGCTAAGTAGTGATGTTGAAAAAGTAACTATTCGTTACAAAGTACTCGTTACTTACGAATACCGAAAGTAACGATTACTATACACAGAGGCAAATCGTTACTTTGATTACTTTGATTACTTTTATTACTTTGATTACTTCGTTACTTTGCACCAATCGTATCAGAGCGAGTACCTATTTGAGTATTGTATCTGCAATCGGTTGGTATCGGAATCGGACCGGTATTCCACGAGTGTTCGGTATCAACACCGAAAATTTTATCTATAAAGGGCGAAGGCTATGAAGAGTTTTACAGGATCACAGGGCGCTGAGAAATAGCTGAAACAGAGGGAGGTAAATCATTTAACAAAGCATGTACTCAGAAACAGATGTCTATACGATAAAATACGATTTGTGGAGGTAGATAATTCACAGATGTTTGTTCCATAAAAAAGCAACATTAGATTTTAATAATAAATACACCCTATTCTTATCAGGCCTAGAAAAAAAAATACCTAGCTTAGATCTTAGATTGACCGGTAAAATGTAGAAATGATAATATTTCTATTTAGACTGTGATCATCAACTTTAATTGAACCACCAGTTAGAAGAAGGGAATGAATCCAAAAAGTAGATTTTCGGGAAATCACTAAAAACTGTTTATTCGTTCTATTTAATTTCGTACATTTCGCACATTTCGTGTTGGAATATCTCCGTAACGTATACGGTGTTTATTCCCTACTAGGTCTGGATCCCGCGTATGAAAAAAAAGTTGATTAGTAGCAAGCTGAAAATTTGTTAATAGCTTAAGGATGTCTAGTCGGATAAGCTTTGATATATGGGAACACTGCAACAGGGGGCAGTTTTAAATGTGGAACAGGTTAAAAATTTGGAACGGTCAGATCACGAAAACGGCACATTTATTTTGTCCGACAGAACAGACTTAAACTCTCCGAACAGAGATTAAACTCTCATGCAAAAATCAAACTGCTATTTATCACCTGTCATAATTCCTGTCATTTGACATATTCTACATGTTCCACTCATTTTTGTTCCGCTCATGGGCAAACGCCCATTTGGTAACAAATAGCAGTCTGATTTTTGCATGAGAGTTTAAGCTCTGTTCGGAGAGTTTAAGTCTGCTCTGTCGGACAAAATAAATGTGCCGTTTTCGAGATCTGACCGTTCCAAATTTTTAACCTGTTCCATAATTAAAACTGCCCCTGTTCCAATGTTCCCATATATCAAAATTTGTCCAACGAGACACCCTTCAGTTACTAACAAATTTCCAGCTTGCTATTAATCAACTTTTTTTTCATATGCGGGATCCAGACCTATACTTAGCGTCGACAGATGGGTCTTGTCTTAAAATGTGTATTTTTGTTAAAAACTCGTTTCGCCATATTTTGGCGTTTATTCCCTTCTTCTAACTGGTCAATTTTACATGTAGGTATGGCATTGTTTTTATTAGACCAGGGTATTTAACACTAAAAACACAGGAATAAATCTATTTTTAAATATAGTAGGTACCTAATAGAGACTTGCAACTTTTTGCATTGTATTTAGGATTAGGATGACTTCTGCAAAAAAGTCTACAATAGAAAATGGGTGGAAATGCATTTATTACATTTAAAGTATATAAAACGCATCGAAAACTGCATAAATATGTTAAAATCAGTATATTAAGGGCCAGATTTTCTTATTTGGGGTCACTGAACAAGAATATGCAATCAGAACCGTCCTCCGAAGCACCTGGGTACCAAGGGTTACTGCTAAGGTACGTCAACTAGAGTTTCGAGGGTTTGTTTTAGGCACTTAATTGATGCAAACAGATTAATCGAGATTACTGATGTTGTGGAGCAGCAATGACAGAACAATTAACAACAATAATTAACAAAATCATAAAACACAATAAAATACCGAAAGAATGGAGAACAAGCGAGCTAATTCTACTATTCAAAAAGGAGGTAAAAGCAGCCAAAAAACTACAGAGGTATCAATTTGTTAAATACTACCCTAAAACTTACAACTAAATTTTTAAAAGACCTAATGAATTAGAAGGTAAGTTTAGCAGATGAACAACAGGGTTTTCGTACTGGAAGATCGTGTAACGATGCAATATTCGTCATAAAGCAAATTACTTAGAAATCACTAGAATATAATAGACCAGCATTTCTATGTCTGATTGACTTAAAGAAAGCATTTGACAGAGTAGAGTTAAGACTCACAGATGTAATCCATCTTCGTATAATAGAGAATTTCCCTTAGATTCCATAAAAACTATTGAAAATATCTACCATAACAACAAAATGGAAGTCAGAATAGATGGACAACTTACAGAATCTATAAATATAGGCATCGGAATAAGACAGGGAGACTCATTGAGTCCTATGCTCTTCAATTTAATCATGGATGAAATTTTTATGTATTTTCACCCATTTTTCTATTGAAAACTTTTTCCTGTTACACTATTTCCTTAAAAATCATTTATTTTTTCCTAAATATCTTGGTCTATTTGTATATTATTGTTATGATCCAAAAATCTAAAATAATATCTGCCCGCGCCAAAAGATTAGTAGAATAATTTATAAAAAAAATTCATTTTTAATTATTAATTAGTCTGGACAAAATTATGTCGGACACCCCTTGTTTTTAATAATTTTTAACATAATAGAGAACATATATCATTTAATTTCTATCCATTAAATAGATCGGTGAAGGTCGTTGTTATATCGGATCTTATACGAAATACTGAGAAATGCGATTCTCAACATGATTATTGGTACTCAAATACAAAAGTAATCATAGTAATCAAAATATCCTCCTAATACAAAATATGTACTGAGAAATGCGATTCTCAATATGATTACCGGTACTCAAATAAAAAGTAATCAAACGAATACTGTAAATGATTACTTTATACAAAAGTAACGATTTGTAACGATTACTCGAAAGAAACTATAATCAAAATCACTGCCGCTAAGGCAGCATAACTTCTGGTCCTAAATCACCAACGTGGCAGTGAACGTGTTTTGAAAAGTGTTAAGTAACATGTTATAGCGCTAATAGAAGAAAAGATTATTATTGATACGAATAATTACAAAAATTCTTACCAAAAAAATAATTTTGACACGCAGTTTGTTGTTTCGATTGGATGTCGTTTTCTTTTCTTCTGTTCTAAAAATGACACTTCCTCCATCACTTGTTACACAATCTGCAATAGATAATAATAATAAATTAATTATAGGTTTGTTCTAGCATCAGTTTCAAACGGTTTGAAACCATCAGCGAATAGTCGACCAGCGCGAGTCGAGTGGATAGCACTGGTGACTGTATTATGTTCTCTCACTGACCAACTGTTTGCTGACGGTTTCTGACTAGTTTGACTGTTTGCTGGAACAAACCTTATATTAACTATGTTGGGTTTGCAATAAAACATAAAATATGAGGCTATCACAGAAACAGTGACCTAACCCACAACACAAAATTTTACAAAAACGCTTTTATTACATTAATATCCCTTATTTTTCGGGTGCTTTAAATTGCATACACTGAGCGTCATAGAAAACGGGCACCCTAAACAATGGGTCATTTGTCAATATGTTATAGCTTTATTCTTTGTCAATATCCCTGTAATAATATTTTTGCTAAACAGGTAAATTTTCATTGTATACTGGGTGTACGAATCAAACTGTGTTTTTTTCTCAAAGTTCGCAACACCCTGTGGAATATTCTAGCAATTATAAAATACTGAAATTAAAACCCAACTAGAGCCTCAGGATTTCTTAACATTCTGTTTTTTGATTCATTCGCTTATGTTGGATAATACAAAAGTTATGTACTTTAACAACTAGTCATGTTCTTCATCGGTATATGTTGTTTGTAAATAAGTAGTGCGATAAACTTTAATGTGCAATTTTGCATAAAAAAATACCGTTTTCTTTATAAACTTATGTCCGCAAATGCTTCGTTTACGAGATACGGGATGTTGATTTTTTTTTTACAAACTGACGGTTTATTTTATTGCCCTAAAACCGGTTGAAATATGCAAATGAAATTTGGTAGGTTTTAAGAGATAGTTATTGGGAATTTTTTGACTTGCAATTAAGAATTTTATATTCACTATTGGCGTGCATACGGGTAATATGACGGATCATATTACCCGTATGCACGCCAATGGTGAATATAAAATTCTTAATGGTATGTCAAAAACTGTGCAATAACTACGTCTTAAAACCCACCAAATTTTATTTGCTTATCTCAACCGGTTTTAAAGCAATAAATAAATCGTCAGTTTGTAAGAAAAAATTCAACATCCCGTATCTCGGAAACGAAGCATTTGCGGACATATGATTATAAAGCAAACTGCCATTATTTTTTAATGCAGAACTACCCCTTAAAGTTTGTCGCACTTGTTTAGAAACACCCTGAAAAAGAACATGGCTAGTTGTTAAAGTACCTAACTTTTGTATTATTCAACGTAAGCGAATGAATCAAAAAACAGAATGTTAAGAAAACCTGAGGCTATAGTTGGGTTTTAATTTCAGTATTTTATAAATACTAGGATATTCCACAGGGTGTTTCGAACTTTGAGAAAAAAACACAGTTTGATTCGTACACCCGAGATACAACGAAAATTTACCTGTTTAGCAAAAATATTATTACAGGGATATTGACAAAGATTAAAGCTATAAAAATTCAAAAAATCACTTAAATCGGACAACAGGTTTAAATACGCGACCTCAATAATTACCCATTTTTTAGGGTGCCCGTTTTCTATGACGCGCAGTGTATATAGTTATCCAAAGTATACAAAATATAAAGTGCAACATGTTCACGTCTGCCCCCCTAAAAATTTTTATATGGGCGCCGGTGCTTTCAGATGCAGAGTGGCTCAAGCATCCAACACTTTAGCCACTCTGTATATCTGAAAATCCTGAAGTTCGTTCAATAATACTATTACGGTTGTTGCATAAAAACTGTTCATTGTATGAAAAAAAGCCAAAAAAGTTTTTTTTATCAAAAATTAAACAAGGAATTAAATGATTTTTAATTTGAAATACGTCAGTGACGCACCGTTTTTTACTTAAAAAAATTAGACTGTTACCCGTATGATGAATATCCAAATTTAATTTGCATATACCACCCAGTTTCAGAGGAATAAATAAATTGTCAGTTTGTAAAAAATTCAAAACAGATACAGAATATATTAATATACTAAACTCACATTATTTTTATGTAAAATTACTAGACTAACACCTTGTATATATAAAAGTAAAACCAAAAGATATAAATTGAAACAATAGAGTGATTTGTTTTTTTACTAGTTGTAAATCTTATCACCGGTATCTTATCTGTTTCTTTGTTGTACAAAGAATCACTTCAATCAATCACATTTTGTGACTCATGTTTTTGACTAAATATTTCCCCAATAAAATTGTCTCGTTAGTATATGAATTTATCAGTATAATTATGAGTATCATATGTCATATTATACTAATTACTTTAAAATATAAACTAAATAGAAAATTTTACAATTTAATATAAAGGGGAATCCCTGTATTTCCCTGTAGAATCCTTGTAGTACTGTATAATTACGGTGACCATATTATGTACTTATTTAAGTAGGACAGTACTTATTTTTAAATATTGTCCTAATGTACTTTAAAACCTTTCTAAGGACACGCAAATGTACTTATTTTTTTCTAAAAAATGTAGTAGTGACAAATAGTGAAATTGTAGTAGTGACAATACACACCCCTGTCCCTGTCGCATTCCTCTTTTAATTTCGAACTCTTCTGATGTGTGTTTGTTAATGCGTATGTGTGCCTGCTGTTTATAATACAGTGGAACCCCGATAAGTCGGTCCCCGATAACCCGGAAGTCCGGCTAACCCGGACCGATTTTCATCAGATAAACATTTTGATTTTCAATATTTTGTATTTTGACAACGACCCGATTTGGGCGTCGCGAATCGTTAATAAAATTATTTTTCAATTTAATTGTGGCTTATTTCCCATCAAAATAGTTAATTATCAGAAAAACCTTTCAACAATAAAAATGTATGTAATATAATATTTGAGAGATAATGTGTATGTGTGTAATTTGAACTATCCGATATTAAAAATGACTCATAGCACACGCCGCAGAAACAACAGGCACCTGTCTGTAGTACCTATTCCTTTTTATTTCAAACTGTCTTAGCATTGTTTAGGAAAGACTATTTAAAAAATTCTTTTATAAACAATGGTCTTTAGCTTTCACTGTTCTTAAATAACATTACATCGTTGTGACTGTATTGTGTGTCTTGTATTGTTCGCTTCCGTTTGCTTACGTTTGTGTTTGGTGTTTTTTTTTAGTAATTTTGATGAGTAGGTACTGTGCATATTTATAAATATATTTCATGTTATTTCAATTCTAACGGAGTTTACCTGTAAGTATACCGTATTTTATTAATTTTTACCATATTCTCCGGCTATCTCGGATTTTCGATAACCCGGATCGGCCACGGTCCCGATTAATCCGAGTTATCGAGGTTCCACTGTACTTATAGATTTGTTATAATTCAAAGGTCATTGTATTGTAATTGTTTTGCTTTGAGGACGTCCATTAGCTCTTTGTGGCGGACTTTACCCAAAGCCTTGTTGTAATCTATGAAACAGACGTACATATCCGTTCACACGTTCACACCCAAGCATATCTGGATTAGTACGTTAAATTAAAACAGAGCTTCACGGGTACCTACGCCTCTACGAAATCCAAATTGCGTTTCTTCGATGTCCATATCAAGTGTTTGGTAAATGCGTTTATGAATGATCTTTAAAAACATTTTAAGTGTGTCAGACATCAGGCTTATGGTGCGGTGGTCGTGCACAAAACTTCAACATGTGAAACATTTTTTCACAAAATGTGTAACCTATCTAGAAAACTAGAGTACAAATTTTCATGAATTTAAACTATTCAAAAGGATAGATCTAAGAAGTGAAATAACATGGAACGATGTTTGTTATTCTCTCGAAGCTTTTAAATTGTATATCAAGGCAACCATGTTAAATGAAGATCAACTCTTTGACGAACTGGGAATTTTGAAAGAGTGGCAAAGTTGACAAGTGAAAAGATTGCTGAGTGGAACAGAGAAGAAAAAAATAGTCAGGATCGAAAAACTTACAAATATTATGCAAATTTATTTTTTGTCTTCCGGGAACTAGTGTGGCTATCGAGCGTTTATTTTCTGTAATAAATAATTATTGGACACCACTCTCAAGGTAGCGATGCAGGTGTACGCAATTTTGATTTTGATGAGACTTGTATGAAATGTTTCATTTACTTCAGTCGAAGCCGGACCTTCTTAAATTAAGTTCAGAAAAATATGAAGGATGCAAAAAACCGGAAGAAGATGAGGCTATTCCAGGTCCGTCCTCTAAAAACTCTTAATTACAGGCTTGTAACTTTTTCACAGTTAATATAATGTGTTATGTTAAGTTTAATTGTTATAATTTTTTATGTTTAGCTACATAGTTTATTTATTTTTAATGTCACAAAGTTAGGTTTGTCCAATAAAAAGATACATTTTGCGTTTTTTAGGGGAGTGCAATTAGAACAAGAAGATACAATGTTTCGGAAAAAATCAAACAAGATTATATTTTTCTAAAACTTTTTTTGTTAGTTTATAAATATGTTAAAGTAAAAAGTTCTACTCACAAATTTCGCCGCTAATTGTTTATTAATTGTTTAAACAATAACAATTGTTTTGTATAAATAATGTTAAGAATATGGGTGAATTCAACATTTTATTTTGATAAAAAATGTTTTTATTTTAGTTTTGATTATGCTGAACCCGAATCTGACATTACAATTTGCAAATTCAAAATGGCGGATTCAAAATCGCGGATTTTTTCCTAAAATTCCTTAAAAAGCAGTTGTAAAATACGAATTTTTTTTATAAAACGTGTTTGTTTACATATATGTGGATATTTTTGAGAGGTTGCTGAACCTGAATCAAATTTTGATAATTTAAATTATAAAATGGCAGATCCAAAATGGCGAATAACTTAAAAAATAGTTGTAAAATCATAATTTCTTTACAAAATGTATTTATTTCTACATATATTTATTTTTGAGAGCTTTGATAAACCTAACTTAAATGTTAACATTATAAACTATAAAATGGCGGATACAAAATGCGGATTTTCTAAAAAGAACATAAAAAAGAACATTTTTCTAAAACATTTATTGTCTTTATTTTTAACAGGTTGTTGAATCTGAATTAACGATTAAAAATTTAAATTTCAAAATGGCGGATCCAAAATGGCGGATATTTAAATGAAAAACAAGTAGAATCCAATCAAACAAATATGGAATTTCATTCTTAAAAAAAAGATAAACAAATAATTTTCACAATAATATTAAAAATTAAAATGTATTAGAAAGAACGAACAAATTATTCAAAATATATCTCTTAAATATTCAAAAAATTGTTGCAATGGGATCATAAATAAAAAGTTATTTTTAGTAAAAAGCTCTGCATATTCTAAAACTTTAAATGCAATCATAAAATATCAATTTTTATCAATTTTGTACAAGATATGTCAATAAATAAAAATTTCAGTTAGGAGTAAAATACCTATATTTTTTATAATACTGAAAATTGTTAGTATGGAAAGTTGTTCAGAATTAAAAACGATGTGTCAATATGCAATTACACTTTTATGCAATTTTTTTACATAATACCTCGTATAATATTGATAAAATATAATATTTTATATTTGCATATTAAGTGTTAGACCATGCACAGCTATTTATGATGAATAACATTCTTCATAAAATTAATAATAAATCAGTTATCATAAATAATAAGTGAAAATTTAATGATGTTTGGTATAATTAATTTGAAACAATATTAAAAAAAAAACAAATTTTCGATTAGAAGGATATAATTACATATTTTAACATAGTTTTTAATTACAAACATTTTTTCTTTATAAAAATTTTCGATATTGTGAAATATAAAGGTACTTTACTCTTGAGTGAAATTCATATTTTTTGACATAGCTCGTACAAAATTAACAAAATTTGATATTTGATGGTTGCATCTTATGTTATATACGATGCAGAATATTTTATAAAGAATAACTTTTTTTCGTAAAACTGATATTAAAAAAGTTATCAATAGGTTCCCAGTTACGCAGACATACTGTATAAGAGATAAAAATAATTTTTTTGTTGAACATTTATTATTGTTGAAGCTTATTATTAAATTAATTTTAGGTAAGTTTTACAGAAAAAAGTTTTGATCACTCTGTATATACATTTTTTCAGCTGGTAATTTTCGGTTTTTGTATTACATTTTTGTTATCTTTCTTAGTTTTCTCAAAAAGAAATTGTTTATTTCATTTTTAAACTAAAATAATTCAGTGTTTTTTAAAGATTACATCCTAGGCTTTAAAAAAATATCAAAAAAATTGTATTAGATTTATTCAAACTTGAGTAATACCGTCTTAAAGTGGTGGGAATTCTGTAGAACTACGAAGTTTTCGAAAATTACATTTTTTGAGACAGCGTATTATTTGAATTAAATTTTTGAGATTTTTTTTGAATGAAACATCGTTTAGTAAGATGATTGAGAGGTAAGTTGTGCAAATTTGGGAGCTTTATAAGTAAAATTGTATTAGTTATACATTTTTAAATCATTTTTAAACAAAATTCATGGAAGTCTCACTTTCCGCCCACACCGTACTTATGTCCATATATTTTATTTCTTTTTATTACAACCATAAGATAGCTTATTTCATCTTCTTTCATGTCCAATTTGTAAAATTTCTTTTGATCCATTAGTTAAAAAATTACATTAAAAAAACTCAAGCGTGCACTTCTTCCAACGCTAGTTTACAGTGCGCCAATGTGTGTGAGAAGGGTGACTTTAGCGTTATAAATAAAAAATTACAGAAGCTAGAGATTTAATTTTAGAAAAATCTTTATATAAGGTTTTTTTTGTAAAATTTTCTGAATTTTTCAATGGTCAAGTCAGTTTTTTTCTTAAAGTTATATTTTCGGAGTTATTAAAAAAAACATCTAACTTCGCTGTTCATTTGTTTAATAAAAAATGAAGCACCCACTTCTCCAGTAGAACTTTTTGATATGTTGTTTATTAAACATTTCTTAATGAAATTACAAAAAGTTTTATCTTGTTTGATTTTTTCCGAAGTGAAAATATAAATGCACTCCCCTATTTAATACGTTTTTGTTTTTGTCCTTTTTTTTCTTTAAAAATATATGGTCATCGTATGTATAATACCATAGTTATAAAAACTTAACGACTGGAGTAGAAAATTCTAAACAAGCGAAAGTTTTGTTTTAATAACGTAATTAAATAATATTAAAAAAAACTTTATTGGGACCAACTTTCTGGAAACAGCTTCTTGGTTTCTAAAATTTGCAAACCAACGAATTACTGGAGCAAAGACGGCTGAGGGAGATCTAATAAAGGCGGAGATAGACGAACCGTTCGTGGCGCGGTTAATGTTTGTTAAAATTTTTCATTTTGACGAACCCTCCGCGATCCAGAGGAAACTTACGAACATTTAATTGTAGATTATCATGTCTCTGTTCTGTACTTCTACTACATATTATTTTGGAATTGTTCTGAAACTATTTTCTTGTTTCATCTTATGCAATTTACTATTTTATGTGGAATAAGCCACAATTTGAGTTTGAGTCAAGTTTATTTGACGTTCCAAATAAACAGTAAAAATATCTCTAATAAAATATTTCAAACGATTCGTGTTAATTTTGAGAGTAAACTAAATGTAAGACCAAACTAATCATTTTATCGTTACGAATTACGAGTATATTATTTACATAAAAAGTATTGCAAAATCAAAAAATTACACTAAAATAGCAATTTCGTCAGTGGCGTAGAATTTGGGAAGGGTCAACCAGCCACTATTCCCTGTCGTACGCCTCTGGTAGTAGCTAGAAACGTTTATTAATCTTAATTTAATATTGTGTACAGTACCTACACTTTCTGCCAAGTATGATAAGGATACGCCAAATAGTTTTAAAGTACTGGGTACAAATAATTTTTAAATTTTGATCATATTATGAATCATATCGTAAATTAATCAAAATAACTGTGCCGTTTCATATTTAACTTCAAATATCTCGAACACTAATGAGTTCATCGACACCAATCAACAGTATATTATATTTACGCATTGTAGAATCTAAAAATGGCACTAAAATAGTAATTCCTCCAGTGGCGTAGAATTTGAGAAGGGTCAACCTTTCACCATTCCCTGTCGTACGCCTCTAGTAGTAGGTAGAAACGTTTATTTATCATAATTTGGTAGGGTGTCTAGTAGTCGCACTTTCTGCCAAGTATGAAAAGGATACGTCGAATAGTTTTAAAATTCTGAGCAAAAATTTTTTTAAATTTTTAGATAAAACACCCTGTAACTCAGTAAGGAACCACATTTTATTCTTCGTATTTTGTGCTAAGGTTTCTCCAGTTACTATATGGACAATTATTAATGAAACACCCTGTATAATAAGAAATATGTACTAAGAAACAATGAGAAACTCATGACCTTGGTTAAGTGGAAAGGAACAAAGTGCAAAATTTTGACGCCTCTCAAAATTTTCATATTGTATTTAGTCCTGTCGCCAGGGGGGGTACAACGGCCTCGTTAATTCAGATGGACTTACTCAAGTTTTTTTTATGTATTTTGACCCGTAGAACACGAATTTTTTGGGTAACAGTTGATCCGGATG
This sequence comes from Diabrotica virgifera virgifera, assembly GCF_917563875.1. Taxonomy (NCBI): domain Eukaryota; kingdom Metazoa; phylum Arthropoda; class Insecta; order Coleoptera; family Chrysomelidae; genus Diabrotica; species Diabrotica virgifera. The sequence continues at coordinate 51,983,411 of NC_065451.1, forward strand.
TCGATAAGATTGTTATAGACCAAGAACTTGAGGAATCAAATAACAGCGATTTTTGGCAAAACAAAACAATATTTTGTATTTTTTGGGCCATTTTAAGTAAAAAATATTTCTACAAGTTTTTTCGTAGGATGCACAGTTTTCGAGATAAACGCGGTTGAACTTTAAAAAAATCGAAAAATTGCAATTTTTGAACCCGAATAACTTTTGATTAAAAAATAAAATAGCAAGTCTGCTTACCGCATTTGAAAGTTTAAGTCAAATTATATCGGTTTTGATTATTTGCGTTGGTAAAAATTTATTTTTTTATTGTTTAACAAAGCTATAAACACGTAGGGTTTCCCGTGCTTTTACATGCGTTTTAACGCATGTAACGTAGAAATAGTCTTGATTGCACTAGTACCTATTCTACCTACTCGTTCGATTTTAAATGAGAAATCATAGAAACATCACTCACGCACTAGTTGTTTGTAGCTTTGTTTAACAATAACACAATAAATTTTTAGCAATGCAAATAATCAAAACCGACATAATTTGACTTGAACTTTCAAAGGCGCTAAGCAGAATTGCTATTTTATTTTTTAATCAAAAGTTATTCGGGTTTAAAAATTGCAGTTTTTCGATTTTTTGAAAGTTCAACCGCGTTTATCTCGAAAACTGTGCATCCTACTAAAAAACTTGTAGAAATATTTTTTGCTTAAAATGACCCAAAAAATACAAAATATTGTTTTGTTTTGCCAAAAATCGCTGTTATTTGATTCCTCAAGTTCTTGGTCTATAACAATCTTATCGACATCCGGATCAACTGTTACCCAAAAAATTCGGGTTCTACGGGTCAAAATACATAAAAAAAACTTGGGTAAGTCCATCTGAATTAACGAGGCCGTTGTACCCCCCCTGGCGACAGGACTAATTTTAAATGTAATCTTTTTTCGAATCCTGAGAAAACTAATAAGTATTTTTGAAAAATTTAAACGCACAATGAAAGACTACTTTATTACCGAGGGGTGAAAGTTCCTTAGAATGAATATAAAGTTTCTTTTGAATGAGATATTTGAAATTAAAAATCACACTACATTTTCTCTTAGTTTTTCACCCCTGTATTATATTAAAATAAACAATATAGAAGTTTTCAGGAACATTCGGCCCTCGGTAATAACGTAATATCCTGCGTTTAAACTTTACAAAAATACTTACCAGTTTTCTCAGGATTCGAAAAAAATTAATCCCATTTAAATAGCATAGTGAAGTTTATGAATATAAAAATTAAAAACAAACTTAAAAATTCCCAAACAAGTATGTGAATTCACAAAAGTTTGATCTAAAAAGCCTTGGAGAGGTGGGTCGGACGCCTTCTGATTAGAGTTAAGGTTGGCGCCTTTTTTTGAGTCAGTCCGGGCCTGTGTGTATACTATATCAGATAACAGAAATACTATAATAAAATAAAAATGAAAAAAAATATACGCACGTCTTTATCTTGTCTATCAACTATCAATAAGTCAAATTAACAAATACCCTTAAATTGCCACATACACATCACTTCACAAGAACAATCCTAATTGGACTGAAGTATCCAATGTTTTGTAAAATCTAACCTTCGTATCTAGCATATTTAAAGGATCTTGACCTTACAAAACATACTTCAACAAATAATTATTTTTTGTAACATAACAAGGTTTATTAGAAACGCCACTGAAATAAACAATGGTCGACTTTTTAAGAAACGTTAATCTCGACAGATTAGTTGGAAAGAAAGTAATAGATATATTAAACCGATTTTATACGTTATATGCCTTTCCGTTCCCAATTACCACCCCTTTCTCTTAGACAAGGCGAAAACGGCGGTTTTTTTAGGTTTTTGGACCATTCTGGACAAAAAGGTCTCCTATAATTTTTCTCTACAGTTGATCTTTTTCGAAATTACCCTTTTTAAGACTTAATAATTCTCTTAAAAATTATTATTATGAAAGTTAGAAAGTGATTAAATCAAAATTTAAAGCCTCCGCTACATGGTCCTGAAGAAATCGGTGTTATAAATTTATTACTAAGCTGTTATTTTTAATTAATAACAATGGGCGGTTAGATCGTATTGACGCGGCTGTAAATGTGAGTGCAAGAAAGATGCACATTTGGACTGCCGGAATGGCATCTCTCTCGCACTCAGCATTTACGGCCGTCTAACCAAGGGCTGATCCAGGACCGACTTTCGGGAGGGGCCAAGAACTTTTTTGGGGAGGGGTTTTTCTTGGGAAGAATTTTTAAAAATTAGGGTTACAATGATGAATTTTAAGGCACTTTTCAAACACTTTTAAGTGTCTTAAAACATTCAAAATTTATCGTTACTAAAAATAAAGTCAGTACCGATTCCTACACATTTCCTCGGATCAAGGTGCAGTTCTTTCAAAAAGTTTAATACTTCCCAATGCTTCTCCTGTCAAGCCTTGTTCTTCCCCTCTTTGTTGATTTTCACTAATTATTATCTTTGTTCTCATAAGCGTCAATCAACTTGACAAAGTCTTCACGAATGTTGTTATTGTGTATGTATTTCAAATTTAAAGAAAGCTGTTCCACGTGGATTACGTCGGTCGTTTCTTTAAATATGACAGAGTAATAATTTGCACCACAACATGTTATCAATATTTGATTTTGACTGGTGTTACTAATTTATGTTGCTCGGGAAGATGCTGTTGATAGGTGTTGTTTAAGTCTTATCTTTTGATGTGACTTTAAACCTGAACAATTCCCGTCATTACTAATTCCAGCATCTTCGTCCAGAAGCAGAAGGCCATAATCACGATGGCATCTTAGAGGAATATTTTGTCGACCTAAGGAACACTATAGACTCTACTATTTGTCGTTTTTCCCTATTTCCTTATATCTCTTTAGACCTCTGAGAGTCTATCTGGTTACTGACTGACTTTTGCGGGTTGCGATAAGTTTGTAGAAAATCTAGCCCAACCTGAACGCACTCCTTGTGATATGATGTTTTTTCATGGATGTGTATGGCTCCGTCTATGCCCATAATTTTGGCGAAAAATACTAAAGGTTCCGTGACAAGGCTTTGGGCTGTCATCCCTCTATTCTGCCATATTTTTCATTAGAAAAATAAAACGCAGTACTTGCAGAACAATCCCTTTTGCATGTGCGAAACATTAGGCGGCCATACCTATGCGCAGCAACTTCTCGGGTGCGGTAAACTATATATGGTTATCCAAAGTATACAAAATATAATGAGCAACATCTTCACGTGTGCTTCCCCCCCTGAACATTTTTATATTGGCGCCCGTGGTGCGAAAATACCAACCAACTCCTTAGTTACAAGTGCTGGTGACCCAAGTAAAGCTTCATTTCGATTTTATTCTTTGTGTGTACAGAATATGGAAATTTATACGATTTTGACGGCTGTCGAGGTCATTCTAACATTTTGATTGACCAAACATCCCATGTCATTCTTGAAGTTTCCGTTACTGCTTGTGTTATATTTTAGTCCAGAAGACATAATATGTACTTATCCCCTGTTTTGTACATATACATGTGTTTGAAACTAAAAACATTTGAACTGCAAATATTTAAATTTATATATTTTTTTAAATTCTCGGAGGCCCATGGCCCCCTCCCTGGATCCGCCCTTGCGTCTAACACGTGCATGGGGCTCATTATTGTTACTTAAAAATATCAGCTTAGTAATAAAATAATGACAAAAATTTCTTCAGGATCTTGTAGGGGGGGCATTAAACTTTGATTTAGTCATTTTCTGACTTTCATAATAATAACTTTTAACCGAGTTATTAAGCCTTGAAATTCGCCATTTTTCGTTTTTTTCATTTTTAAATTGTTTGTAACTCGAAAACGATCAACTTTAGAGAAAAATTATAGGAGACGTTTTTTATTCAGAATGGTCCAAAAAACCTACAAAAAAATGTCCGGGCCAAAATATTGATTTTGCAATTTGATTAAAAAAATTGTTAAAAAAAATTTGGACCACTTTTTACGTAGGCGACTTCTTGAACCTTATTCTGGTATGTCTCACGAATGTGATTATGCAAAAAAATCTCATGGGAATGTTTTTCCCAACGAACCCGCCGTTTTCGCCTTGTCTATCTTGTCTTCTTTTTCTCTTAAATTTCTTTCCGACATCGTCTTGGAGATGCCCTTTAATCCGTGCAATTGCCGGTCTTCCTTGGTTTCGTTTTTCTGTGGAGCTCCATTCTAACAATTTATTTCTTCGTCTTTCTTCTTCTCAGCCTTCTATCGTCCACGTTTGGACATAGGCCTCTCCCAACTCCTTCCATCGGTCTCTATCCTGAGCAACATATTTCTAATTTGTTCCGGCTACTCTTTTAATATCATCAACCCACCTCATCTGTGGTGTTCCTCTCGGTCGTTTACTTTGGTAAGGTCTCCAATGTTGTACTGTTGCATTCCAACGTTGGTCTTTTTGTCTAGCAGTGTGGCCTGCGAAGCTCCATTGAAGTTTGGCAACTTTTGTTGTTATGCCCTCGACTTTTGTTTTTGATCTTACCCAGTCGTTCCTGTTTTTATCTGACAGTCGTATACCTAACATTGCTCTTTCCATTACTGTTTCTGTTGTGGCCAGTTTATTCATATTTGCCTTGGTTAGGGTCCAGGTTTGACATCCATATGTCATGATAGGAAAAATGCACTGGTTGAACACTTTGCTCCTCAAGTATTGGGGTATTCTGCGGTTCTTAAGTATCCAACTAAGCTTTCCAAATCCTGCCCCTGCTAGTCTTGCTCTCCTAGTAATTTCCGCACTTTGGTTCTCTTTGTCAAGTCTCAGGATTTGGCCAAGGTAGATATATTCCTGGGCTCAGGACGACGGCTCTGACATTCGAGGCAATTACAAGGAATTGTTAACAATAATTGCCAAGAAAGATCAAAAATTTTGCCAACATCTAGAAACATCAACTGTTTTTTCGAGAATTTCAAGTGATATACAAAATTATATTATTGAAGCTATATACTGTTATGATCTGCTTCTTATTACTTTTATATTAATTATTATTTACTTGATCAATTATTTAATTAACGCAAATCATACATAAAAATTAAGAAAGAATCTCAGGGTGCCTTTTTATTATATAAAAAAATGTCTAAATTATCTTATGTTATACTTATCTTCTCTCGTGGTTTCAGTATCTCTTAGTTGATCCTTATCGGGATAAAATAGGAAAAGGAAATAAATAGAAAAATCATAAATAAAAACATACAATTACCTTTATTATCAAAAGCAGTGTTCTGTAAATTTATCAATTAAATTCTGTGGGCATAACTGTCCAAAAGAAACTTATAAACCATATAAATTAATCTAATTCAAACAAATATTTATCGCTTTGTTCTTGATACCATTAATAAACCCAGCTAAACAAACAAATTTGGTATTCGCAAAATTACTTATACTTCCTATTAAATTTTTGAAATGTTGGAATCTTAATTTCATATGCTTTTACGTAAAAAAATTAACTTCTGATTATAAAAAAAAATCTATCACATAGGTTATTGACTGACCTTTTGATTCACACACAATGATGATGTCTCCTCTTGACCCAAACAGCTCCTCCTTGTTGATTATGTTAGGCTACCAATCAAAGCCCTCTCCGTTCTCAGAAAAACAATCCAGCAGGATACCAGCAACTATTTCTCCAAAACACAAGCCAGGCTTCCTTTGACCAGGACTCGTTCAATAAAACTCCAAATCTCTCTCCTCTCTTTCTCTCAACAATAATCTCCTGAAACCCAAGTATCTTTTTTACTTGGTGTCACAAATAATTTTAATAACGATTATTCTTGTAACTTACTCTCTTGGACTTTACAGAATCAAAGAGGTATTTCTTCTCGATTTGATTTGTCTCTCGTTCCACTTTCAGCTACTCTCACTATCAAACACAACCACTAGTACTTGCTTCTGAACTACTCGCGAAAACTTTTGACTGCTCCTCTCGGCTGACCATAACACAATAATCCCTCTTTCCAAAACAATCTGAAAATTCAAACTTCTCTCCTTCCCATTCCAAATTGCCTAAACCAATCAGAGACATTTCTTCTTCCCCATTTTTTTTTCATTTGAAACACCCACTCATACTTTCAAAAATATTTCTACCATCATACTAATTACTTTCGGGAAATTCTACAAAATTTACTCGGGTTTAAACAAAAAGATTAAAATTCCAAACTTTCTTTACCATAATTTTCTAAGAACTAATTACCTATGGCTTCTATATTTCCCGTAATAAACAATCGGTTTAAAATACTAATTATAAATAACTTTCACTTCACTTTTATTTACAAAAATGTTTTTAATATTCTTCATGGAAAAATTCATTAAGGAGAAACCATTTTGCGTTGAAAGCTAACTTCTAATAAATATTTACAAATTAATATACAGGGTGTATCAAATTTATGTGCCCGCGTTGTATTAAAAAAATTAAAATTTTTATTCTATCTTTGATTGATAAATTGAAACACAATAATACATTTAGCCATATCTTCATTTTTTTAAATAAGATTTTTGCATCTGGTTTTGGTAACACTTTAGAAAAAGTCACGCGTCGCCACTGAGCCTTGCCCTTTCTCTACCCTTTACAAAGAAGCGAATATAATATTTGTCCAATGCCCAAAAATGTTCCACGTTGTTAAGAAATATTGTAACAAATTAAGCGAAATGTCATTAACATCAAACAAACCAAATCCTTGTTTTGTTTGATGTTGAGGCGAAACCACGGATGGGCTGAAAAAATATAAACACTAAACGCGTGACGAAATGGATATTGGTTTCATTGATATTTACATTATTGATTACTTTACTACCAGATAAAACAACTGTAATACAAACCTACTATTTTTAATTGTGACCTACCTTTAGTTTTTGGTATTGCACGTAGTTGCCAGATTTCAATTTGCATATCAAAATGTATTTTATACCTTTAAGGAACGCACTATTTTCGGGGACACCCTGTAGAACCTCGTAATCTGCAGACATTTCACAAATATTTTGGCACATTCTACAAGGTATTAAAATATTTCAAAGACAAACAGAATTCACGTGCAAGTTCATTTCGACAATGTTATCTAATACCATTGTTAATACCACCTTATACTCGAAAAAAATACAGCAAACAAATCCTATTTTGGTAGTTATTAAATTACGCTTAAAATCACACATATGAAAAATCAAAGCCAATAACCTAACTTTATCAATTTAGAAATAAAAAATTGGTTATAGTCCAGTCGTAACACATTTGAACTCTAAAAATTATACAACAAGCTCAATTTCGCTGAGAATATGAGTTCTGTGACCAAAAAAAGTGCAAAATTCTCCTAAACTCCTACTCCCGGACTTCCCCCTAAAACCTCCCACGTAAGAGCATAAAACGGAAAACATCGATTTACCAAGAATCTGTACGATAAAGAGAAAAATGAGACAAACAAAAAATATAGCTGACATAATGTTGATCAATAATGTTTTATTAAAACTTTTTGTGTAAAATGAACCCATCATCATCATCATCATCAACCCGTACGCGTCCACTGCTGGACAAAGGTCTCCCTCAGCTCTTTCCATTTATCTCTATTTTGTGCGGCTTGCATCCAGTTACCGATAACATGTTTCAAATCATCGGCCCATCTGGTCAGTGGGCGTCCTCTGCTCCGTAGTGCTTCTTCTCGCGGCCTCCACTCGACAATACGTTTTGTCCATCGGTTGTCTGGCAATCTGGCGACGTGTCCTGCCCAGTTCCACTTAAGGCTACGGCTCCACGGGCTGGAAATTGACGCTAGCAGTAGCCGCAAAACGAACTTAAGGTTCCGCAGAACGGAATAGGAATAGCCGAACTGTACCGACTACAGGACTTGTGCGTAGTCGGTTCAGTTCGGCTATTCCCATTCCGTTCCGTGGAACCTTAAGTTCGTTTTGCGGCTACTGCTAGCGTCAATTTCCAGCCCGTGGAGCCGTAGCCTAAGCGACGCGATTTTTTCGACAGCGTCTGTTGTTTTTGTTCTACGGCGTATTTCTTCGTTTGGGATTCGGTCTCTCAGGGAGACAGCCAACATCTGGCGCTCCATAGCCCTCTGAGTTACGCGAATCTTGTTCACTACCTTTTTTGTTAGTGTTAATGTTTCGGCTCCATAAGTGAGTACAGGCAACACACACTGGTCAAATAATTTCCTTTTGATGCATATGAGCAAGTCTGATTTAAATACATAGTTCAGTTTACCAAACGCTGCCCAGACTAATCCCATGCGACGTGGGAGTTCGCACGTCTGGTTATCTCGTCCCAACCGAATTTCATGTCCCAAGTACTTATAAGATGCAGTCTGCTCAATATCCATTCCATCAACAACAATATTACGATTTAGCACCAGATTAGTCATTATTTGCGTCTTGTTGATGTTAATCTTTAGTCCGACCTCTAAGGAAGCGTAATATAATTTGTTCAACATTATTATTGCATCATTCATACGATCAGCTATAAGGACGATGTCATCTGCGAATCTCAAATGACTGAGCTTCTCTCCCTTTATATTGATACCATATTCGTTTAGATCTGCCTTCTTAAATGTGTGTTCTAAAAGGGTTGTGAATAGCAACCATGAACCCATACTTCAGAAATAACGCTTAAAGCGATTGGCGATTCTTAATATCAGACCAGTTTAATAATACAATTTGCCAGGGCCAGAGCAATAAAGTGTGTATCAACTCAACGGTTAAAATTCGATATCTTTGAATCAGAGTGTCCTATTGACAAATATAAAAACGTTATTTAAAGGTGAAGAGAGCAACTTTCATACGCCATTTTTTCAGTCTCCTACAAGTGAAGTCAATATGTATAAACTTTTTAAATAAAATACCTTGCACGGTTTGGCCATTTCCATAGCGACTGGTCAGTCAAAATGATAAATTTTATTGATCTAAGAATTGCAGAAAATGGCAGTAACATCTTAACGTTAATTTATTTACTAGCTTTATAGAAATGGGCTTCATTTGCGGCAAAAATATTCCATACGAAAGCTGCACTATTTTTCTTTACAAAAATTATTTAATGAAATAATGAGAAATAATAATAAGATAATATAAATAATCAATAATCATAATGAATGCACTATCTCAGCTGTTGAACTCCACTAACTCAGATTTTAGCATCAAAAATAACAAAAATATAGTGGCGAAGCTTAATCATCTGTTGTATATGGATGATTTTAAATTAATGGATTCCACTCGAAACCAACTAGATCAGATGCTGAAAACTGTATAATCATTTTCTAGTAATATTAGTACCTACTTAAGACTAGACAAGTGCCGTGTTTTAAATATAGTCAGACGAAAGGTACAGCCCGAATGCCCGAAGGATTCGATATGCAAAATGGCCAGAACATCGAGGCCATGGGTGAAGACGATATGTATAAATTGACCATAAGCAAATGAAAACTGAGATAACTACGGAGTTTATAAGAAGGGTAAAAAACTGATTTATGTTACACAGGGACGTGGACGGCACGGCGCGCCGTACAACAGAAATCGCACGTCCTCGGCACTTCCCGTTGTCGCTCCGTCCCGCTGTAACATAAACTAGCTAATGCTTTTCATATCAGACGATCCGTCAACGAGCCCCGTCCTGTCCACGTCCCACATCACCGTTGTAACATAAATCCGGCTTAAAACAGCTGCTTCGTTAATACCTTAAAGTAGAAATTTTTTAATAGCCAAGTCGGGTTAGACGAATAATAGGCCTAACCTTGCATTAGGAGATGCCCCAAATTTTATTTTTTTCTAATCTTTAGGGAGGGTCAATAGTAGTGTAAATTTGAAATCTCGACTGAATTGCGCTGTTGAGTTGGCCGCCATCTTGATTTTAAACTAGAACCGTTTTTGCTCAATATCTCCGCCATTTTCAACTTTTCCACAAATAGTATATGAATCAAAATTGATGAAAATATGATTTTCTATAATTTTTATTATTACAATTTTTTAGTGCGGTCTATATTTTCCGAGTTATGGCTGAAAATATTGACAGTTAGAGCATAGTAATTGAATTATTTCGTTTATTATTAGTTTCACGACAAAAATGTACCTATACAAAACTTGAGAGAAATAAATTCTACACAATTTTGATTTCTTTCATTTTTTTGCTAAAATTAATATTTAAGCTAGTACGTATGCGGTAATGGCGCGAGTGTAAAGCTTGATTGATTTTATAGCAATTGTTTTTATTCAATATCTCCGCCATTTTCAACTTTTCGACAAAAAGTGTAAGAACTGAAATTGTTGCAATTACAATTTACTACAATTTTTCGAGAGAACCAGTGGCGGATCTACAAGGAGGGGCGAAGAAAGGGAAATTTCCCACAACAGGGTCCAAAATTTTAAAAAAAAATTTGAAATATTAAAATATATTAGCTGACATGAAACTTAAAATATCGACAGACAAATTCAACCAATAAAACCCGCTAGTTAATAAAATTAAGTGAACTTAATGCATATAAGTTATTATTTATGTCTTTTATGTACTTAGTTTGGTTGGTGTTTCTTTGGAAGTTTCAAAAATGGTATAAAATATAATTCTCTTTATTTTCGTTTATGTACAATCATGTCGTAAAGTTAATAATAAATGAGACAATTCAATAATTATGCTTCCCTCCGCTTCCAATATTTTCCTCCTTAACTCGGAGAATATTGATCGCATAAAAAAACTATGCAAAAGAAATTGTAGGAAATTGTATTCCCAACAATTTTAGTTCTCACCATTTTTGTCGAAAAGTTGAAAATGGCGGAGATATTAAGCAACAACAGTTCTCATTTAAAATCAATATGGCGGCTAATGCAACCGAGGAATTCAGTAGAGATTTTAACTTAACACTACTATTGATCTCCCCTAAAGGATATAATTATAAAATTTGGGGCAGCCCGGAAACATGATTCAATTCAATAATTTGCTCCCCCCACCACTTTTTTCTATTTTCCCATGTAACTCGGAAAATATCAACCGCATGAAAAAAATAGTTAAAAGGAAATTGTAGGAAATCATATTTTGAACAATTTTAGTTGAAAATATCGTAGATATTGAACAAAAACAATTGCTATAAAATCAATCAAGCTTTACGCTCGGGCCATTACCGCATACGTACTACCTTAAATATTAATTTTAGCAAAAAAAAAATGAAATAAATCAAAATTGTGTAGAATTTATTTCTCTCAAGTTTTGTATAGGTACATTTTTGTCGTGAAACTAATAATAAACGAAATAATTCAATTAAGTACTATGCTCTAACTGTCAATATTTTCAGCCATAACTCGGAAAATATAGACCGCACGAAAAAATTGTAATAATAAAAATTATAGAAAATCACATTTTCATCAATTTTGGTTCATATACTATTTGTGGAAAAGTTCAAAATGGCGGAGATATTGAGCAAAAACGGTTCTAGTTTAAAATCAAGGTGGCGGCTAACTCAACGGCGCAATTCAGTCGAGATTTTAAATTTACACTACTATTGCCCCTTCCTAAAGATTATAAAAAAATAAAATTTGGGGCACCTCCTAATGCAAGGTTAGGCCTGTTATTCGTCTAACCCGACTGGACTATAAGGCACTAAACAGCTACGACAAGCTATTTATTTGGTATTGTTAAGCGGACAAGAAAAAAGATAGAGAAAATCTTCAGCGAAAAGTAAGAACATACCTCACAAAGGCACAAAGATACCATCCTCGAAGTGCAGTAAAAGGAACGACATTACCGCGGAAATTAGGAGGAAGAGAACTTATGGATATATGTGAGCAATTAGATAAAGATATTGCCAATTTAAGAACTTACTCTCAGACGCAGGCTGAGACATCTACTCTACCTCACTCTTTTTGCGTAGTAGATGACACAACACCGATCAAACTGAGATAACCAAAAATGCGCATAAACCACCTTAGCGCAAGGCCACACGGGCTATAATTTACGGTGCCGTAAGAGCAGTAAACCTGACGAGGCATTTGAATAACCGATTGTAGACGAAATAGGGAGTTAGTCAACCAATGCATCGTGCTTACTGCTCTTACGACGCCGAAAATTATCGCCCGTGTGGCCTTTCGCTTACACCGAGAGAAAAAAAATCTTGACATAAAGAAACTTTATTAATATATAAGAAAGATCGACTTGGCATATTGCCTAAGAAGTATATCTTTGTATGTAAGATATAATTTTCTAAAATATTTCAAATAAATTCTACTATAGCCAAAGAAATATATCTTAAACATGATTGAACTATCGCTTTCTGGCAAACTTCAAACCCATTTATCAGAAAGAAATTACACTTGATGTTAATTAATTTTATTAGTCATAAAAATATATTTTCTACACATTAGAAAACTATTCTTTCTAAGGAATACTATTATTTTACTATTAATAATTAATTTATTTAATGTTAAGAAGTATATTTCGCAGAGATAAACATGTATTTAGAGTTAAGTTAATATTTCTTGAAAATAAAGTGATATTACATACGGCGAAATAAATCATTGTGTTAAGGTAAAATCATTATTTATTAATAAAACAAGATATAAAACGTTATTATTACATACAAATATTTTCTCCACTCGTAAACCACTGGCTTCTACACAACAATAAAAGGATGGAGAGGCAAATCCAACTTCCTCAAATTTTCCTTCTTTTGTTAATAGCACTTTGTATATCAGCAATTCACTAAAACAAAATCGTTATGTAGAAAGAGTAAACTTACTTTAATAAAATTTTTTTTATAAAGATATAGATATTTATTTTGACAAATTTAGGAAATACAAAAAAAAAACAAATACACGGCCCCACATAAGAACTATTAATACTAATAATAATCAATCATATTTAGTTCAAACATGGCATTATTTAACCTACACATCTTTGTTTATTTTTTTCTTTTTGTTAATAAAATATTAATTAATTATCTGTATAATATTAAGTCACACAATAAACATTGTTTAGCTAAAACAAGAGGGAAAATACAACCAATGTAAAACATTGAAGCAGAGATAATAATATGTAATTTTCTTAATTTTTATAATCTAAAAGACACAGCATACCTAATCATTAAGAAATTTTATTACGGGAAAGTATTATTAGATTACATCTAAGTCATTTAATACATATTAACTAATTCACGGTTTTCAGCAATAGCATTTCTTAACCATAAACATATATTTCTTTTAGACTAACTGATTTCTTTATCTCAAATAAATTAACAGAAAAAATCCTCAGCGTTGCACCCGCCATGTTTGATATAGCGTTGTATTGTATATTTTTATAGAAGACGATACATTCAAGAAACCTATTATAGTTGATACATAAGTATACACATTTTTAAAAAGGTACTTACATGTATGAAGTTCTACCATTTCTGCAAGGCCCCGCAGTTGGTTAATAACTCCTTTCTTAATATTGTTCTGAAGCTATATATTATATCATTCTGTCCCAGCTTTAAATTGTGGCATTATTCCCAGTTAGAATAATAAGCTCCTTTATTTCAGAGTCGTCCATCATTATACCTAAAAAGCATATAAAGGTACTATTATGTTTCTTTTTTAACCATTCGGATACGCAACAATATTATTATATCTTAAATTACTCAATTTACTTTTATTTAATACCTATATGTGTACGTACCTTCAAAATATCCGTTAATTTTTAAAGTACACCAATAAATCCAACATCCATCTATATGAACATGAACATATCACGCCATCTTGACAAACACTGACGACTAAATCATAAAGAGTTAGTCTGCGCAATTCTTTTGTCAGGGGCGTCATTTGATAGGGGGTAGGGGGGCATTTGCCCCCCCCTAACCCTGAAAATTACTGAAATTTACAAAAAAATAGATCAATTTTGTATTATGTTTGCATATAAATGTATTGTATATATAATGCTTGCCCCCCCCCTATCAAAATTTCAAATGACGCTCCTGCAAGAAAATCTCTTTGCAAGTAACATTTCGGCATTAATGACAAAGTTTTTATTTTATAACCACAATTACTACAGAGGGTATTTCTGAAGAATTATTTCTTGTGGTTTAAAATATTTATTTGATTGCAAGAAAACTTCTTGTTCACAAATATAAATATGGATTAACTTAACGTTATATTTCTTATACTGCAAAATATTTGTAGTTTTCAATTTAAGAAATAAAAACTTTAGGATAAGGAAATTAAATGTAACCATTAATGCATTTCTTAATATTGAAGAAATTATCTGTAAGAAATTATTGAGTTGTGTTTAAAAAACTCGTTTCTTTATATGTGAACCGGTATCTTTAAGTTAATAGGATATGTTAACTTTTAAGAAATATTGCTCAAAGAAATCGGTGTTCTGGAGAAAAGAAATTGTTCTCTCGGTGTACTAAGGACGAAAAAGTGCGCACCTGGATGGGTAAACCTCCTCACGGGCGATATCCCAATGAGGTCAGTCAAGACTCTGTCGACAATACAGCTTTCAACATCAGGAATTTGTTGACATCAGGAATGACATTCCCTGAAACAGAAGGTTTATTACTAGTCATTTAGGATCAGGTTATACCAACCAAAAATGACCTGAAATATATCGTCGTACTAGTAAATACATTAACAAGACAAACAACACTAATTGATGTGGCGATACCTAACAAGAATGTACTACTAGTAAATTTACCGAAAAGATCGCCAAGTACAGAGATCTGGAAATTTAAATACGAAGACAATACTGCCGTGCTTATCGAAAACGCCGTATCTGCAAAAATCTGAAAAAATTTGATTTATACATTTTTCTAACCCAAATGTGCATATCTATCTTATTTGCTTACTAAAAATGACGTAAGTTAAGCCAAAATACATTAAACACAACGCATTTTATGCCGTATCTGCAAAAATGTGCATGGATACTTAGAATAAATGCGTCATCTGAAAAATACTTAGAAAAAACGCCGTATTTAAAGGTCACTTGCCGCGTTTATCCTAAGCAGGCACTAGATGCGGCCTTCTGCCTAAGCATTGGACAGATTTTTACAGCATGTGTAAAATTTTTAATAAGGTTAGTTTGTTGCCATTTTTCAACGTGGACGGTTGTTTGATATAATTTTTTAAATATGTCAAATAGAAAATAGAACAAAGTTAATACTGCAGAAGGCTATTTTTTCTTTATCAATAGAAAATCTAAACACATATGTTTGAGTTGTTGGTGATCAAGAAATAATGTGAGGTATAGCGGAGTTTCCTATGTGTATGAATATTGTTGTTAATGCGACATTGTATTATTACGTTACATCAGGCAATTTAAACAGTGCAAATTTTATAAAGTTTGTTCGAAATAGGAATTTTGGTACGAAGTATTTTGATCGCCGTACGTCGTAGAATTTCCAAATAAAAAATGTGTTATAAAAGTACATAGTTAAATCAATGTATAATAATTAATCATTAAAAATAAACTTGATCGTAAATGTTAATCGTTTCTGGAATGTTTTTAATTTTAAAATTCAAAAAAGGCCCCTTAGCGGCAAGCTTATTAATTCCAAAATTATTTCCAACACTTTTTTTATCGATTTTCATGACACACTTTTATAAAAAATGTTTTTTATTCTCCTTTTTCATCGTTATATTGTATTTATTATACAGTAGACTCCCTCTATAACGAGAACTGAAATGGCAGACTAATTACCTCGTTATACGCGGATCTCGTTGTATCAGACAACAATTATATTGTGCATACATACCTATATCGTTGTCTAAAATATTAACTTTCTATTATATAGTGATGCCATTCGGAGCAATGTAAGTTGCTAAATATTGTTTCTTCCACAATAAGGCTTCGTCATCATAAATTATAAATTTTTTTACAATATTCAGTATCGGCCAATAAATAAAGAGAACAGGAAGAACTTTATTATAGGTGGGCGTGGATTTTTACTAAAGCACTACCCTCGATATCTTCAGTGGAGTCGGCCTCACCAGAAAACAGTGGAGGCATGTTGTCGAGTCGGCTAAAACCCACGAAGGGTTGCAACGCCACGGAGTATTAATTAAGTACTATCCTGGAGAACCGCACAGATGTTGGGAATTTATATATACAGGTAGGTAGTTGGGCTATTTACTTATATACTGATGTGATCTTGATTATTGATATGAGATAATATTTTTATATGTCATTTAATTTAATCAATGCATTAATAATAATCTAATTAATTTACCAGATCACATATCAATATGTTTTCAATCTCAGGGCTTTTTATAAAATTAATTACTTACTTACGTGGCTTCTAAGTATTTCTCAATGGTTCCTAATCGGGATAGGAAAGAAAAGAGTAAAATAATAACACATATGGGTTACAATTGTAATCAAAATATTGTTTATTTTATTTAAATGGCAATCACTGCTTAAACTTTGCTATATCTTATTATTCTTAAACATAAAATTTACACATGGGAATCTTATTTCCTTTTGGTTTCCAATTGAAAGTTTTTATTAACATTTAACTATTATGATTTATTAGCAACAATTCTATTTAAGTTTGATGAAGCTTTTCTGATATTATTGATTATGTTTCTTCAATTTTAAATGTGGTATTTAATACGAAAAACCCATACATTCATGTCCAAACAAATGAGACTGACCTTTTTCTGGTGAACTGAGAATGTCTTCACACAAGACCCGTTTCCTGCTATCCTTGGCTGCAATCAAAACCTTGTCCTGGCTTCCAGTAATGTTCTCCTTTGAAACTAGCTCGTATAGCTCTCGTTTCCTGCTTCTGTCGTGATGCTGTGTTCTACCTTTTTCGAAACTGCAATCAGCTACCGGGAACTCTTGGCTCAAGGAGGTTCTTTTACTCTCAACCTGGCCTACCTCTCGTTCCACGATAGATACTCCACACTCACGGAACTACACCGGCTTTCTCACTCTCCGTACACTACCGTCTACTACTGGACTTCACTTCTCGACAGCTCAAAACATTCTGATCTCTATTTGTCATTCATTCCCCTACTTTCTAAATATCCCTTCCAGATTCACAAATCAAACTTCCACCACCAACTCTCATTCGCAGTATTCCTCAAAACCAATTTTTAATCTTTCTAAATATGCTTAATGGATTTCAAAAGAAAAATAGTTAATCCCCATTCTAAAATTACTTTCTACTAATTACAAAATTTAATGATCTATTATCTACTTCCACTAAGTCTTATTTAGCATCGGCTAATGATCGAACCTTCCGCGAACAACGATAATGACCTATTATCGATTTCACTTGAGTCTTATTTAGCATAGGCTAATGATCGAACCCTCCGCGAACAACGATAATGGTACGCCATTCACTTTGTTCATTCTAAGCGCATTGTCCCGAGTTTCTTTTAATCACTTCTTAAAATTAAATATAACAATTTGTCGTATACAGGTTGTTCTAAATTTATATGCCCGTGGTTGAGAAAATTGAAAATATTTTATATTAAATTGAATTTTGTTTATAATTATCAAAATTTAATTTTCATATCAAATAGAAATATAACAAATCCCCGCCTTGTATTCGATAAAATTTATCTGCATTTTTTAAATAAATTTTCTCGAGGCAAAATCAACTCCCTGTATATTTCCTTACTTTAATCTAAGTCTTATACCCCTTCTTCTTGTATTACTCTAATTAGTCCCACCTGTAGAGTAATTGTTTCCTTATTTTCAGTGTCCTCATCCTGTGTTAGAGTGTCGGCTATTATGTTGTTTTTCCCTTTTTCCCATATCAATCTTCTGTCTTTTTCCTCAGATTTTTCACATACTTTTACCGTGTATTCTGCATCCTCGTTTTCATATGCCTCCTCTTCAAATGCCACTGTTTCGATCATATCTTTTTCGCTTTCATTTGTTAGCTTTATTTCTTCTTCTCCTGAGCTCATCTCTTCTTTTGAGGAATCCCAGTTTTCTTTTGCTTTTGATACTTTTTCTGACTTTTTCTCCCTTTTCTTCTTTGTCCTTGCTTCGTTGCCAAATTCATTTCCACTGTTTGTTCTTTACCTGATTCGTCCGTATTTTGTTTCTCCTGTTCCTTGTCCTGTTTTTCTTCTTTTTCTTCTGTTATATTCATCGTATTATTTTTAAAATCTATCACTACATGTTTTTCTGCCAATTCGTCCACTCCTACTATCATGTCATGTGACATGTTTGGCATTATTACACATTGTAGTGCATACATCTTCTTACCCAGTCGTACCATTACTCGTATGCCTTCATTTATAGTTTCCAATGTCCGTTTGTTTGCGCCCACTAAATTTACCCTAGGTATTTTGTAAATTAAATTTGTTAAGTTAACTTCTTCTATTAGTTTTCTGTTGACCAATGTTATTTCAGATCCAGTGTCTATCATAATTTTAATTGGTTTCTCGTTGATAAATCCATCCACAAATTTTAAATTAACTCCATTTTTCTTTTCGTTGTTTCTTGCCAATTTAATAAACTCCTTGGGGTTACAAAAGATTCCTGTTTGATTTTTGGTTTTTAGTGAGCGCCGTCGTGAAAAGACGCCGGTTGCTCATCGTTGTTTATATTTTCGTCATAATGTCTCTGTCCGTCATATTCATCTGTCTGGGTATTATTTACTTCTCTTCTATTTTCTCTTGGTCTGTCGGATCTGTTTCGGTTTTCTCGATATCCCTGTTCATTTTGTCTACCATTATTTCTGTTTTCTTGATTTGAGCGTGTGGTGTTTCTATTCTGGTATTCTCGATTTCTCTTCTCATTCCATTGCCTATTTCTTTGTTCATAATTTCCTCTTCCGTTGTCTCTATTTTCGTTTTCCCTTCTGGGATTAAAATCTCGTCTTGTATAGTCCCTCCTATTTTGATTTCTGTCTCTGTAATCCTGTGTTTCTCGGGGCCTGTAATCTTCTCGCGACCTTCTTGATTTTCTTTCCCTTAAACGTGATTCTCTTATTTGTAGGAAATGGCATAAACTATCTATGTCTTTGTAGTTTTGCAATGTGATATGGTCTTCCAGCGTTTCTTCGAAATGTCTTGCAATCAGTTCGACTAATTGTTCCGATGAGTAATTATATTGTAAATGTTTTGCGTTATAGTAAATTTGTAATGCATATGTCCTTTCTGATATACCCATCCTATCATTGTATTTCCCATTTTGCAATTCCTTGTTAATTTCCAATTGTTGGACTTTTCCCCAGAAATAATTCAAAAATTTTTGTTCAAATTGTTGCCAACTGTCAAATTCTTCTTCTTTGCAATCGAACCATAGGCTTGCTTCATATTTTAGATGGTTTCTGATAGTTTCTTTTGCTGTTTCGAAATTTCCGATGTGTTGTATTTTCTTTTTCAGGCTATTTAGGAACGGCACTGGGTGTAATCTTCTTACATCCCCGCCAAACCTTATCTTCACGTCATCTGTGCTATGTATAACCATTTCTCTTCTTTCTCCTACATTTTGTTGAATATTGATTTCCGCAATCTTTCTTTCCATTTCTTCTCTGATTGCTTGAATAGCGTTTTCAAACTTGTTTTCCAAATTTTCTATTTCTTTTTTCTGGCAATTCGTTATCTCCTTTATTTTATTTTGAATTTTCATTTCTTGTTCTTTCATCTCGTTTTTCATTGTTGTTAAACATCCTTTTACTTCCTTTTCTATGCGTTCCTCCATTTTCTTGTTGTTCTCTTCTATTGCTTGTTTCATTTTTTGTTGTGTTTCATCCATTTTTTTATCCAATTTTTGTTGTGTTTCATCCATTTTTTGTTGTATTTCATCCATTTTCTGTTGTGTTTCATCCATTTTTTGATCCAATTTTTGTTGTGTTTCATCCATTTTTCGTTGTGTTTCCTCCATTTTTTGATCCATTTTTTGTTGTGATTCATCCATTTTCTTTGATGTTTCTCTTTGATTGTCATCCAGTTTTTGTGACTGGAGTTGCATCAGTTGTAATAGTTTATCTATTCCTGATAATTCTTGCTGTTCTGATGCCATGATTGTCGTGTCTAAAATATCTTCTTGGTCTGAATGTTCTTTTTGTTATTTGTTGTCTTTGCTTTGGCTTCTTGTCACAGACATTTGTTTTCAAGAAGTACTGTCCCCGCCAAATATGAAATTTTACTAGTATGTTACCAAGACGACTTTTTCTCACCCAAATATTATAAATTGTAAATAAATATATCAAATGTAAATATCGTAAAAATAAAATATTAAATCAGTTATGTAAAATTTGTACCTAAAGAGATCTAAATTTTTATGTTATCAAATGTAAGTATCTCACTTTTTACCACAGGCATATAAATTTTCAAATACCGGCTTTACTCTTTCTATCCTTCAAATTTGCCACTAGAAATACTTTACAATGCTTTCCACGTTGGACGACAGTTGATGTGATCTTGATTATTGATATGAGATAATATTTTTATATGTCATTTAATTTAATCAATGCATTAATAATAATCTAATTAATTTACCAGATCACATATCAATATGTTTTCAATCTCAGGGCTTTTTATAAAATTAATTACTTACTTACGTGGCTTCTAAGTATTTCTCAATGGTTCCTAATCGGGATAGGAAAGAAAAGAGTAAAATAATAACACATATGGGTTACAATTGTAATCAAAATATTGTTTATTTTATTTAAATGGCAATCACTGCTTAAACTTTGCTATATCTTATTATTCTTAAACATAAAATTTACACATGGGAATCTTATTTCCTTTTGGTTTCCAATTGAAAGTTTTTATTAACATTTAACTATTATGATTTATTAGCAACAATTCTATTTAAGTTTGATGAAGCTTTTCTGATATTATTGATTATGTTTCTTCAATTTTAAATGTGGTATTTAATACGAAAAACCCATACATTCATGTCCAAACAAATGAGACTGACCTTTTTCTGGTGAACTGAGAATGTCTTCACACAAGACCCGTTTCCTGCTATCCTTGGCTGCAATCAAAACCTTGTCCTGGCTTCCAGTAATGTTCTCCTTTGAAACTAGCTCGTATAGCTCTCGTTTCCTGCTTCTGTCGTGATGCTGTGTTCTACCTTTTTCGAAACTGCAATCAGCTACCGGGAACTCTTGGCTCAAGGAGGTTCTTTTACTCTCAACCTGGCCTACCTCTCGTTCCACGATAGATACTCCACACTCACGGAACTACACCGGCTTTCTCACTCTCCGTACACTACCGTCTACTACTGGACTTCACTTCTCGACAGCTCAAAACATTCTGATCTCTATTTGTCATTCATTCCCCTACTTTCTAAATATCCCTTCCAGATTCACAAATCAAACTTCCACCACCAACTCTCATTCGCAGTATTCCTCAAAACCAATTTTTAATCTTTCTAAATATGCTTAATGGATTTCAAAAGAAAAATAGTTAATTCCCATTCTAAAATTACTTTCTACTAATTACAAAATTTAATGATCTATTATCTACTTCCACTAAGTCTTATTTAGCATCGGCTAATGATCGAACCTTCCGCGAACAACGATAATGACCTATTATCGATTTCACTTGAGTCTTATTTAGCATAGGCTAATGATCGAACCCTCCGCGAACAACGATAATGGTACGCCATTCACTTTGTTCATTCTAAGCGCATTGTCCCGAGTTTCTTTTAATCACTTCTTAAAATTAAATATAACAATTTGTCGTATACAGGTTGTTCTAAATTTATATGCCCGTGGTTGAGAAAATTGAAAATATTTTATATTAAATTGAATTTTGTTTATAATTATCAAAATTTAATTTTCATATCAAATAGAAATATAACAATACATACATATATAGCCATTACAGCGCTAAAAATAGATAAATAATAATAAAGATACATATTTTACGATTTGATTTTTCCTCGTTATAGAAATGTTCAGTTCAATAGGAATTTTATGGGTAGAGATGCATCAAGTCAAACTAGTTTGATTTTACTCAACAAACTTGACTTGACTTGAAAATCAAACTTTTTGTATAAAAAAGTTTGACTTGACTTGATTTCGATATCTTTAGGTTTGACTTGAATTCAAACATCTTCAAACAGTTTGAAAAGTTTGAATATTACGCAACGTGTTTATTTGTTCAGTGGCGAATCAACGGGGGGGGGGGGGGGAGTAATGAGGTGGGGGAGGGGTAGGTGAAATCCCCCAATCCCAACAAAGTCCAAAAAATTTTGACAAATTTCAATAAACAGAAATGTATTGACTGATATGATATTTAAACCGCAGACAGACAAATAAAACCCAATAAGCGCGCCAGTTAGGATAATAATTATTAAGAAAGCTTATAGCGTTTTATAGTATGATACAATTGATCCAAATAATGGCATAAACCAGACATCCAAAGTGAAAGTTATCATCCAACACCAAATGTTCTATATGGTCCACATAATGTTCAGAAAAAAGTCACACCATTTTGAGCGTAGGGTTTGAAGGGAAGAGGGGGGAGAAATCGGTAAATTCGTAGTTTTTTACGTTTTTCGTCAATATTTTTAAAACTATGCGATTTAGCATGAGCAACCTTTTATACAAAAATGTTCTACATTCAATTTGAAATAAAAAAGGCCCATTGCATAATCCTTCTAAAATGAACGGTTCCAAAGTTACGGAGGTAGTATAGTATAACTGGTCAAAAAAAGGCCTAACCCAAACATCCAAAGAAAGAGTCTTCCTCCAACACCAAATTGTTCTATATGGTCCACATATTGTGCAGTAAAAAGTTACACCATTTTGAGCGTCCGGGTTGGAGGGGAGATTGGGGAGAAATCGGTAAATTAGTATTTGTTTTACGTTTTTCGTCAATATTTCTAAAACTATACTTTAGCGTAAACAATGTTCTATACAAAATTGTTCTACATAAAATTTAAAACAAAAAAGGTCCTATATATAATTGTTATATAATCAACACTTCCAATTTGGTCAATTGATGATGATTTTGGGTGGTGAGGTTGACGTTTCTTCGAGGGCTTATCACTAACATGCCAATGAAATAGCAAATTTTATTTACAAAACACAATCCTGTTAAAGAAAATTTCTTTCATCAGTAATAATATTATAAATTTCCCAAAAAATATAAAAAGTATCGAAAACTTCCACTTTTCACCCTCCGTAACTCTGGAACCTCTGATTTTATAACAAATATGTATAGGACCTTTTTGTTTTAAATTTTATGTAGAATCCTTTAGAAACCGCATAGTTTTAGAAATATTGACGAAAAACGTAAAAATCTCCGAATTTACCGATTTCTTCCCCCTCTCCCCCCAAACCCGACGCTGAAAATGGTGTGTGTGACTTTTTTCTTAACATTATGTGGACCATATAGAACAATTTGGTGTTGGAGGATACCTTTCACTTTGGATGTCTGGGTTTGGGACTATTTATAAGTTATACCATACTATTAATGCATATTTATACATTAATTTTTAAAAAATATAAACCCAACATTTGTAGCCTGTCTCCGAAGACATTTAAATTGTAGATAAATGTAGGTAAAACCATATAGACCTGGATCCCGCGTACCAAAAAAAAGTTGATTAATAGCAAGCTGAAAATTTGTTAACAGATTAACGGTGTCTAGTCAGACAAACTTTCATGTATGGAAACACTGGAACAGGGAAAGTTTTAATTGTGGAAGAGGTTAAAAATTTGAAACGACAGACTACGTAAACGTTCCATGTATTTTGTCGGATAGAACTTCCGATTGATTAACATCCAATTGATTTGTTACCCTTTCATTAAACTCTCATGCAAAAATCAGACTGGTGTTTATCATCAACTGGGCATTTTAATGAGTGGAACATGAAGAACATGTCAAATGACAGGAATCATGTTGGTTAGTAATAGCAGTCTGATTTTTGCATGAGAGTTTAATGAAAGGGTAACAAATCAATTGGATGTTATGTCCGACAAAATACATGGGACGTTTTCGTAATCTGATGTTCCAAATTATTAAATTGTTCCACAATTAAAATTTTCACCGTTCCAGTGTTCCCGTACATCTAAGTTTGTCCAACTAGGCACCGTTAAGCTATTAACAAATTTTCGGCTTGCTATTAATCAACTTTTTTTGGTACGCAGGATCCAGGTCTAATAACCCAATGGTTAGTTTTGAATTTTAAAGAAATACCAACAAATATACAGCAATACGTTTGTATTGTATTTTCGAGTGAACTAGCAGATTGGTATGTACCAGATGTTTTTCTAACTGGCCCTTAAATGCCTTTTTTAATAAAAGAAAGTCATAAAAATTCCAAATCATTTTATTTTGCTAAATACAAATGCTTGACTGCTAAATACAAATTTTAAGATTTTTTCACTTGAATACTATTTTATCCTATTGTAACATTAGCGGAGGTGAGGGGGCAATATAATACAATCCAGGGGTTCTATGTAAAATATAAACGAAAGTTGGAAAGGTGGAAGATTGTGATTCGGTAGTTTTTTTTTATTTAAGTTAAAAAAACAATGTTACGTAATAGTGATGTAACGAATATTCGTATTCGTATTCGCATTCGGGAATATCCGCATCTTTTTGCATATTCGCATTCGCGTTCGCATTCGCAAAATTTGTGCCAATGTTTTGCGAATATGAATATCAGAGAAGAGAAATAATAATTTGAAAATAAAGTTAGATTAATAAAATTAAAATCTATTCTCTTTCTCATCTTTTTTATTAAAAAAAGGTAACTTAACCTCGTATAATCAGATTATCAGCCTTCACGTTGTTTTATTATTTGGCATAAGGTAATAAAGCTTAAGGTTCAGATTGATTTACACTAAATATCAATTAACTTCTCATTACAAATTTAGAAAACATTTCAAAAATAAAAACAAATTAAAAAAACTGAGCATTCGCATTCGCATCCGCATTCGCGAATGTCGTTATTAGATATTCGCATTCGCATTCGTATTCGCGAATGTTCAAAAAATTACATTTGTTACATCACTATTACGTAATGCGCTGTTCGAACCATCCTACCCCCTCCCCGTGTAACGCGCCGTAACGTTTTACATGACCCCCCCCCAACTTGCGTTACGTAATACTTGAACCTGAACGCTCCCAAAGTAGATTAAAATACACTTTGTATGATAAAAAAACTATCCAACGAATTCTTTGTTTTATTCTAGTAACACTCAGATATAAAAAAGTTATATGGATAAAACGAAACTTGCCAGCAAGCAGTTTAAGCATTCAGGAATCATTTTCAAGAAATTTAAATTTACGACCCTATTTTGATTATAATCGCTTCCCGTATTAAGTTACTTTTATGTGGCACTCATTGTATTGTTAATTTTCTTATCTTAATTGGCAACTAACATGTCAATCTCGACAAAAAAGTATATCTACTAAATAAATTATTTTTCAAACTCTTTCAAACTAGTTTGACAAACAGTTTGAATTTTCAAACCTGGACGATTGACCAGTTTGACTTGACTTGAAATATTTGTCAGAAGGATTGACTTGAGTTTGACTTGAAATTAAGTCAAACTCAAGTCAAGTTCAAACATTCAAGTCAAACTTGTGCAACTCTATTTATGGGACATCTAGTGTACCTCGTTATAAGCGAAACCTCGTAATAACCGTGTTCGTTATAGAGAGAGCCTACTGTATTATAAAATAAGAAAATTCGTAGCGCAAACGCAGTATTGCATTCTTCCTAAGGAGGAAGAAGTTAATTTTTATGTAGTATACTTAGAAAGAACGCAGTAACATGAGTTTTTAGAGTAAATAAAATATATTTTGCCAATCTTATGTATAAATATGAATTCTATGATATTTATTATGTATATAAAGTAGAAAACAAAAAAAAATTCTAAATAGTTTTCAACGGCTAGACATTTAAACAAAAACCGATTTTACTCAAATGCGATCTCTCTGCAGATACTGCGTTTTTCCTAAGGACGGCAGAATAATAGAGAATGCAAAGTGCTCAGACAATACCTATGTTATTATGTCTACTACTGGAGTCATTCCGAAGAACCTTCTCGAAAAAAATAAAAATGCTGGGTCTAAATGAACATCTTTATGAGACCATACAGAAAGCTGTACTCTACTTGGGCGACACTCCAGCATACCAATTCACCTAGGGCTCTATAACACGGAAAGAGTCCAACCAGAGCTTAATCCTTTTGATACCGTAGGTATCTGGGATAAGTGAACTTTCCCCTTAGAGGGAATGAGAACCGTATGGCCAAATCTGGATAATTAATAATCAATAAAAATAATAAATAAATATCTATTTAAAATAAATAAATAAAAAAATTAATAAATAATTAAACAAAGAAATAAATAAACAAATAAACAAATTAAAAAATAAAAGAATGAACAAATAAATTAATAAATAAGCAAATAAAAATAAAAAGTCACTAAAAGAATATAAACCTTCGATTGTTCCATGGGGTTTGTATCTTAGCGTAGGTAGTATACAAAAAATCAATGATAAAACAAAATAAAAAAAATAGTAATAAAAGTTTCAAGTTTCTAACATTCATGTACTAACTGTTAAATAGAAAAGGCAATACAATAGTTTTAAGTATATCTAGATTTACCTACTAAAATATCGGTCATTCCATTATGACATAATATTATGTATAATTAGTACAGGAAGCTTTTCACCTCGCAATTTTTACAGAATGAATCAATTTGCTAGAAAATTTGAGAATAAGTAGTAGATAGTCCAAGGATCAAAATCTATATGATGTCGAAAGGCACCTTCACCATGGGGGTGGTTGCCACCCCATCTTGGGGGTGGAAATTTTTTATTATATTTTGACAGCAAAAGTTGATAAAAATGTTCATTCTAAGCAAAAATTGTTCTATACATTTTTTTGATAAAATTAATAGTTTTCGATTTATTCGCTATCGAAAGTATTAGTTTTATATCTAAAAAATCAATGTTTTTAGATGGTATACTCATTTACGATTCACTCAATTTTGCCGAAGAAAAAATATTTTTAAATCAAGTTCTTGGTAATTTAATAACCTACAATTTCATATCCAAACATTTTTTTGTATCTCTGATGCTAATCTTACTATTATGAAGATAATGACTTTTTTTACCAAATTACAAAAATTCGTTATTCGCTTTAAACTACAGTTTTTTTAAATTAATTATTTTAAGCCAGTAAACCTAGAATCTATTAATAATACATAAATAAAGAAGAATATATATGGCCAATAACTAAAAACACCGCCAACTTACATTATTATGCTTCCAATTGGATACCTCCTTTTTTTTCAAAAAAATATATTGATTTTTTAACCGTAACTTTTTTTATTTTATATCTTAAAAAGTTTGGTAAAAAGAATTTTGTAGGTTTTTACAAGATCTATAAGGCTATTAATATTAAATTCTTTTAAAATCCTCAGTCACAAAAAAGGTGACATTGAAAGTGTTGGTAAAGGTGGTTTTTGCGTGTTATTTTTATCCATGTTATCATTTGCATGTTATCATTTAAATTTTTTCCATAGAAAAATTTGTTGCAAACCAAGTTCTTGGGAATTAAATAGGCTATAATTTCATATTTAAATATTTTTTCGTATCTCTGATGCTAATCTTTCTATTCTCAAGAAAAGAGCATTTTTTACCAAACTACAAAAACTCATTCGCTTTTAACTTCATTTTTTAAAAAAATAATCGTTCTAAGCCGTTCAAACTTTTAAAACCAATTAATAATACATAAATAAAGAAGACCAAATCAGGTCAATAGTTAATTTTAATTAGGGTGGTGATTAGGGGGTTGCTTCCGACCACTTTTTGCTGAAAAAAAATAGGGACTGTCATTTTTTTCATTATAAGTCACTTAATTTTGTTGAACTAGAGACCTTTTTTTATTTCCAGACATAGATATTTTTAAATACTTTAAATTAGTTTTAGCAAGTTATTCTCGAAAAATGCATAGTTTCCCCGTCTATTGACTTTGAAACTACAATACTTAGCATTTGACGAAGAAGAGCTGACATATAATAAAGTGTAGCTCGATTACTATTGTTTTTAAAAAAAATTGAAAAAAACGGTTTTGTTTATTTTTTTAAAAGGTACATTTTTCTTAAATAAAGTTGTTTTGATAAAACGAAAACTTTTTGAATTATTAGCAGAAAACTGATTAAAAACATTGATTTTTTCGATATAAAATTAACAATTTCGATAGCGAATAAATCAAAAACTATTAATTTTATCAAAAAATGTATAGAACGCTTTTTGCTTATAATGAATATTTTTATCAACTTTTGGCCTCATATAGATTTTGATCCTTGGACTATCCACTACTTATTCTCAAATTTTCAAGCAAATCGATTCATTCTGTAAAAATTGCGAGGTTTTAAAACACCTATTTTAAGCTTCATTACTTGGACTAAATATTTGGCAATTCACGTGTAGCCCAAGGTCAATAATTTACTTATTGCGTTAGGCAATAGATGCATTTCTGGTTAATTAAAAAAAAACAGACCTGATAAGTATGATTGTGATTTAAATAATTCATAAAAAAACTAAATTGCTACTAGTCTTAATTGGACAGTATCAATGCTTAAATAAGACCTGTGACCTTTAAAATATATGTATACTTATTTGTGATGGGTATCATAACAGTACGCGATCTTTGTTACATCTTATCTTATAACTGACAGACATGTTTTTGAATGTAATATATTACATATAAAAAAGTCCTTCCTAATTTCCTAAAGCTCACCTGATATTTATACTCGACACAATTTCTTCAACAATTTCACTGAAAACAACTCACTTTTCGCCAACGGTGAAAAGAAAAAAATGACACGTGCCTAATTCAAAATCTGTGCTTAACTATAGCAAATGTAGACCAAACCAAAGAAATTAAGACACGTATCGAAATAGCACGTGTAGATAGATAGATAGATAGATAGATAGATAGATAGATAGATAGATAGATAGATAGATAGATAGATAGATAGATAGATAGATAGATAGATAGATAGATAGATAGATAGATAGATAGATAGATAGATAGATAGATAGATAGATAGATAGATAGATAGATAGATAGATAGATAGATAGATAGATAGATAGATAGATAGATAGATAGATAGATAGATAGATAGATAGATAGATAGATAGATAGATAGATAGATAGATAGATAGATAGATAGATAGATAGATAGATAGATAGATAGATAGATAGATAGATAGATAGATAGATAGATAGATAGATAGATAGATAGATAGATAGATAGATAGATAGAACAGATCGATATATAGATATATAGATAGATAGATAGATATATAACGAAGATAGATAGATAGATAGATAGATAGATAGATAGATAGATAGATAGATAGATAGATAGATAGATAGATAGATAGATAGATAGATAGATAGATAGATAGATAGATAGATAGATAGATAGATAGATAGATAGATAGATAGATAGATAGATAGATAGATAGATAGATAGATAGATAGATAGATAGATAGATAGATAGATAGATAGATAGATAGATAGATAGATAGATAGATAGATAGATAGATAGATAGATAGATAGATAGATAGATAGATAGATAGATAGATAGATAGATAGATAGATAGATAGATAGATAGATAGATAGAAGATAGATAGATAGATAGATAGATAGATAGATAGATAGATAGATAGATAGATAGATAGATAGATAGATAGATAGATAGATAGATAGATAGATAGATAGATAGATAGATAGATAGATAGATAGATAGATAGATAGATAGATAGATAGATAGATAGATAGATAGATAGATAGATAGATAGATAGATAGATAGATAGATAGATAGATAGATAGATAGATAGATAGATAGATAGATAGATAGATAGATAGATAGATAGATAGATAGATAGATAGATAGATAGATAGATAGATAGATAGATAGATAGATAATAGTAGATAGATAGATAGATAGATAGATAGATAGATAGATAGATAGATAGATAGATAGATAGATAGATAGATAGATAGATAGATAGATAGATAGATAGATAGATAGATAGATAGATAGATAGATAGATAGATAGATAGATAGATAGATAGATAGATAGATAGATAGATAGATAGATAGATAGATAGATAGATAGATAGATAGATAGATAGATAGATAGATAGATAGATAGATAGATAGATAGATAGATAGATAGATAGATAGATAGATAGATAGATAGATAGATAGATAGATAGATAGATAGATAGATAGATAGATAGATAGATAGATAGATAGATAGATAGATAGATAGATAGATAGATAGATAGATAGATAGATAGATAGATAGATAGATAGATAGATAGATAGATAGATAGATAGATAGATAGATAGATAGATAGATAGATAGATAGATAGATAGATAGATAGATAGATAGATAGATAGATAGATAGATAGATAGATAGATAGATAGATAGATAGATAGATAGATAGATAGATAGATAGATAGATAGATAGATAGATAGATAGATAGATAGATAGATAGATAGATAGATAGATAGATAGATAGATAGATAGATAGATAGATAGATAGATAGATAGATAGATAGATAGATAGATAGATAGATAGATAGATAGATAGATAGATAGATAGATAGATAGATAGATAGATAGATAGATAGATAGATAGATAGATAGATAGATAGATAGATAGATAGATAGATAGATAGATAGATAGATAGATAGATAGATAGATAGATAGATAGATAGATAGATAGATAGATAGATAGATAGATAGATAGATAGATAGATAGATAGATAGATAGATAGATAGATAGATAGATAGATAGATAGATAGATAGATAGATAGATAGATAGATAGATAGATAGATAGATAGATAGATAGATAGATAGATAGATAGATAGATAGATAGATAGATAGATAGATAGATAGATAGATAGATAGATAGATAGATAGATAGATAGATAGATAGATAGATAGATAGATAGATAGATAGATAGATAGATAGATAGATAGATAGATAGATAGATAGATAGATAGATAGATAGATAGATAGATAGATAGATAGATAGATAGATAGATAGATAGATAGATAGATAGATAGATAGATAGATAGATAGATAGATAGATAGATAGATAGATAGATAGATAGATAGATAGATAGATAGATAGATAGATAGATAGATAGATAGATAGATAGATAGATAGATAGATAGATAGATAGATAGATAGATAGATAGATAGATAGATAGATAGATAGATAGATAGATAGATAGATAGATAGATAGATAGATAGATAGATAGATAGATAGATAGATAGATAGATAGATAGATAGATAGATAGATAGATAGAT
Source organism: Diabrotica virgifera virgifera (assembly GCF_917563875.1). Lineage (NCBI taxonomy): Eukaryota > Metazoa > Arthropoda > Insecta > Coleoptera > Chrysomelidae > Diabrotica > Diabrotica virgifera. Next base: position 52,014,693 of record NC_065451.1, read on the forward strand.
AGATAGATAGATAGATAGATAGATAGATAGATAGATAGATAGATAGATAGATAGATAGATAGATAGATAGATAGATAGATAGATAGATAGATAGATAGATAGATAGATAGATAGATAGATAGATAGATAGATAGATAGATAGATAGATAGATAGATAGATAGATAGATAGATAGATAGATAGATAGATAGATAGATAGATAGATAGATAGATAGATAGATAGATAGATAGATAGATAGATAGATAGATAGATAGATAGATAGATAGATAGATAGATAGATAGATAGATAGATAGATAGATAGATAGATAGATAGATAGATAGATAGATAGATAGATAGATAGATAGATAGATAGATAGATAGATAGATAGATAGATAGATAGATAGATAGATAGATAGATAGATAGATAGATAGATAGATAGATAGATAGATAGATAGATAGATAGATAGATAGATAGATAGATAGATAGATATAGATAGATAGATAGATAGATAGATAGATAGATAGATAGATAGATAGATAGATAGATAGATAGATAGATAGATAGATAGATAGATAGATAGATAGATAGATAGATAGATAGATAGATAGATAGATAGATATATAGATAGATAGATAGATAGATAGATAGATAGATAGATAGATTTATTTAACTACTTTACAAAAATATTGTTTGTAGCAAGTCAAAATTACAAGGTATATCAAAAAATTATAAAAATTACAAGGTGTATAAAAGTACAAGGTGTATAAAATAGAAATATAAAACATAACTTATTAATATCACAAACAAGAAACATAGATTAACAAAAAATATTTTGTGTCACGGTAAGCATTTCAGTGGATGTTCTGCAATGCGTCATATATTCTTCCGAGCAATAAAAGCGATGCTTCAACAGATACCTTTTTATGACTTTTTTGAAACTGTTACAGCTTAGCTGTTTAATATCTTTTGGCAAAATATTGTAATAGTTATAATTAAGACAATTTTTATCTGAAAGACGCAATCTACAGCGATTTGTTCGCAAATAGCGAGAGTTTCGCGTATTGTGAACGTGAACATCAGACTGCTTTATTAAATGGGCCCTTTTTCTGTGAATTTCAGTCAGAACTTGATATATCAACAGAGTAGGTAGCGGCATAATTTTTAATTTAATGAAGAGAGGTCGGCAATGTTCCAGATAACTAACCCCTGCTAAAATTCGGATAGCTTTCTTTTTAATCCTGAAAATTTGAAGAGCATTTGTTGAATTGCCCCATAAGATTAATCCATAGCTTAGATGCGAGTGAAATAAAGAAAAATATGTCACCTTCAATGTTTCAAAGTTGACAACCCTTGCTAGTTGACGAATAAGAAACAATGAGCTAGACAGCTTCCTCTTTACTTGTGAAATATGAGCCGACCAGTTCAATCGAAAATTGTATCATTCAGTGTATAATTCATTAAACTTAAAAAGTTTCTTTGTTGTCGGGATATAAGGTTAGAACTATGTCTAAGGATGCTTCGATGTTACGTGTTCTCTACTCTTCTTTATGGCTTGGAAGCGTGGACATTGAAACAAATCCATTTGAATAAGTTGACCGCCTTTGAATTTTAATGTTACAGAAGAATCCTACGAATATCGTAGATTCAAAGAATGTCAAACGTGGAAGTAACTAGAAGGATAGAAAATCAACCGGGAATAATACTATCAATAGACGAAAACTTGAGTTCTTGGGACATGTGATATGAGGGCAAGAATACTCATTATTACAAATGTGGGAAAACAACATCCTGGCTTAAGAACTTACGGGAATGGTTCGAATGCAGTAGTGCAGATCTATTTAGAACGGCAGTCAACAGGGTCCGCATTGCCATGATGATTTACAACCTTCGATAGAAGATGGAACTTAAAGAAGAAGAAGCTAAAGTATAACTAACTAGACACCGAAATTTATGACAATTGCATATTAGCTGCATATTTTGCATATAAGTAATTGCAGTGGTGTGCGGTGACTTTCTTGGGACATGTGATATGAGGGCAAGAATACTCATTATTACAAATGTGGGAAAACAACATCCTGGCTTAAGAACTTACGGGAATGGTTCGAATGCAGTAGTGCAGATCTATTTAGAACGGCAGTCAACAGGGTCCGCATTGCCATGATGATTTACAACCTTCGATAGAAGATGGAACTTAAAGAAGAAGAAGCTAAAGTATAACTAACTAGACACCGAAATTTATGACAATTGCATATTAGCTGCATATTTTGCATATAAGTAATTGCAGTGGTGTGCGGTGACTTTTTCGAAAGGGGAAGCGATTCAATAAGGATATAAAAATATTTTCTTAAGGGTCGAGGGTCGAGCAACTTTCCACCTGATAACACTCTGATGCGCAGGGGCTCTCTATCAGCAAAGTACTTAATTATGTGAGACGTCCTGCGTACAAGGACTCACACACTAAATCCGTGACGCGTGAATGCGTGAGGCACTCTATTCCCGCTATTTCTAGTGACTAGTGACCTATCATTGATCTGTATTGCTAGTTCGGGCCTTGAGTCCTCGCCCCGGGCTTGGTTTTCTAAAGAAGAATCCTATTTAAAAAAAAAATTATACTCCGAGGCATTTTCCACAACACACAACTTTCACTAAAATGACACTTATTTATACTAGAGGTCTATTCTCCTATCAACTTCTGATAATTGTTGAATGCAGTCTTTTTTAATGGATAATAGGGCTTACTTTCAAAGTCTGTCTTCGCTTGTTGAATTTCTTTTAAACTTTTAATTTGAAACTTTTAATGCATCTTAATACCGCAAAACTTCGTTCAACTGATGCACTTGTGGTTGGGATAGTTAGTAGTACTAATTCACACAACTTGACCACTTCACACAGCGACTTGTTTAAACCAGTAGTTATAAAGAAATCCCAGATTTCTGGGTATTTCTTTACAGTGGCGGATCCAGGGGGGGGCGATGGGGGCGATCGGCCCCCCCTCTCAACCCAAGTGATTTATTTTTTTTTAATTATAATACAGTAAAACCTGTGTTACCGGCCACCCGTCAAAATCAGCCACCTGTACTAACGGCCAGTTTAAAAAATCCCCAAACCAATTATAAGTAGACTACAAAAACTGGCAATACCGGCCACCTTTCTATATCGGCCAATGGTTCTTTCATTTTTAGTTGCCGTTACTGACAGGTTTTACTACAGTAAAACCTGTGTTACTGGCCACCTGCCAAAATCGGCCACCTGTACTAACGGCCAGTTTAAAAAATCCCCAAACCAATTATAAGTAGACTACAAAAACTGGCAATACCGGCCACCTTTCTATATCGGCCAATGTTTCTTTCATTTTTAGTGGCCGTTACTGACAGGTTTTACTGTATAAAGATTACAAAAACATTCATTGATTTTTCAAATGGATAATTATACATGTTTTAAAATTACAATATTATATGAATTACATATAAATATATTTTATTAGTATGAGACTTGTCTAAAACGGGCCAGTGACGCCAGTGTATTCGGAAATGAGTAATTTATAATTCTTAGGTATACATTAAGAATTAAAAATGATTACAATAAGCATATTTAAACAAATATGTATGTATATACTGTGAACGCATACCTAAGCATGTCCACCCTCGTATAATTATAAAATCGGTTGCAGATAACGGATTCTTCGAAACTCTCTCGAAAATAGCGCGCCCAGCAAAACTATATTAATTTGCCGAAAATATAAATGTATTATGTTCAAACGATTGCTGACCAGGAAAAAAGAACACCCTTTGCTTATTAATTATTAGTCATTAGTGTGACCAACTAGCCCGAAAAATCCGGGACATGACCCGAATTACGAAGTTGTGTCCCGGCGTCCAGGACAAGGCTTCCGGGCCATCCGAATTTTCAACTTTTTGGTAAAAATCTATATTTTCGTTTTTATTCTAAGAATTTACATCAAATTAAATTGTTGAGACGAAAAAAAAATTTTTATCGTGGTATAAATTTTAATAGTTCTATGAAAGAAAATGAAAACTGTGGAATTTTTTTTATTTGTGTTTTAATTATCGTCTTCCGAAAAGACCATTCAAAAACAATAATAATTCATGTCACAATGAATCATGCCTAGGCACGCATGCCGCATCGAACGATGTAATGTAACGATTGCTGATGCATCTTTTTTTTCGGTTTTGTCAACTACTTTAAGTAGATAAACCTCTTGAGTTCGTTCGCGAAATATGATTAATTTCCAAACCGTTGCATGCTTTGAGCCAAATTCAAATCTGCTGCGTTGCAATATGATTTTTTTATCTAAACATTTATTTTATTGTCAGTACAGTAATCAGTTTGAATCCGAAAATCGATTAGTGGCCATCTCGGAATTATTGTTTTTGACCCGACTTTTTCATTCCAATATATTATTATTGTTAATATGAATATGGAACCAACACACGAAAGTAAAAACAGAAAACGATATTGCACTTTCAATAAAATATTGGAAGAAGAATTTCTATTTTTGAAAAAAAAAGTAACTCTAACAGTGACATGAAGTGTGATACTTGTGGATCGGAATTTTCGATCGCCCACAGTGGTAGAGCGGATATACTAAGTCACATCAAAAGTGAAAAACACCGAAGAGGTATCTGCTCCGCGTCCAGCAGCAAAAAATTGACTCAATTTTTCAAGCCAACAGCTTCATCGAGCATTGATTTAGAGACAGCAGCTCGGGAAGGTGTTTGAGCGTATCATTTGATTAAGACCATCAAAAATATCATTGTCAACATAAAAATGTTAAATAACCAATAAAATGATGATATTAGAGTCCTATATTTAAAAAAATAACAAATGGCCCGATTTTCATTCAAAAGTCCCGGATTTTAGGTATTTTTTTTTCAGCATTATCCCGGATTCGACTGAATTGGAGTTGGTCATACTAGTCATTAGTGTATTTTGTCTATCGATGCAAGTAACATCTCTAATACTGATTCGTACAGATCTTAGTTTGTAAATTGTTAGAGTGATTAATATTATTTTGAGTTTATTCTTCTTTTTTATATTAATAGTTTGTGATTTACGAAGAGTTATAAAATGTCAAATAAACGAAAAGAAGCTTCTACCGAGAACTTGAAAAGTAAAAAATTGAAATGTCGCAATATAGCTGATTATTTTTTTAAAAATCAACGTAATTTGGGTGATAGTGATAATATTAATAGTAATGAAGATAATAAATATGTACAAGGTACATCTTATCAGATAGATCATACTATGAGACCTACTGATCTTGGATCAAATTTAAGTTCTGAGAGCATTCAAAACAAGTCATGCGATGTTTCAGTGCGTCCGATACAAATCAACGATGATGCAGTAAATACCAATTCTACTTTCGAGAGTTTTATGGAAAAAGGTACCTATGTCTTATATGCATGAAATGTATGTCTTGTATATTATATAAGTTTATTCTATATCACGTTTGATAGACGTGAGTATTTATGCACGAGTACGATAGATAGTCATTTATGTCGCGGGATGCAATCATCCACATATAAAATTATGGTAATTAATTAAATTTTAAACTTCATATGGGAAAGTACATCATGTGACACCTCATTTAAAAGCTTTTGAGATAGTGATTACAAAAATGTATAGGTAATACTTGTGCAAAATCTCGGTCCAATGCTTTTTAAATGCATTCATTTTTTTATAATCCTGAGAAAACTAATAAGTATTTTTAAAAAATTTAAACACAAAATGCAAGATTACATTATTACCGAGGGACGAAAGTCCCTGAAAACTTCTATAATGTTTATTTGAATAAGTTACAGGGGTGAAAAAGAAGAGAAAATTGAGTATGATTTTTAATTTCAAATACCTATATCATTCAAAAGAAACCTTTTGTTTATTCTAATGGACTTTCGGCCCTCGGTAATAATGTAATGTATTTTATTCTGCGTTTAAATTTTTCAAAAATTCTCGTGTTAGCTTTCTCAGGATTCGAAAAAAATGAATGTGTTTAAAAAGTATTTGACCAAAATTTTGCGCATGTAGGTATTATCCATTTTTGTAATCAGTATTTCAAACGCTTTTAAATGAGGTGTCACATGACATGATGTACTTTCCCATTACGAAATAACATTAAAACTATTTCGACATGAATTTGTTTGCATTGAAAAAAGTAAAGTAGTTATTTTGATTTTTTGAAAATTACATTCGTTTAATTCATTATTACATTTCCGGAACTACTGTAAGTTGTTAACTTATAAAGTCTCATTTTGTAGGTTTTTTAAATTTTAATGATAATTCACTACATATTATATTTATTTTTCTTTCATCAACTTTATGTATTATGTATATGGTGTCCCAACCCAAAATTAGCGGAACCGTTGAATATTTCGCGAAATGAACATCGAATCGAAAAAATGAAATATATGTGTTCAATAATTTTTAAAAATCTATCAAATGATACCAAACACGACCCCCCCACTCGACCTCCTGAAAGTGGGATGGGGGTAACTTTAAAATATTAAATGGAGATCCTCAGTTTTAATTGCAGATTTGGATTCCTTACGTAAAAGTAAGCAACTTTTATTCGAGACATTTTTCGAATTCTGGATAGATGGCGCTATAATCGGAAAACCATTAATCGTGATACCATAGGTAATTTATAGAAATGGTTTAATATATCTAAAAACACTCTCAAATGAAAAATCAAAAAACACAAATTTAATATTTTCCAAAATCCTGTCGAATACCACCAAACACGACAGGATGTCATTTGGTAGGTTTTTGAAAAATATTAAACACGTGATGTTTAGTTTTTCATCTGGAAGTGTATTGATCAAGAAAAACTATTTCTATGTTATTATATTTCTATATGCTATATATTATAGCGCCATATATCCAGAATTTGAAGAAATGTCTCGAATAAAAGTTGCTCACTTTTACGTAAGAAGTTCAAATCTGCAATAAAAACTGGGGGTTTCCATTTACGATTTTAAATTGAGCCCCTACCCCACCTCCAGGGGATGGAGTAGGGGGTCGTATTTGGTGTCATTATTTTCCATTCTTTCCTCCTTGCTGCTTTATTTTTCCAATTTGTAATTTTAAGTTCTTCTGTCTCTTTAAACATCTTTCTTCCATCTGGTTTTCGGTCTACCTTTCTCCTTCTTTCCTGCTATGCTATACCTCCCGTTAAAATTCTTTTGGGAAGCCTCGTGTTTATCATCTTTTGGATATGTCCCAAGCTACCAAGCATCTCAGTTTTTGTGATTTTATGATCCCTGCTATATTCGGTTCTCCATAAATCGTCTCCAGTTCTACATCTAGTCTTCTTATCCACATTCAATTCCATACCTTTACTTTAAATATTTTCCTGAGGACTTTTCTTTTCCACAGTTTCAGTAGGGCTTGTTCGGATTTGTTCATCGTCCATGTTTCACTGGCATATAATACTATACGTTTTATCACTGTCTTATATATTCTTATCTTAACCCTTCTAGATATGTTCTTACTTCTTAATAAGTTGTTTAGAGCAAAGATACAACCAGTCGTAATTCTTACTTGGATTTGTTCGTTGGTATTTGGTATCCTAGTGAATATTGCTCCTAGATCTTGGAATCTTTCTACTTCTTCGTATTTACATATTTTTTCTTCTGTGCTTATCGTCAGCTATTGTCCTTGTATCTTTTCTCGTTTTGTCCATTCCGTATATTTTCTTGGTTTATGCATATCCTTTTATTTTTCGCTATCACCTCTAGGTTTTTTAGTATTTCTTTTATTTCTTGTTTACTTCTGGCTATCAGTACTATGTCATCAACGAATGCCAAGCATTGGTGTTTTCGTTAATATACAAGTTGTGTCCTGTTAACTTCAACTTCGACTTCTCTAATGACAATTTCAAGAAGGATACTGAACAACAATGACGACAGTGGGTATTCTTGTCGCAGCCCTTTACTGACCTTAAACTTATCTGTTTCCTTTTTCCTTTCCATCTATTTTAATCCTATTCTCTGTTTCTCTAATTCTAATTTGTACTAATTTTTCACTAATTCTAATTTCACATATTGCCTTTAATATTTTTTTTCGTTTTACCCTGTCCCAAGCTTGTTTCAAGTCGGTGAATAGGGCCACTGTACATTCTCCGTATTCGTAGCTTTCCGCTTGTATTTCACGTAGCAGGAAAATTTGATCCACTGCGCTGCGTCCTCTTCTGAATCCACATTGATATTTTCCTATGTCATTATCTATCTTTTGTGTTATCTTGTCTTTTATATGTACTGCAAGTATTTTATACGCAACGTTTAGTAGCGCTATTCCCCTGTAATTATGGCATAAACTTTTTTCATTTTAATTTAGAAAGTCTCATTTTGTTTTTTTGAAACCCTTCAATCATATGTGTAAATATTTTATGTTTAAGCGAAAATATATCAAAAAATATCGATTTATCGTTTTTTTTTGACAAATGTGTATATAAACATATCTCCGAAGTTTGATGATAAATTTTAAACAAAATCTTATTTGGTTTGTTTTTTGGAGTTGTTGGTGTATACCTTGAAAAATTTGGGTGTACCTCCCAAATTTTTTTATATCGAAAAATATTACAATTTTATGTTTTTAGATTATTTTTTTTTTGTTGATAATTTCACATGTCATTTTTTGTTAGTGCATCAACTACAAGAATTTTTAAAAATAAGACTTTTTACGTTAATTGTTTACGTTATGCTTCACAAATAAACAAAAAAGTTTTAAATTTTTTGCCGATTCCGACTACTTTTCATGTTTGTACATCATATGTTTAATACATATATTTTAATAAACATGGCGATATATTTTATTGTTTGAAAAGTGTAAGACTAAAAAGTAAAAAATAAAAAAATATGAAAAACAATTTTTTAAGAAACGCTTTTCTTTAGTTACGAGTGGCCAAAATTAAAAGTATTATAAAAAAAATTAACTAAAAACCAAAAAATAAAAAAAATTGAATAAATCTAACACATTCGTTAAAGAAAAGCGTTAGGCGAAAACCGTTTATTCGATGAAGACGCGCCATGCTTTTCTTTGACGAATGTGTAAGATTTTTTGAATTTTTTTTTATTTTTTGGGTTTTAGTTGATTTTTTTATAATACTTTTAATTTTGGTCACTCGTAACTAAAGAAAAGCGTTTCTTAAAATTTTTTTTTATATTTTTTTATTCAAATTTTTTATTCATTATCAATATGTTATTACAAATTAAGTACTTATATAAAATGAAATGATTTTATTTTTGTATGAAAAATTAAAAATTTTTAAATATACTTTTGTATTATCTACATTTTTACGCCTACATGATTATTTTTATTATTCTCCAGATTTAACCATACTGTTCACACTCTCTCTAAGAGGAAAATTTACTCATCCCGATACCTGCGGTAACAAAAAGATCGAGCTCTGGTGTGACTTTTTCCGTGTTATCGAGACCTAGGTGACGTGGTATGCTGGCTGGAGTATCTCCCAACAATTTTTATACACATCTGGCACTCGAGAGTAATATGTACAGCTTTCTGCACGGTCTTATAAAGATATTCATTTAGAGACTCAGGTTTTTTATGTTTTCCAGGAGGTTCTTCGGAATGAGTCCAGTAGTAGACATAATAATCGATATTGTTAGGGTATTTTGCATTCTTCATTGTCTTCGTATTCTTAAAGCCAAATTATTATTATTATTATTATTGTTATTACAGTAAAACTTGTCAGTAACGGCCACTAAAAATGAAAGAACCATTGGCCGATATAGAAAGGTGGCCGGTATTTCCAGTTTTTGTAGTCTACCTATAATTGGTTTGGTGAATTTTTAAACTGGCCGTTAGTACAGGTGGCCGATTTTGGCAGGTGGCCGGTAACACAGGTTTTACTGTATATAGAAATTTAGCCAATCGGCCCCCCCTCTTAATGATGCTGGATCCGCCGCTGTTTCTTTATCATTCATGTCAGTTGTTTCATAAATGATACTTAACTGAGAATGCAAAGCTGGGATATCAAAAAATTTTCATTATTTAATCGTAATGACATAAATTCCTCTGTGGGAAATTTTGATGAATTATAATTAGAAATATTAAGATTATATATAATTCTACAAAGTTTAAATCGTTAAAATTTTGAAAGCTAGAATTCATTTGTTGTAGAATATTATCAAAAGGTCTCTTTGTTTCATCTGATGTCTCTGTCTCTCTGTCTCCGAAATTATCAATCTTCATTATTTTTCTTTCATGTTCAAACCCCATATGTTCAGTTTTATCCCAAATATTTTTAAACTGCTCTCGTTTTTTTAATTATCGTATTAATAAAGTCACCAATTTGTCTTATACAAAACGCAATACCATTTAATTTCTGTAAAATATCAAATAAAAGATCAGTAAAAGGAAATATCTGCAAAAAATTTAAATCGAAATATTCTTTAAGAGGAAACAGTAGCGATCAACAGGTAGCAAAAACGCGTTCCAAGATTGCGGCTGTAATTTTGAATATTTTTTCGAGATATTTGGCACACGTATTCGTAATATAATAAAGAATGGCGGTACAGAGCCCAATTTGAAAAATATATTAATATGTGGAAATTAATCTGTAAATAAATACAATATTAAAAAACGAGCCTGTACCGCCATTAAAAAGAAAAAAAAATACACTTTCTTCAAATAAACTTTTTTATCCGATGCCTAGATTTTGTGTCATTTTGGAACTACTAATGAAATAAAAAATTTTAGTAGTTCCAAAATGACACAAAATCTAGGCATCGGATAAAAAAGTATATTTGAAGAAAGTGTATTTTTTTGTTCTTCTTAATGGCGGTACAGGTTCGTTTTTTTAATATTGTATTTAAAACAGAGTAATTTTCACATAATAATATATTTTTCAAATTGGGCTCTGTACCGCCATTCTTTATTTTATTACGAATACGTGTGCCAAATATCTCGAAAAAATATTCAAAATTATAGCCGCAATCTTGGAACGCGTTTTTGCTACCTGTTGATCGCTACTGTATCACCTTAAGCGAATGTATGTAATACCTAAGCACCCCTTAGCAGCAGTAACAGTCGGAGCATCTCACTTTCGGGAAGGCGATACGACGAGCGCTTACATGGCATACCAAAATTCGCGCGACTAGTGGGTGCGGTCATTGAACCCTGACCAATTTTAAAAGGGACAACTACTGCATGACAAGCGGCGATTTTGAGATGCGCTTCTGCCAGGAGTGGACCAAATAGTCGAATTGTGTGCATATTGAGTTCGTTCGTACGCGATTAATTTTTAATATTTTTCAATGCCTATTGGCTAGGTAATATGTAGATTATTTGGATTAGGGAAAGAAATTTTATTATTAAATAATAATTAATAATATATTTTCTTATATCGACGAATAAATAGGGAAGCGGCGCTTCCCCCGCTTCCATGGACCGCACGCCTCTGAGTAATTGCTTTTTTACTGTTTCTGCATATTTTGCAATCTTTGACATAGGTATATTTATCTCAAAGGTATCTTGCCTTTGAGCTTGTTGGTACGGCTTTTGTCGAAGACCGAACCCATGCAACCAAGTGACGTCAATAACGTCGAGGAAACGTCAGGTTTTGGTTGAATATATACACGTGTTTGAACATTACGTCGTATAAACGTCTTTTGTAGGTGATTTTAAACACGTAAGATTAATGACGTTAAAATACGCTTAAAAATACGTTTTTATTTCAGAGTATTTCAGACAGCCCAAGTCTGACGTCACAAAAATGGGAGGAGCTTAACGGGTTAATGCTTATAATGTTCAGGGTTACCAGGTCTACTGATATTTCAGTGGACCTACTGATTTTAACTCTAATTAGTGACCTACTGAAATCTATCAACATATATTGGCCGTTAATAACAGGTAAATTTCTATGAAACGGGCTTTAAAAATACCAGATTATTTGGCTGCGTTAGTATTATAAAGATGGCCGTAAATACCAGGTCATAATAATTATGACCTGGTATTATTGGATTATTTAAATAAGGAAAATAATATAATTCATATAATTGTTTTTGAGAATTTTGAAACTGGCCGTTAGTGCAGGTGGCCGATTTTGACAAGTGACCGAATGCACAGGCTTTACTGTATTTACATGGCCTAAAAAGAATCTACTGATATCTACTGATTTTTGAAAGCAAAACTACTGAAAAAGTAAAAACTGATCTGGCAACCCTGATAATTTTGTATATTGACGTTTATAAGCCTTAAATTGTCAGAAGAAATTTTTCGTTTATTTTTTACGTGCTTTGTGTGGTAAAAAAGGACTTTTCATTTAGATATTTAGTTGAAGAAACGTGTTAATTATGAGATTTTTGTTCGCTTTTCTCAAGTGAGTTGTGAGTTAGTTTAATGCAATAGTTCTTGTGATTGTGATAGTTCTTCTTGAAAAGTTATGTCTTTTGTTTTGGTGAATATTTTCTGTTAATGAACTAATTATGTGTTATCGAGTTTAATTCAATTAATTTGTTAGTAAATTATTTATTAGTTTATATGTTATTTCAGTTTTGACACAGGAAGTATACTTTAGCCTATAAGCTAAATTTAAAACAGTTAAATGAAAAATTGCTATAACAACAATACCCATACGAATTATTATTATTGTGTATTTTTAAAACCATAAAATGAAAAATAATCTAAAAAAATGACATAAAAACCACGTTTTTATATCACCTATTTAAAACGTGATAAAAATGACGTCAGTTATGGTGGGACATATTCACGTGACTTTCGAAGTCGAAAAAACGTGACAAACTAACAAACTGACTGGTTTGGTGATCATTATGACGTCTTTTCAACGTTTTTTTAAAGTTATTTGGTTGCCTGGGAAGATAACTATATAAAAAAAGTATTATAAGGTAGTTAAAAAATATAAAAAACCTAAAATAGGTGTTGAGACTAGAAAATAGAGAAAAACAAAGAAAAAAGGAAAAAAGTAAATTACATCTCTTAGTTTAAATCCAGTACTAACTCGAACTCTGTAGATCTGTGAATACAAATTACAAAATAGTGTTAATTACAGAACATAAAAATAAAAAAAATAAACATCGAAGGTCAGTTCATTATGACAGATTTGGCATATCACGTGCAATTTCAAGATCAATAATTTGTTTATTGCCTTAGCCAATAGATAAAATTTTTAGCTATTGTGACATGTTTTCGAATATTATCTTATATTACTGGCAGATACACAAGTAAGCATTTTAATAAAAAGAGAAAGAAGAAGATCATATATACTACAAAAGTCATTCCTAAATCTCACCTGATACACTCAACACAATTTCTTCAATCATTTCACTGAAAACAACTCACTTTTCGCCAATGGTCAAGAGAAACAAAACGCACGTGTATCATTTAACATCTGTGAGTATCTAGAGTAGGTATAACCTATAAATATCATATCAACTCCTTGAAAATTTGGCGCCGATGAAAGAGATCGTAATATTTAAATAGAATTTTTCAAATACAAATGCATCTTTTAAATATGCCCATGAAACTATATTTAGTATATTAGTAAATGTAATGACTCTTTTAGATTAAAACAGGCTGACTAGAGAGACATTATTCACTCCTGCTCAAAAAATCCGGACACTTGTATTTTGTGTCTTTTTTAAGTTATGTAGGTAGGTTAGTGGTTTAAATAGGGAAGAAGTCAACTTTAATATTAGAAATCAACAATCGGTTGGTTGTTCTTATATTATTGCAGTATTTGTTACCAAGGCGTGCGGTCCATGGAAGCGGCGGAAGCACCGCTTCCCTATACTTCCATATAAGAAAATACATATATTATTAATTAGTATTTAATTATCAACAATGTTTCCCTAATCTAAGTATTCTATTATGTAACTAATAGGCATTGAAACATTATTAAAAATTTATCGCATACGAACGGTCTCAAATAAGCACACAATTCAACGATTCAGTCCGGTCCTGACGGAAGCGCATCTCAAAATCGCTGCTTGTCATGCATTTGTCCCGTTCAAAAATTGGTCAGAGTTTAATAACCTCACCCGCTAGTCATATTCCTTTCACGCGAATTATGATACTAGGTCTGGATCCCGCGTATGAAAAAAAAGTTGATTAATAGCAAGCTGAAAATTTGTTAATAGCTTAAGGATGTTTAGTCGGATAAACTTTGATATATGGGAACACTGGAACAGGGGCAGTTTTAATTGTGGAACAGGTTAAAAATTTGGAACAGTCAGACCACGAAAACGGCACATTTATTATGTTTTTGACATGTTTATATGTCAACTCTCCGAACACAGATTAAACTCTCATGCAAAAATCAGACTGCTATTTATCACCTGTCATAATTCCTGTCATTTGACATATCCTATATGTTCCACTCAATAAAACGCCCATTTGGTGATAAATAGCAGTCTGATTTTTGCATGAGAGTTTAAACTCTGTTCGGAGAGTTTAAGTCTGTTCTGTCGGACAAAATACATTTGTCGTTTTCGTGGTCTGACCGTTCCAAATTTTTAACCTGTTCCACAATTAAAACTGCCCCAGTTCCAGTGTTCCCATATATCAAAGTTTATCCGACTAGACACCCTTAAGCTATTAACAAATTTCAGCTTGCTATTAATCAACTTTTTTTTCATACGCGGGATCCAGACCTATACGCCTGGAAGCGCTCGTCCGACCGCTTCCGATTCCGAAAACGAGATGCGGAGTCTGTTACTGCTGCTATAAGGGGTAGGTATTTAGGTACAAATGGCTCGATTTCAATTTTTTGGTTAATATTTTTACTAATATTTTATTTGATATTTTGAGATTTTTCCTTTTACTGATATTTTATAGTACCTACGACATTTTACAGACGAAGTCAAGTGACATTGCATTTTGTATAAGACAATTTGATGACTTATGATGATTAAAAAATGAGCTGTTTAAAAATATTTGGGATAAAGCTGAAAATATGGGCTTCGAACCTAAAAGAAAAATAAAGATGATTGATATTGTCGGCGAAAGAGAGACCTATCGACGATTATACATCGAAATTTTTAATAATATTCTACAACAAATGAATTATCACCTTGAAAATTTTAAAGAAATAAAATATGTAGAATTATGTAACTTTAATATGTCTAATTATAATTCATTAAAATCTCCCACAGAGGTATGTACCTATTTAATTCAGTACAATTAAATTATGATTTTTTTGATAATCTGTCTTTGCATTCTCAGTTAAATGTCATTTATAAAACACCTGAAATTAGTGATAAAGAAATACTTAGGAATCGGTTGAATTTTTTAAATACTACTGGTTTAAATAAGTCTCTGTGTGAAGTGGGCAAGTTGTGTGAATTAAGTTGTAGGTACTAACTATCCCAGCTACAAGTGCATCAGTTGAACGAAGTTTTTCAGTATTAAAACGCATCAAAAATTTTACAATATATTTTACAAGTGAAGACAGACTTTCCAAGTTAGCCCTATTATCCATTGAAAAAGAGTGCATTTATTAACCCTTAAACGCCCAAGGGTGGATAAAAAATGTCCACCTATTGCGTATTCCCTTGTAACATATTTATTACGTGTTTAAAAATTTTTAAAAAATTATTTATTGTTAAAAAGACAGCCCTTTATCGAATGTTAATTTGGTTCTACCGATATTTTTGAAAATAAAAGTAGCATCTTGAGTTAAATATGGGTGGGCATAAAAATTACGCCTTTGGTAAAACTTGTTCCTAAAGGTTTCTATAGAATTTCTCGTTGGTAGGAAGATAATCCATATAATTATCGACGTATAATTACATAATCTACGTAATTATCTGCCAGTGAGGAGGCTGAAAGGAAGAATGTGGAGAAAATCGACAAATTTGAAGTACTGACTTTTACTGGTATGTTAATTTTGATGTACATTTTAATTTTGTTGTAAAGTTTGTAAATTATTTATATTAATATTTTAGAAGATGCTGTGTTTATTAAGCATAAGACTCTTAAGTGTAATCCAATTCCAACAACTCTCAATAAATATATTAGCTATTTTCGAGGTGGACATTTTTTACCCACCCTTGGGCGTACATGGAACCTAAAAAAGGTTGGGCGTTTAAGGGTTAAACAATTATCAGAAAATCCAAAATTTTACGACGATGTTATCGACAAAAAATTTGCATTGGTTGATAAGAGAATAGAACTCAAGTATAAGTAAATAAGTGTCATATTGTTGAAAGTTGTGTGTTATGGAAGGTGATTCGAAATCGGAATATAAAAACAATTTTGAATAGAACTCTTCTTTTTAAGTTTAAAGAAACCAAGCCTGGAGCAGGGACTCGACCCTGAGCAAGCAGTACAGATCGATGATAAGTCACTAGATATACGATATACTCAGTCACTAGAGTCAGAGTCACTAACCTGCATTGATCGGGGTTTGATTTGGTTCCTTGCCTGACTTTGATTTGAACGCAGAAGAAATTTAATGAAAGATATTTTAGCAAAACTTACGTTCCTATACTTGAATATTAGTTTTAAAATATTTGTTGCTTGTTTAGAATTTTTAATTTTAAGATTATTTTATTACTCATCTTAAGAATAAGAAAATTAACGCAGATATTTTTTTGTGAAAGAGAGATTACGAAAAGTTACACTTGAGTATGATTAACTTTAGAGAGTGTTTTTTTTTGTTAAAAATTTTTGATTTTATGAGTTTTAAGATTTTCTATTATTACTTAAATTAAGAAGAAGAAAATAACCAAAGATATATTTTTTTAAAGATAGGTAAAACCATACCTATACCACAGTTTAGGAGGAATTCCTCCTATACTGTGCCTATACTATGAGTTTTAGTTTTATAAGTTTAATGTTTGGTTGAAATTTTCGAGTTTTTTATTGCCTTCAAAGTAAATAAATAAAAATTTTTACCACAAATATCGTATTTCTTATTTCTATTCTTCTATAGGTTAAAGGTTTCTTGATTAAAAAGTCGTTACATTTTTTGAAGTTATACTTCTTTACCGGCGATAGAGGGTGATTTTTTTATATGTTAAAACCTATCAGCCCGGCGCATGCGCATTATAACTTTGTTCTGATTGGATGTTCAAATGACATGTCAAAAATTATCCGATATGGCAGCTGTGGTTTGGAGGTAAAGGTAAAGGTAAACAAATGTATAATATATTAGTTTTATTGTTGTGAGGACAGAAACAAAAAAGTTTATAATATTGTAGTGACTTTTAAATAGTTTTTAAAAGCAACAGGTACGTAATAATTGTTAATGTATCATGGGTATAAACCTACCTATTTGATCTGCCAAAATACATAGTATGTAATACTTTTATTTACATAATTTGATTACCATCAAAATTTCTATCAATATTCACCTAATATATTGTTTTTTTACTCTGTTTTGTTGTATTTTTTCAATTCTAAATCATTTCAATTCAAAATTAAAATAATTTGATCAATTTTCAAAATATCAAAATATCACAAGTTTAATCCGTTTAGTTAGTCGATCTTCGTAAATAATGACACATAGTGTCCGTGGCTAAGCGGAGAAGGCGAATGAATTCCAATACCAACCGCTCTTATCAGCGCTGGTTCGAGTCCCAATAGAAACTTTCTTTTTTGTTTTTTTTTAATACATTTTATGATTGTAAGTATATTTACTATATAATTGTATTTTCAGAAAATACGTACTTAGTTAAAAAAATTTTCGACAATTAATGTTCAGACATCATTTGTGGCTTGTTTAATGTGTTTGTGTGTGTTTTATTCTTTTATTATTTTAATTTTTGGCACTGTTCTAATAAAAATGTTTGAGAAGTAGTAAGTATAAATTAGTTTAATATTTAAACAAAATATAAATAAAAAGTATATTAATTTCGTTTAAATCATATAATAGAAGTATAACTTCTTACGTGCGTACAAAGTACACACACATTCTTTTTTAATCATAAGTATTTTCTTTTTCCTAATAATATTATAGTAAAGTAAAATTTCTAGAAAGAACCATTCTCGATTTTCTTAATCTCTAAACAGAACCATATGAGTCTCGTGAGTTCCATGGTCATTGAAATAATTGAAAAAGAACTAACCACCAAAACACTGTCAAAAAACAAAAAAAGTTAACTTATGAAAAAAAAAAAATTCAATAGTGGCCAATAATAGCTTTAGAACGCGGTATCATACCTTAAAAAGTCTCTAATATCTTGAAAATTACAAGGAAAAACATGTTTTATTTTTGTAACCTTAATTACTCAAAATCAACTTTTGGCGGTTGGTTCCCTTTCGATTAGCGCTATCCAATTAGCACTTATGAGATTTCCAAGCACTTAAATTGTAGTTTAAACATTCATTTTCAGATTATGAAGAGTTATCGGGTCTAACCTTAATTTAGACCGACGTTTTTTAATTGTTAATTATACGTGCCCATTCGATTTTTTCGCAGGTGCGGCGCGATCTATTTAAAAAATCTCCCATTTTCCTCCCAAAAATATATTTTTTAGATTCTTTGGGACATTCTAAATAAAATATGTTTTTTGTTATTTCTCGAAAAAGTTAATCGTTTTAAAGTTATAAGCGATTTAAAATTCGAAAAATGCGAAAATTCGCATTTTCGGATTTTAAGTCGCTTATAACTTTAAAACTATTAACTTTTGAGAAAAATGACAAGAAACCTATTTTATTTAGAATGTCCCAAAGAATCCAAAAAATATGTTTGTAGGAGGAAAATAGGGAATTTTTGGAAATAGTGCAGGCTGCACCTGCAAAGAAATCGGATGGACATGCATAATAATAATTAACAATTAACATTACAATAAATAAAAATACTATAACATAAAGATTTGTTGTAAATTCGCCTCTAAATTCGTATTAGACAAAATCTAACACGCGACCGATTACGTGACAGAAAAAAACGCGACTGTTCCCGGGTTAAAATGAATGTTTAACCCGCCACCTGAGACGTGGCTTTGTAAGGCATCAACTGCCACGTGGGGTGCTCACAGCACCCCTTAAAAATTTTCTGTGATCTACTTGTTTATAAACAAAATAATGTGTTGAGTTACACAAGAATATAAAAAACATGTTTTATTAAATTATTAGCTACTAATATATTATAAAATTTAAAAAATAAAATGAAAAAGGTGTTATAAGCAAATTAGCAAGTACCAACCCATAATAAATGAAGTGAAGTAAAATATCTAGGAAAATTAAGGTTTGTTGAGTATAGAGACTATATTAATAATTTAAATCAGTTATATAATCAAATATAAAAATGTAAATCTGGCTTATTTATCAAAAACACAAAAAAAATTTAAAACTTAAACTTCCAGATGATGATACTCCAATTCGACTTTAGAGCTACAAGTTCTTCTTCTTCTTCTTCAGTTTATTGGCCTCCACCTACTTGGGTATTTGGCCAGCTCATCGTCTCGGAACAAGGGAAAATCCCTTATTCACTTACAATTTGGAGTTAGTACATTGTACAATTTTTTCTTTTTCTTCTTCATATTTTTCTTCTTCTTCTTTAGTTAACTAGAAATTTTGGTTGGTGTGGGACAAACATGAAAAGATAAAAAAAATTTCACGCTAGGGGCAACCTCTCTTTCCTTGTCTAAGGGGGGCAACTGTCTATCAATACACAATCTTCTTTTTCTTCTTTGATTTAGGAGAAATTTTGAGTTGGCATGGGACAAATACAAAAACTTAACTTTTTTTTTTCAACGACATTAAACTTTTTTCTCTCAAGGGCAACTGCCGACTACTACACAATCTTATACTTCTACTTCTTTTTTAGTTTACTGGCAATTTTGAGTTGGCATGGGACAAATTCAACAAAGACACAAACTTTGCTCTCAGGAGCAACTGCCGACCATTACACAATCTTATTCTTCTACTTCTTTTTTAGTTTACTGGCAATTTTGAGTTGGCATGGGACAAATTCAACAAAGACACAAACTTTGCTCTCAGCAGCAACTGCCGACCATTACACAATCTTATTCTTCTACTTTTTTTTTGAGTTTACTGGCAATTTTGAGTTGGCATGGGACAAATATAACAAGACACAAACTACAAGTTCGAATGACACTAAATAACCACTTCAAACGCAAACAGATCATTGATATATATATTATAGAAAGCTACTATGACTCACAGCACGGTTAACAAAGTTGATGTACCAAATATTTGATGAACATGTGTTATGGGGTGCTGGTAGCACCCCACGTGGCAGGTACCGGGTTAAATTACAATTTATGTACTTGGTAACCTCAAAAATACTAATTTAAATATGAGTTTTTAAGCCTTGAAGATGCGTATTTTCGCATTTTTCAGATATTAAATCGACTATAACTCGAAAACTATTAACTTTTGAGTAAAATCACAAAATACCTTTCTTGTTTGGAATGACCCATAAAACCTACAAAAATATTTTGTGGGTCAAAAAAGGTGATCTTTTATATTTGATTAAAAAAATTGTTTAAATAATTTCTGACCAAAAATTACGCCCGGTCCCCTTCAGGTTTGTTTAAAGGGTACATTTTTGAATAGGAATCCACAAAGAAACCGAATCAGACATTTTTTCAGACGGGAGCGGTCTCACCACATGGACTAGTACCTAGGTACCTAAGAAGTAACTCAAAAAAAAAAAAAAAAATAACATTGTTCGAAAAATGAAGCAAAAGAATAAAATAAAATTTTCATTGACCCCAGTTGGCCTTTCTTTAGGTTTAGTATCCGGTATTAGTTCCCATTCTTCATTCAGAGCTATTTTAAGCTCTTGAGCCATTTCTGGCAATTATTTCTAGGTACACCCCACACTACAATAATAGAGCTATATACACACATACACAGGTAGACCGCATCCTCTAGTAGCACTATCTATTTAATCTACAGCAATAGTAGTGTTACATTTGTCTGCTTTTGTAAACAATTATTACAAAATTAATAATTATTATACAGGGTGTCCCCGAAAATAGTGCGTTTCTTTAAGGTATGGATAAAATACAGAATTTAGAACAAAAAAGTCCTATAACATTTTTTTTCTAAAGTTAACCTTTTCCAAGAAAAAAATTACATTGTTCTATATATAAGTGAATTTTTATTTTCATAAATTTGAATGACATGGCAACGTAGCCTAGAAGAACTTGCTGTGAATGTGGAGATTTAATTTAATAACCGCTTGTTTATTTACTTTGAGGTGTGATTTTTGGGGTTGTTGACATCGTAGGTACCTACTGTCCTACCTGCAAAATAATGGATATGAGTTTGGTTGATATTTACATTATTTTACCGACGAAATGCAACTGACCTACAAACCTACTTTTTTAATCTTTAGGTTTTTGAGTTGCGCGTTGTTGCCAGACTTCAATTTGCATATCAAAATGTATTTTCGTTTTTTGGTCAAACGGATCAATTTAGAAAAAACGTTATGAGACTTTTTTGCTCTACATTGTAGCTTCTACCTATACCTTTAAAGAACGCACTATTTTCGGGAACACCCTATATATTATTAACATAATATATTATATCTAATTATTTATTTTTAATTGAAATGGCTATTTGGTTTTATTTGTAACAAATATTTTTAGTTTCACTACACATATCAGTAATATACAGTAATGAGCGCGTGAATAACCGACAGAATAACGCAAAAGATGGAAAACATAATACATTGCGAAGTATAAAGAGAGATGGAACTAGTAGAGATGGAAATTATCGATATAAACGTATAAACTCACATTACATTATATAGTTTTCCACCTTTAGACGTATCGTAGGAATATGACAACTGTCACTGTGACAGGAGAATTTTACAAAATACTCACGCAGACGTCTAAAGGTAGAAAACTATGTAATTTAATGTTAATTTATACGTTTATACCGATAATTTCCACCTCTACTAGTTTCATCTCTCTTTACTTCGTAATGTATTATGTTTTCCATCCGGTTATTAGCGCGCTCATCACTTTATTTTGCAATGACAGTTTTTTATATGTTTTTGACAGATTTTTTAACGCTATCTGAAAAAACTTATGACTTCTATCTGAGTACATAGAAAAACTTCTTTCGACGTCAACTGATGTAATTATGACATTTTTCAAATTTACGATATTTGGCTCTAAATTAAGTGTATCGGAAAATGTACCAGCTAGTACTTGAACCACTTCAGAAAGAACCTGGTAACCACTGTTTTTTTTCATGGTTGCTGTAAATTTTAGGAAACATTTCCTTTCCAATATAGGTAGGTATATTACTTAACGTTTTGAAACAATGATTCAAATTCTTTTATTTATAATGTACTGTATAACAATGATAATTTGGAGGATTCTAATTGAGTAATAGTTTTTTGAACAAAATTATAGTTTTATTTTATGAATGACACCACGACACTGAACTGTTTATTTTCGGGATTTTCAAAGTACAATAATTATTCACAATTATAAAGACGCGTGTTCACGGCTTATTTTACAACAAAAGCAAAATGGACCGTCAAAATAAAAATTTGACCAAACTATGTATAAGCCGCCATCTTTTATTAGTTACCTACTACATTCCGGTACCAAAAATTTGAATACCAAGAGATTTTAAAACAAAATTAAATATTGAGATTTCCAAGCTATTTGTTACATGAATATAAAAATTAAAAATATATGTATAGTTACAAACAGAAATTTCAAATTATATGCCCTTTATGCACACTTATATAAAAATGTGCAAAATTTTAAATTTTTGCATTTTTCATGCATAATATGCAAAATATGCAATTTGCATATTTGCCTAAGTCTAATCATGACACAGTGTATTATAGTGTATCACAGTGTATCTTATTAGGCAAATTGCATATTTGCCTAAGTCTAATCATGACACAGTGTATATATGTCTTAAGCCAGTAAGTCGTCAGTTTAATAGATACTCTTAGATAATTAAATTATTATTTTATTTGTACAGACATCTAAGGTACATTTTCTTTACATCAATTTTGTAAATTATCCTTGTAAAATACTTTTTCAATAATTTTCATTTATGAAAAGTACTAAAACAACTTCCTCGTAAGGCCATTATTATACTAACAGTAATATTTAATCGCTTGCTAAGCTTATCATACTTTCCAAAAATATGGAAATTTGCAGAAATCATAATGATCCTTAAGCCAAGCAAAGCGCCCAATGAAGTAATATCTTATCGACCCATCAGCCTACTCCCAATCGTTAGCAAAGTTTTTGAAAGATTGCTGCTACAAAGAATATACGCAGATCATAAATTCCTAACATTACTACCAGAACATCAGTTTGGTTTTCGAGAAATTCACTCTACTACACAACAAGTCCATCGAATAGTAAATGAAATATCAAAAACTCTCGAAGAAACGAAATACTACTACTACTTATCAAATAGGTATTTCTCTGTAAAATTCAAACACCAAAAATCCGGCTTCTGTCTTATTAACTCCGGAGTTCCGCAAGGTAGTGTTCTCGGGCCGCTGCTTTTCTCACTCTACACAGCCGATATACCAGAGTCTCATAATATTACGATCGCTTCCTTTGCTGATGACGTAACAATACCAGCTGTAAATGAAGATCCCATACAAGCCTCACAAGACCTGCAACACCATCTGGACATACTCAGTGAATGGTACACGAAATGGCGAACAAAATTAAACAAAACAAAATCATCTCAAATAACGTTTACCAACCGCCACAACACATGCCCACCTGTAAGAATGGAAAATGTACGAATACCAACAGTAACAGACGCTAAATACCTTGGCTTCCGTCTTAACCAACGTCTTACTTGGAAGAAACATATCCAGACCAAAAGAAGACAGCTAGACTTGAAATTCCGGCAAATACAAAGTAATACTCAAAGATATTTGGTACTACGGACTACATCTCTGGGGCTGTGCAAAGTTAACCTTACTGAATATCATCCAAAGATTTCAGTCTAAAGTTCTAAGATCAATAGTGAATGCACCATGTTACGTAAGTAATCAAACACTTCACGAAGACTTAAATGTACCTTTCATCAGAGAAGAAATCCATCGAGCCACGGAGTCACAAAATGAGCATACCATTCACCATGAAAATAAGTTAGTAAGGGAATTATTCCATAATGGCCCTGCCACAAGGAGACTAGATAGAACCTGGTCTCAGGACATATTTTAAAACTTAAACATAAACAGAATAAGATGAGACATCATGAGAAGTCTCGTTTCATGCCCAAAAACATGGAAAAAATTTACTTAAAATACTCTTTTAATCATGTAGATTGTAAATAAACATAAATACATAAAAAAAAATTCATTTGTAATGTCAGCTGTCAGATGTCAATACCGGACTGACGAAACATTTAAAATCCAACGTCCAATCAATCACTGTCAGTCAACTGCTCGCATCACTTAAAAATGGTTGGGTGATACCTTACCATGACCAAATTTTATATGTTTGGAACGTCTAACTAAGTGGTTGTTTTTATTGTTTTACAATTTTTAATTATAATTCAAATAATCTTTCATCATTCGGAGTTGCACAACAGACCAACTTTCTTAATACGATGCACACACCTACAACTCGAAGTAGTGGTACTTTTTTATACGTTGACGTATGTTAAAAAACTTTGCACTTAGACATCTTTTTACTCATTAGTTTAACTTTTTATTGACAGAGCATTAACTCTGAAGATGACATATAATGTCGAAAGCGCTTAGCTAAGGAAATTAAATAGATTTACACACTATAATATACTAATAATTAGGATAATTATTATTAGAATAAATATTAATTAATAAAATTAAATCATTAATATAAAATATTGAATAATAACTAGAATAATTAAATAATTAGGATAATATATTAAGTAATTAATAGAGCTTTGGACAATAAACAATATTGCATAGCAGCCTTTCTGGACATCAGCCAAGCATTTGATAAGGTATGGCACCCAGGATTACTTTAAAAAATCAAAAAATATCTACCCAACAAATACCTTGACTTATTAAAATCACATCTAAATCACAGAGAATTTGAAACTAAAGTGGAGGATGAAATATCAAACCGTAACAGAATTCAATCAGGACTCCCACAAGGTAGTATACTGGGTCCACTACTTTATGTACTGTATACATCCGATTTACCAACCTCTCCACAAACCACCATTGGAACTTTCGCTGATGACACAGCAATATTTGCAACTGAAGAGGATCCAACAGCTGCAGTATTAAAACTTCAAGAACACCTATACCAAATTGGACAGTGGTTAAAGAAATGGAAGATAAAAGCTAATGAAACTAAGTCAACACATATAACTTTCACACTAAGAAAAGACCAATGCCCAAATATTAGCCGTAATCAAGTCAACATACCACAACAGAATATTTTCAAATACCTGGGGCTTCATCTTGATTCTAAATTAAACTGGAAACAACACATTTTAAAGAAGAAGAAACAAATTGAGTTGAGAGTAAAAGAAATTAATTGGCTTATAGGTCGAAAATCTCGACTCTCAATTGAGAACAAACTGCTAGTTTATAAAGCAGTCATCAAACCTATATGGACGTACAGTATTATAGAACTCTGGAGTTGTGTACATTTCCAACCAAACCCTTCATAGAGACCTAAACATCCCGTTAGTCAACACAGTAATTCAAGAAAGAGCCAACAGACACCACGAGAAATTGGAAGGCCACCCCAACCAATTAATATTACCATTACTGCAGCCACTAAACAACAGAAGATTGCGAAGATTATGGCCCATAGATCTTCGCTGAAACTGAGGTGAAACCGCTGGGTGATTAATACTATAATAGTTGATATACGTTATTGTACTTGTTATCAAATTAACTCATAGAATATGTAATTCTGATTGTTAATAAATGCTTAGAAAAAAAAAACTTTAATATACTTTTTTCACTTTCTTCATTCATTCAAGTGTGTACAAAATTTATCAGTCTTTCAACAATTTGAATTATCTACTACTGTTGAAATCGATCTTTATCGGAATCTATAAAAATTAATAAACTAAATAATACAGATAATTCTTAATAACCACTTGAGGAAAACAGCTCTCCCCTCATCAACTTATTCAATTAAAGACTATAAATAACCCTTTCGCTGCGTAAAAACATAAATATGTGCGCCCTCCCATTTCTTTGCAAAATGCGTATGGAGCACTTGCACGGCCTATGTATATGGTGATTTCCGCATATTATACATTTAAAGATGACACAGTTTCAGGAGATCAAGAAAACTTTGTCCGCATTTTCTTAAAGGTAACTTCTATTCATAGATGACGTGTCGCGACTCAGTGGCTCACGAAGTTACGTTTGGTATTGAGGTTTCTAAACTGTGGTGCCCCCAAATGGCGGGCGACGCATCATAAATTCATAAAATTTATACCGTCACAGCTGATTTTTGCAGGATTTAGGGAAGTGCAATTAAAACGAAAACATGCATTGTTTCGGAAACATTCAAACAACTTATATTTTTCTAAAACTATTTTTTTAGTTTATATACTTCTTGTTAAAGTAAAAAGTTATACTCGCAGATTTGGCCGCTAATTGTTTATTAATTGTT
Source organism: Diabrotica virgifera virgifera (assembly GCF_917563875.1). Classification (NCBI taxonomy): domain Eukaryota; kingdom Metazoa; phylum Arthropoda; class Insecta; order Coleoptera; family Chrysomelidae; genus Diabrotica; species Diabrotica virgifera. The sequence goes on from NC_065451.1 coordinate 52,041,217, forward strand.
TAAACAATAACAATTGTTTTGTATAAATAATTTTAAAAATATCGTTGAATTCATCATTTTACTTTGATCAAATATGTTTCTATTTTGTTTTTGATTATGCTGAATCCGGATATGGCATTGCAATTTGAAAATTCTTATACATAAGCTCTTATACAGTATACAGGGTGATTGATTAGTGTGAGGAAGCTCAGTAGATCTGTTATAGTAAAAATTACAAAAAAAAGTTTTTAACAAAAATTGTAGGCACCTTTAAACTCCACATTTTAAAATTAGTTATAATCTTACAGGGTGTTCCATAAGATGGTGGCAGACCAAACTTATGTTTTTTTAAATAGAACACCCTGTATTTTATTTGAATTTGAAATCTGCTTCACTTCCACATCACAACAGTGTAAATTTTTATTATGTTATACTGGGTATTTAAAAAGTTATAACCAATATTACCTGAAAATCGTATCAAGTTTAACTCCCTGTATAATTAAAAAGGAGTATAGAAACATTGATCTATTGCAACCATAGTTTTTTAATAATTGTTAAAAATTATAAAACATATTCGTTTTTATAATATTCGTTAAATCAAATACAGGGTAAGTCAAAATGCAAGTACATTATTTTCTTGGTAATTTTAAATAGAACACCCTGTATTTTATATCACTATCGAAAAGTTCTAATATCGTACTTCAAATTTTATGAAGTACTCCCTATACCTAAAGTTATCAGTTTTCTAAATATTTTTATTTTTCCATCAAAGTATTAATTTGGTAGATATTTTAACGTTTACCAATAATTATTATTGTGAGTTGGCCATGATTTATTTATAGGAAACTGACAGTTTGACATTAATTAGTAATTTTAACTTATCTTACTTAAGTAAGGTGTTCAAAATGACCTCCCAAAACATCTATGCATACTTGAAAGCGGCCATTGAAAAAGTTGCTTACATTACTAAGCATTTGTAAATAAATATTTGGAAATGCACTTCGGATTCTATTTTTCATGTCATCCCTTGTTGTTGGAGGTATTTTATATACTTCGTTCTTAATGTTACCCCAAAAAAATGATTTTATTGAAATCTGGTTACCTTGAGGGCCACCTTACCGGTCCATCCCTTCCGATCCATCTTTCACCAAACTGATCATTAAGTTCACCACGTACTAATTCGTTGTGGTGCGCAGGAGCACCGTCATGTAGAAACCATATTTGTTCACGTATAACGTATATTTAAGTGGAACCTCTTCTAATAATATCGGTAACTGGTTTACGATAAAATCTAAATAAATCTCACCATTTAAGTTATCTTCAAAAAAATATGGTCCTATTACATGGTTACTGACGATACCTCCCCACACATACCCTCCTCTCCCCCAATAGTAGTGAAAGTTATGCCAATTAACAGAACCGTTTCGATGAAATGTAGCTTCATCACTCAATGGGACATAATCAAAAAAATCTCTCTGCTCATTAATTTTTTCTAAGTCCCATTCACAAAATACTATTCGTTTCTGAAAATCATCATTATTTAATTCTTGGTGCTTTTGAATATAAGGGTGCATCTTGTTTCTAGATAGAATGTTTTGAACAGAGTAGTAACTAAGTTCTTGTTCATTGGAAATACTCCTTATACTTGTGTGTGGGTTTTCTGTAACTGCCATTAACACACTCATTTCGTTTTCCTCTGTCACACTAGTTTTTGTTCGTTTATATTTTTCATAATTCACTGAACCAGTGCGGTTAAATCGATCTTTCAATTTTTCAAATGTATCTTGTCTAGGTTGCCGCCTATCTGGAAACCGTTCTTGATAAATTCTAGCTGATAGTAATGAATTTTTATTGCATTCCCCCAAAATCCAGATCATATCTACCATTTCATCAGTAGTAAAATTCATTATTGCTAATTTAAATTGAATTAATTACTGAATTACTAAATAATAATTGTTGCTTATTTACGGTGTATCCCAATACTGAATTAATTAACAATAATATCAAACTGTCAGTTTCTGACAAATCAATCATGGCCAACTCACAATAATAATTATTGGTAAACGTTAAAATATCTACCAAATTAATACTTTGATGGAAAAATAAAAATATCTAGAAAACTGATAACTTTAGGTATAGGGATTACTTCATAAAATTTTAAGTACGATATTAGTACTTTTCGATAGTAATATAAAATACAGGGTGTTCTATTTAAAATTACCAAGAAAATAATGTACTTGCATTTTGACTTACCCTGTATTTGATTTAACGAATATTATGAAAACGAATATGTTTTATAGTTTTTAACAATTATTAAAAAACTATGGTTGTAATAGATCAATGTTCCTGTACTTCTTTTTAATTATACAGGGAGTTACACTTGATACGATTTTCAGGTAATATTGATTATAACTTTTTAAATACCCGGTATAACATAATAAAATTTTACATTGTTGTGATGTGGAAGTGAAGCAGATTTCAAATTTAAAATAAAATATAGGATGTTCCATTTAAAAAAACATAAGTTTGGTCTGCCACCATCTTATGGAACACCTTGTAAGATTGTAACTAATTTTAAAATGTGGAGTTTAAAGCTGCCTACAATTTTTGTCAATAACTTTTTTTTGTAATTTTCACTATAACAGATCTACTGAGCTTCCTCACACTAATCAATCACCCTTTATATGCGTAGCTAGGAACCACATGGAAAACTTTTTTATTGTCAATTTTACGAAAAAAAGTTATTCTTCATAAAATGCTCTGGATAGTCAAAAATCTAAAACTTAACCATCAGATATAAAATTTTATCAATTTTATACGAGTTATGTCAAAAATATGAATTACGTTAAAGAGTAAAGTACCTTTATATTCCAGAATATCAAAAAATGATAATATGAAAAGTTGTTTTAAATTAAAAACTGTGTTTAAATATACAATTACATCATTCCAGTTGAAAAAGAAATTCATTTTTTTCTCAAATTACGGATACTCATCATCATTTCATTTCAATTATGATAACTATTTTATTATCACTTTTACGAAAAAAAGTTATTCTTTAAAAAATGCTCTCCCTGGTCTAAAATCTAAAATACAACCATCAGATATAAAACTTTTTTAATGTTATACGAGGTATGTAAAAAATATGATTTTTTCTTAAGAGTTAAGTGCCTTTATTATTCACAATATTTTAATTAGACGGATGTAATTGAACACTAAAATAAATTTTTTAATTCCAAAAAACTTTTCTTTATAACACTTTTCGATATTGTACAATGTAAAGGTACTTTACTCTTGAGTGAAATTCATATTATTTGACATACCTCGTATAAGATTAATTAACTTTGATATTTAATGATTGCATCTTAGACTATATACGATGCAGAGTATTTTATAAAGAATAACTTTTTTTCGTAAAACTGATAATAAAAAAAGTTATCAACAGGTTCCAAGTTACGCAGACATACTGTATAAGAGCTAAAAAAAAATTTTTTACTGAACATTTATTATTTTTTAAGCTTATTATTAAATGTATTTTAGGTAAGTTATACAGAAAAAAGTTTTGATCACTTTGTATAAACATTTTTTTAGCTGGTAATTTTCGGTTTTTGTATTACATTTTTGTTATCTTTCTTAATTTTTTAAAAAGAAAATGTTTATTTCACTTCTAAAGTAAAATAATTCAGTGAATTTTAAAGATTACATCCCAAGCTTCAAAAAAGTACTTATAAAACTGTAATAGATCTGTTCAAACTTGAGTAATACTGTCTTAAATTGGTGGTAATTCTATAAAACTACGAAGATTTCAAAAATTACATTTTTTGAGTCGTCATATCATTTGAATTAAATTTTTGAGATTTTTTTTGAATGAAACATTATTTAGTAAGATGCTTGAAAGGTAAGTTGTGTAAAATTGAGAGTTTTATAAGAAAAATTGTATTAGTTACACATTTTTAAATCATTTATTTTTAAACAAAATTCATGTAAGGCTCACTTTCCGCCCACACCGTACTTATGACCATACATTTTATTTCTTTCTATTATAACCATATGATAGCTTAATTATTCTTCTTTCATGTTCAATTTGTAAAATTTCATTTGATCCATTAGTTAAAGAATTACATTAAAATAACTCAAGCGTGCACTTCGCAGTACGCTAGTTTACAGTGCGCCAATGTTTGTGAGAAGGGTGACTTTAGCGTTATAAATAAAAAATTATAGAAGATACAGATTTAATTTTAGAAAATTCTTTATAAAAGGTTTTTTTTTGTAAAATTTTCTGAATTTTTCAATGGTCAAGTCAGTTCTTTCTAAAATTTATATTTTAGGAGTTATTTAAAAAAACATTTAATTTCGTAGTTCATTTGCTTAATAAAAAATGAAGCATCCACTTCTCGAGTAGAACTTTTTGATATGTTGTTTATTAAACATTTCTTAATGAAATTTCAAAAAGTTCTATCTTGTTTGATTTTTTCCGAAGTAAAAAGTTATATGCACTCCCCTAATTGTTTGGTAAAAATATTTAAAATTAAGTGGTAATATTATCCGACAAATTTTTAAGAGTACTCCAGTTATCGGACGCACCAAAGTTTATAAACCTCTATATTTACGAAACACCTCCCCTCACGAAAATTTTCCAAAATAAAAATTTTGTCTGATTTGACATGAATGAACTATTAGAAAAAAATGTCGGAAATGCAATTAAAATAAGACACGTAAAGATATTGTTTATAGTCTAGGCTGATTATCGGAGAATAGGCCATTTTTGGGAAAAGTTATTTACCAGCAATTTTACTGCTGGAATCGAATCTTATGATTGTATATATTAATAATATAGATATGCAAAGTCCGCAGATAGTGTGCTACTTTTTGAAGTTATACTTCTTTACCGGCGATAGAGGGTGAATTTTTATATTTTAAAACCTGTCAGCCCGGCGCATGCGCATTATAACTTTGTTCTGATTGGATGTTCAAATGACATGTCAACAATTATTCAATATGGCGGCTGTGGCACAGCTGTACACTAGGTTCGCTTTCAAGATGCAGTAGAAATAGAAATAAACAAACCAAGACACGTTAAATGCCACTAGGAGCACAACCGGATCATAATTTACAATGTATATACATTGTAAATTCCAAATCATGATTTCCAAAGTTTATACATTGTAAATTATGATTCGGAAGTGCTCCTAGTAGCATTTAACGTGTCTTGGTTTGTTTATTTTCTACTGCATCTTGAAAGCGAACCTAGTGTAGTTTGATTATTTATGGTTGTTGCGTTTTGAAATTTGTGTGAAAAGAAACAAAGTTAGTTATTATAATAGTTAAACTGCCTTTTTAAATAGTTTTCATATACCTATATTTTTGGAATTTTGGACTATTTTGGACAAGGAAAACTCATTCTAATTTGGTAAGTAGTTTTTATTGTAATCATATTGTAATTATACATTTGGATTAGGTTGGAATACATACATTTATTTTCTCAAGAATGGGGATTTTAGAGAGAAATCCCAAATTAGGTCCGATTTTTATTTTTAAATTATGATTTTTTGGCGTAGATTTATTTATCTAGTAGGTATGTAATGGTTTGATTTACATACTTAATTTGATTACCAACAAAAGTTCTACCAATCTTCATTTAATATATTGTTTTTTTACTGTTTTGTTATTTAATATTTTCTTCCACAAAATTTAAACTACATAATTTAATTATACAAAACAACTGTCAAACAGTAAAACGTTCAGTTACCCTATTTTTCCACATGACAAATAATGTGGGATTGGACGAGTGAGTCTACGCTTCGATTACGAATCAAAGCGCCCGGACATTCACGGGTTCGATTCCCGATGCAAATTTTATTTTTTTTATTTTTTTATCCATTTTATGACTGTAAGTATATTTGTCATATAATTTTTTTTTTCAGAAAATGCGTATTTAAAATTTTTGCCAACAATTGTTTTCGTTCAGAAATAATTTTTTCTTTGTGGCATTTTTCAATGTGTTTGTGTGCGTTTTATTCTATTTTTTTTTAATTTTTGGTATTGTCTCAAAAATCACCTAATATGTACTAGAAGTATAACTTCTTACGTGCGTACAAAGTACACACACATTCTTTTTTTTATAAACACAATGGCGCCCGAAAATCGTGTTTTTTTCAATTTTTGCTCTATAACTCCAAAGATTCTAACTTTAGACCAAAAATACTCAAATAAAAATTCACCACAATTAAATTCTGCATGGAGACGTGTTTTTTCCGATTTACTTCGACGAGAACTTTCCCCGGAAAAAGCGGGTTTTTCCAACAAAATCTTTAATTTTCAACTAAACTTTTAGATAAGTAGTTGTTAATCAATAATTAAATAACTTGGTAACGTAAAAGCCCTTTCGGTATATATTAAAATTCCAGAAGCCGATGGAAATTGAGTGAACAGTTCAGCAACAATTGAAATGTTAATTAAAAATTTACGGTCGCTATAATAACGGCAATAATTATGATGCATAAGAATAACTATGATTTTTTCATAAATGACACTATACCTATCTAATGTACTTTACAGAATTGAAATTGGACTATTTAAGCGGCCTCAGGAATATTTTAAAGTTATAAACAATTTTTTGGCTTATAAACAAATAGAATATCTCGGGAAATATTAAACTAAATTAAATTGTGAAAACGGTACTCGAAAGACAGCGGCCGGACGCATCTTTTAAAAGAAAAAACGTTTAATTATGACGAGTGGTTCCTGAGATACAACCGGTCAAATTTGACCGAAATTTACGGCAAAGATATAAACAATAGGATCATAATTTTCCAACCGTCACCTTTTTATTTTTGTCCTCTTTCTCTGCACCAATTTTCATGTCTTTAAAATCCTCATAACATATATTATTATAATAAAAACTATCGATAATACGTGTGAAAATTGCCAAAAATAGCAAAATTCCAATCAAAAATTAGGTTGGAGAAAATGTAACCCTCAAAGTTCAAAATTGGTATACGTTAAAAAAATGCATTTTCTCGGCTTCCCATGGAGCAATTTCCTTCATTCTTTTTTTATTCCCAAGTAACTCGAGTAGAGCCATCGAACTAACGCATTATTAAATGTCAGACTTGCTTTTGTTTTGTTATAATAAATTAATTTATTTATTAAAACACAATATTTTAATTTGTTTAAATAAAACTTGTTTAAATATTTATACAGCTTTCAAATGAGAATATGTATGTTTTTAACTTTAAAAGGTACACTTGTAGTAAGTTTATCTAAAAAAAAGCCTACTACTGGAAAAAATATGTAATTTTCTGTTCTTATAAATAAATTAATCTATTATAACAAAACAAAAGCAAGTTTGACATTTAATAATGCGTTAGTTCGATGGCTCTACTCGAGTTATTAGGGAACAAAAAAAGAATGAAGGAAATTGCTCCATGGGAAGCCGAGAAAATGCATTTTGTTAACGTATACCGATTTTGAACTTTGAGGGTTACATTTTCTCCAACCTAATTTTTGATTGGAATTTTACTATTTTTGGCAATTTTCACACGTATTATCGATAGTTTTTATTATAATAATATATGTTATGAGGATTTTAAAGATATGGAAATTGGTGTGGAGAAAGAGGACAAAAATAAAAAGGCGATGGTTTGAAAATTATGATCGTGTTGTTTATATCTTTGCCGTAAATTCCGGTCAACTTTGACCGGTAATATCTCAGGAACCACTCGTCATAATTAAACGTTTTTTCTTTTAAAAGATGCGTCCGGCCGCTGTCTTTCGAGTACCGTTTTCATAATTTAATTTACTTTAATATTTCCCGAGATATTCTATTTCTTTATAAACCAAAAAATTGTTTATAATTTTAAAATATTCCTGAGGCCGCTTAAATAGTCCAATTTCAATTCTGTAAAGTACATTAGATAGATATGGTGTCTTTTTATGAAAAAATCATAGCTATTCTTATGCATCGTAATTATTGTCGTTTTTATAGCGACCGTAAATTTTTAATTTACATTTCAATTGTTGCTAAACTGTTCATTCAATTTCCATTGGCTTCTGGAATTATAATATATACGGAAAGGGTTTTACGTTACCAAGTTATTTAATTATTGATTAACAACTACTTATCTAAAAGTTTAGTTGAAAATTAAAGATTTTGTTGGAAAAACCCGCTTTTTCCGGGGAAAGTTTTCGTCAAAGTAAATCGGAAGGAACACGTCTCTGTGCAGAATTTAATTGCGGTGAATTTTTATTTGGGTGTTTTTGGTCTAAAGTTAAAATCTTTGGAATTATAGAGCAAAAATTGAAAAAAACACGATTTTCGGGCGCCATTTTGTTTATAAAAAAAGTAGCACACTATCTGCGGGCTTTGCATATCTATATTATTAATACATACAATAATAAGATTCGATTCCAGCAATAAAATTGCTGGTAAATAACTTTTCCTTGTATTTTGCTAATTAGCCCAGAGTATTATCATTGTCAATAATGTTCCGATAAACGTGGCCTCTACTGAGACAACTTTCAGAGAATATCAATACGGAAAGTCATTACCAAAACATTGATATTTTGTATACTATTAATTTACATTTTTATATTCCTGTTTTTATGAATAAAATTTCAGCTTGGATCAAAAAAAGGTTCCATGACATCTCGTAATGCGACAATTCGTAACCGGACAAATGGTAACGGACAATTCGTAACAGCGACAGTTCGTAACGGCGACACTTCGTAACGGCGACAGTTCGTAACTATAAAAAGTCGTAACGGACAATTCGTAACGTCCAAATTGAATTATTCTTTTTATTTTGGTTAACGTGGAAACTAACTGCTATTACAGTTACAAATCAAATTATGTTGATTGAATAACCGGTGATTGAATACCCCAATGGTATAACCAATCACAAGGTTTATTATAATAACAGGTAATTATAATCATGCTTTTACAAAATGTTTACTAGGCCGATGCCACATTATGCGTTTTGACCTGATGCGGTGAAAACGCATCCGTTTCCAACGCAACCGGACCGACCTGTCACACTATGCGTTTAGTCTGATGCAGTTTGTAAGAGCGTACCGATGACTCAAAACGCATCCGTTTCCAACGCAACCGGACCGATCTGTCACACTATGCGTTTTCACCGGATGCGGCGGAAACGCATCCGGTCGAAACGCATAATGTGGCATCGGCCTTTAGAAAGTTGGGAATATCTAAAGACGGTTGTCGGTTTAAAGATTTCACGAATTACTTCATTATACCTTTGTCTATTTATATGCAAATTTAAGGAACAATAATAGGGATAAACTTAAAAATATTGTTAAAAGTTTGTATGTATTTAAATATGTGTTGGTGTTTAAGGACTTTTTTCTACAACCGTGTTAAAAATGCAATTTTTAGCACTCCATAGGAGCATTAAAAATGCTACTTTAAAGCACTAGTGTTTTAAAATTTTTAAGGCACTGCAGTTAAAAGTGAATTGTCAAATTGTGAAAAGTCAAAATATTTATATTTCATTTATTAACATTAATATTAATAGTACAACTTGCGCAATTTGAGAAAGGTGGTTTAGAAGGTTTTTTAAAATTTAATTTAAACTGTGTTATTGCCTTTTTAACGCGTTTATAGAAAATAGTAATTTATGAAACAGTTCCTGACGTATGCTTTTTGCGAACGCATGCAATTTTTAGCACGAGCGACAACAGACCGAGTGCTATACATCGCGTAAGTTTGCAAAAAGTACTTCACGCACAGTTTCATACAATATTTTATCTACGATAAATAAATAAAAAACTTTAACTCTTCGTCACTGGAATTCATTTCTATTCTACAATTTTTAGAACTTTGACATTTAAAAATCCTAACTATGTACTTTCAAACCACAAAACTGTCAAAAATTTTGTTGTAAGTTATTGCTCATATTGTCATCACCATGACAACGCCAAAATTAAGGATATTTGATTATATTACAGTGTGCCAAAAAACCCATTGAAAGTGTGCGAAAAAGTAAATCCTATTTAAAATACATTGTTACTTCACGCACACTTTAAACCCTTCACGCACTGCTATCTATAATGACAGTTTTCACAAACTAAAAACTTATACATAATATGACATAGAGTAGATAAAGTACACACACATTCTTTTTTTAAATACTGACAAAAAACAAGAACTACATATTTTATTTAATACGCAATGTATGGTATCTTACAAACCAATTTTTTTCTTTACTTGTACAGAGATGAACATTGCATTTTTCGCATGTCAATATAGAAATGTTATAAATATAGGAAGCAATATTTCAAAAAATTAAATATTTTGTTCAAAAGGGTAAAAACACATGGAGCTACATACAAAAAATTATAGAATAGGTTGTCCTCAATTGAGGACACGGTGAACAAAAGGGTTAAGCATGAGTTTTGTTTAAAATAATTGTGAATAGTTAATCTTACGTCTGTATTTTATAAAGATGCCGTAAGTATTAACAGCAGCCTGTTGTGAGTATCTATAAAATAAAGTGTTTGATATAGCACAAGACTTACCTTTTAAGTATTTACAATTATTTCCAGTACGAATAGTCACTAAAGTACACAACACAAAGTATTAACTCACTTTGTTAAAAAATGTCACAGTTAACTTTCACACTAACGATTACTCTTTTATTATATATATGTACGTTTTAACATTTTAAGATAAGTAATTCCACAAAAAATACGAAGTTCAAATAACTGCCACTTATCAATTTCGTTTTAATATTGTAAATAGAAGAGTGCGGACGAGATTTCTATTTATTTAATAAAATATTGTATTTTGCAAGATGTAGGCTATCACTCTTTCATTGTTCTAGTGTCGTGTATTCCGTCGTTACACGAGGAGAGCGGAAAAATTTGTTTATTTTTTATTTATCTAAATTTTAGTGTACTTTGTAGTGTTATCATAATTGTTATGACAGCGTAGTTAAAAGCTTAAGACTGACCAGAACAGCAGCAATTTTTGTTAATATTTATCATAGTTGTTGATCTAAATAGGACAAAAATGTTGAATATGGTGTTTAAATGGGATTAAGCCCCAATTGACTTTATTGAAAATTTCATGTGTAACGAAAAATTTGACCCTTCGATTTGCACTCCAGAAATTGTTTTCAAAAAAGATTAGGTATTTAGAAGTTGTGTTAAAAATAGTGTTATGTATGACCGCCAAAGATGTTGACGATGTTGTTGTAGGAAACAGTAATGTGTTGGCTAGAAAAATATGAAGATGGATTTTTGCCCTCATCATCCTCATCATTCGTCAACCTCTTGAATACACTGTTGGATATAGGTCTACTCCATATTTTTCCATTGTTCTCTATCTTGTGCATTCTGTACCCAATTTCCCACTTTTTTTTAAGTCATCCATCCATCTTTTTGGTGGTCTACGTCGGTGTCTTTTATCTTCGGTCTCCATTCTATGAGTCTTTTGGTTCCCTTATTATCATTTAAACGTTAAGTCCATCTTCATTTAGCTTGTGAAATTTTTTCTATGACATCTGTCACTTTGGTCCTCTCTCTCACTCTCTTAGTTGGTACCATATCTCTTCTAGTTATTCCCAACATTGCTCCTTCCATTTTCTTTGGATTATTCTCAATTTATTTGCAGAATGTTTAGTCAAAGTTATGGTTTCGGAACCATATGTTATTACCGGCAGTATGCATTGATTGTAGATTTTTTCTTCAAGCAAATTGGTAGCGTTACATTTAGAGGATTTTTGCCGTATGGAACATCAAACTCTGATTATTTCGGGTTATTTTTATGTGCTTAATGCGTTTGTGTATGTGTTTGTATGTGAATGTTTGTATATTGTATTTATGTATTGTGTGTTGCATATATTTAATATATTATGTATGACTGTAGACGATGTACCGCAGATTTTTTGATGCTATTTTTGATATAATCTTGTTGTTGAATTTTTCTTTTAGTATTGGCAACCAAAGCCTTTTACATTCTACTGATAAGTTTGCTACACATTTTTCTTCATTGAGTTAGATGAGGGCTACTTTGTGAGGGAACGATGGAACGAGGAATAACATGGAAGGCATAAAAACTAGTAGCCTGCGATACGCAAATGGTACTTAGAGCAGCGAATGAAATCGAAATCATCACCATTACCGAACAGTTCAGCTGGATAAGCAAAGAATTTGGACTTCATATCAACAAAGGAAAAACAAAAAAATTGATCGTAGATAGGGCAAATAATAATCGACCGCACATATACACCAAGAGCCGATTTTCGAAGTAGTAGACAGAATTATACAGGGTGTCACAAAAATACAGGTCATAAATTTAATCACATATTCTGGGACCAAAAAGAGTTCGATTAAACCTAACTTACCTTAGTACAAATATGCATATAAAAAAAGTTACAGCCCTTTGAAATTACAAAATGAAAATCTATTTTCTCCAATAAATCTAAAACTATAGGAGATTTGTTATTGAAAATAGACACGTCGCATTATTATGACAAAAGCATCTTAAAAAAAATATATTAAAATTTGGACAGTCCATAATTTTATGGCTGTTTTGTTCCTTTAAACCCACCCAAATTTTTATGTACGTTCCAATTAAATTATTATTGTGCTACCATTAGTTAAACACAATGCTTATAAAACTTTTTTGCCTCCAAGTAATTTTTCGAAAAGTCAGTTTTTATCGAGATATTTTAAATATTTGTCAAATCCACCACATACTTGTATATGGTTAAGTACGATTATGGAGACTATAGGTCGTTTCACGTTAAGAATAGAACATTGTGGAGCCGCATGTATTTCTTATGGACGATAGAAGCGCGCCGATACCGCGCCGTACTGACTAGAATGAATCGTATATCGGCAGTCGAGTATCCATCTGTGCACGAGAGGTTTGGCAACACTGATCCCCGTAAGGGTAACGTTCTATTCTTAACGTGAAACAAAGTATAGGTAATAATATGAAAACTAGTTTACAATTTACATTCTTAGGTATACTTTGAACTATTTTAAGAAAGAAGGTAAAATATAGGTAATATGGCACCTCGATAAAAGGTGCCATATCGAAAAAATACTAGGAGGCAAAAAAGTTTTAAAAACACTGTATTTAACTAATGGTGCAGCAGTAATAGTCTAATTGGAACGTACACAAACATTTGGGGAGTTTAAAGGAACAAAGCCGTTTTAATATTTGGTCCAGAAAGCCACTGCGCATCCGCTAGGAAAAATATTCTAATTCGTATTTTTTGCACAATCTTACTCAAAAAGGACCCCTTTTAACAAATTTGCATGTTGCCAGGACCAAAAGTTGGTCAAAAATTTTTTAAACGTTTTTTTTTTGTTTTTTTACTAAAATTATTTTTTTTGCAAGGAATTTTGCATGGAACAAAAATTTTTTAGGTTTTTTGGATCATTTCAAACAGAAAAGGTCATTAGTGACTTTTCTCTAAAGTTGATAGTTTTTGACATATAAGCGATTAAATATTGAAAACTTGTGAAATCGGCCATTTTTAACCCTCAAAGACTATGTGAAAAACTGAAAATTTGAATGTTCCCAAGGTAGGTAGATATTCTTTAAACATCGATTGATAAAATCCCGAAGAGCTTTTTGCAATACAGTATTCAAAACTCCTTTGTTTTTTAATTGCTAATCAAACGTGCGCGACACTATTTTCCACCGTTGCATGTGTATGCAGTATGGTGCAAATGAAAGGAATAAATTCGATATTTCGTAAACCGGCGGCTTTAAGGAAAAATCACGAAACAGGTCGATTTTTATTTTTAAGTTATGATATTGTGACATACATGGTATACTAGTGACGTCATCCATCTGGGCGTGATGACGTAATCAATGATTTTTTTAAATAAGAATAGGGGTCGTGTGCTAGCTCATTTGAAAGGTTCTTCAATTCTCTATTCAGTAATATAAACATTTACATAATTGTTTATACAGGGTGTCCAATAATTTAATTTTTTTGTCAATTTGCCAAATGATTTAATTTAATAAAAATTTTTTTGGCACCCTGTATAAATAATTATGTACATGTTTATATTACTGAATAGAGAATTGAAGAATCTTTCAAATGAGCCAGCACACGACCCGTATTCTCATTAAAAAAAATCATCGATTACGTCATCACGCCCAGATGGATGACGTCACTAGTATACCATATATGTCACAATATCATAACTTAAAAATAAAAATCGACCTTTTTCGGGATTTTTCCTTAAAGTCGCCGGTTTACGAAATAACGAATTTATTCCTTTCATTTGCACCATACTGCATACACATGCAACGGTGGAAAATAGTGTCGCGCACGCTTGATTAGCAATTAAAAAACAAAGGAGTTTTGAATATTGTATTGCCAAAAACTCTTCGTGATTTCATCAATCGATATTTAAAGAATATCTACCTACCTTGGCAACATTCAAATTTTCAGTTTTTCACATATTTTTTGGGGGTTAAAAATTGCCGATTTCGCAATTTTTCAATTTTTAATCGCTTATATGTCAAAAACTATCAACTTTAGAGAAAAGTCACTAAAGACCTTTTCTGTTTGGAATAATCCAAAAAACCTAAAAAAATTGTTTCATGCAAAAAAATAATTTTAAGAAAAAAACAAAAAAAAACGTTTAAATAATTTTTGACCAACTTTTGGTCCTGGCAACATGCAAATTTGTTAAAAGGGGTCCTTTTTGAGTAAGATTGTGCAAAAAATACGAATTAGAATATTTTTCCTAGCGGATGCGCAGTGGCTTTCTGGACTAATTGTAAATAGAAGAATATGGACAAGATTTCTATTTATTTAATGAAATATTGTATTTTGCAAGATGTAGACTATCACTCTTTCATTGTTCTATTGTCGTGTATCCCGTCGTTACACGAGGAGAGCGGAAAAATTTGTTTATTTTTTATTTATCTAAATTTTAGTGTACTTTGTAGTGTTACCATAATTGTTATGACAGCGCAGTCGAAAGTTTAAGACTGACTAGAGCAGCAGCAATTTTTGTTAAAATATATCGTAGTTGTTTATCTAAATAGGACAAAACTATTGAATATCGTGTTTGTATTAGATTGAGTCACAATCGACTGTACATGACTGTAACAAAACATTTGACCCTTCGATTCGCATTCCAAAAATTGTACATATTCACAAAAATATTATTTAAAAATTGTGTTAAAAATGGTGTACAGCCACCAAAGTTGTTGACGATGTTGTTGTAGGAAACAGCCATGTTTTGGCTAGAAAATATGAGGGTGGATTTTTGCCCTCATCATCATAATCATTCCACAACCTCTTGCATCTACTGTTGCATATAGATCTCCTTCATATTCTTCCATTGTTCTCTATCTTCTGCCCTCTGTATCCAATTTTCCACTGTTTTTCTCAAGTCATCTATCTATTATTAGGCCAGGAACCGAAGCTTTTCACCTCGCAATTTTTACAGAATCAAAATATATAAATATGATGCCGAAAGGCGCTTTTACCATGGGGGTGGTTGCCACCTCATCTCGGAGGTGGAAATTTTTTTATTATATTTTGACTGCAAAAGATGATAAAAACATTCATTCTAAGCAAAAAATGTTCTATAAATTTTTTTGATAAAATTAATATTTTTCGATTTATTCGCTATTGAAAATGTTAGTTTTATATCGAGAAAATCAAAGTTTTCGATATACTCATTTATACTTAATATACTCACTTAATTTTTGCCGTAGAAAAGGTTTTTTCAAACCAAGTTCAAATAACTACAATTTCGTATTTAAACATTTGTTGGTACCTCTGATGCTAATCTTTCTATTCTGAAAAAAAAATTCCATTTTTTTTCCAAACTACAAAAATTCGTTATTCGCTTTTAATTCCAGTTAAGGCCAATGACTAAAACCACCGCTAACTTATATTATTATGCTTCCAATTGGATTTTTCCTTTTTTTCCAAAAAAATATATCGATTTTTCAACCATAACTTTTTTTATTTTTTATCTTAGAAAGTTTTTTAAAAAAGAATTTTGTAGGTTTTTGCAGGACCTATAAGCTTATTAATATTAGATGTTTTTAAAATCCTCGGTCGCAAAAAGAGGTGACTTTGAAAGGGTTGGTAAAGGTAGTTTTTGCATGTTATTACAAGATTTAATTGTCAGTAGCTCACTCAATTTTTGCCATAGAAACATTTTTTGCAAAGCATGTTCTTGGGAATTAATAAGCTATAATTTTATATTTAAACATTTTTTCGTATCTCTGATGCTAATCTTTCTATTCTGAAGAAAATTCCATTTTTTTCCAAACTACAAAACATTCGCTTTTTTCTCCATTTTTTTTAAACTAATCATTCTAAGCCGGTCAAACTTCTAGAACCTCTTAACCATACATAAATAAAAAAGACCAAATAATGTCAATGACTAATTTTAATTAGGGTGGTGATTAGGGGATTGCCTCCGATCACTTTTTCGCTGAAAAAATAGGGACTGACATTCTTTTCATTATAAGTCACTTAATTTTTGAGTTAGAGACTTTTTTATTTCTGCAGATAGAATTTTTTAAATACTGTGCATTACTTTAAACACGTTATCCTCGAAAAATGCATAGCTTTCTCGTCTTTTGACTTTGAAATTACAATATTTAGCATTTGACGAAGAATAGCTGACATAATATATTGAGTATAGCTCGATTATTATGGTCTTAAAGAAAATAAAAAAAATGTTTTGTTTATTTTTTTAAAGGGTATATTTTTGTTAAGTAAAGCTGTTTGGAAAAAAACGAAAACTTTGGGAGTTATTAGCATAAAACTTAGAGGAAAGTTGCCAATTATGGAATACCATTTTGTTTTGGGGATATAAAATAATACCTTTATAGAAATGAAAACAATTTAATGTTATGACACATCAGCCATACATTTTTATATAGTAATTAAAAGCCTTCTATTAAATACCTTAATTAACAAAAAAAATCCAACAAAAAACAAAATCCCAAATAAGTAACCAAATATGGAATAGGTACCCATATATGGAATATAGGCATAAACCAACATATCAATAACAAAAATAGACATAAACATCTGAGATCAAATAAATTTAAATACGAAAATTGTGAAAAATGAAAGAAGTAGCTTAATTCACTTGCAGACATCACAGATCCATATATGAAACTCTGGACCAGCACAATCATAATGAGCCCACTTACACTTAATCCACTATTCCATAAGTAGGCACCAACGACTGTCCATA
This sequence comes from Diabrotica virgifera virgifera, assembly GCF_917563875.1. NCBI lineage: Eukaryota > Metazoa > Arthropoda > Insecta > Coleoptera > Chrysomelidae > Diabrotica > Diabrotica virgifera. The sequence continues at coordinate 52,058,416 of NC_065451.1, forward strand.
TTTGGATTTGTACATTAGTTCAAACTTGTATCAACATTTTTTCAAGTCGTAATGTTTTAATTACAGAAGATCATAAGATATCAAAATAAAGGTACTATTGATATACGCAATAGCATAACAAGTCTGTATTCATGCATAATAACCAATAATACTCGTTGAATATATTTACGTTTGAAATTTTCTGCGAGAGGATAAAACAAAACACGCCTGTTAGACACGTATCGTTTGCGCATCTGACACAGAGGTGTGAATACGATAATAAAGAGAGCGACTGAAATAGAGTCTTGTAGTGCGCTTTCAACTTATATTTTCGGAAAAATCAAGGAATTCCATATTAGGGCACTATTCCATATTTGGTTACTTTCCTCTATTAAAAACATTCTTTTTTTCGATATAAAACTAACACTTACTATAGGGAATAAATCTAAAGCTGTTAATTTTATCAAAATAAAGGTATAGAACGTTTTTTTGCTTAGAATGAATAGTTTTACCAATTTTTGCGGTCAAAATATAATAAAAAATTTCCACCCCCGAGATGGGGTAGCAACCACCCCCATGGTAAAACTGCCTTTCGGCATCATATAGATTTTGATCCTTAGACTATCCACTACTTATTCTCAAATTTTCATGCAAATCGATCCACTCTGTAAAAATTGCGAGGTTTTGTCCTATTTCAAGCTTCATTACTTGGACTATATCATTTAAACGTCCTACATGTCCAGCTCATCTCCATTTGGCTTGTGCAATTTTTTCTATGACATCTGTCACTTTGGTCCTCTCTCTCACTCTCTTAGTTGGTACCATATCTTTTCTTGTTATTCCCAACATTGCTGTTTACATTTTTTTGGGTTATTCTCAATTTATTTGCAGAATATTTAGCCAATGGTTTCGGAAAATATCGGCAGTATGCATTTATTGTTTGGATTTTTATTCAAGCAAATTGGCAGTGTTTTTTTGTCATATCGAACATCAAATTCTGATTATTTCGTGTGTTTCTCGGTTATTTGTATGTGCTTTATGCGTTTGTGTATGTGTTTGCCACAATCCCCATAGTGCGGCCGATATGTGAAACAATTGCACATTTAATGATACAAGCATATAATTTGGACCACATATACTACACATATAAAGGTTCAAATTTAGATATGAGGCCATCTCAGATTTTGCCTTTTACAAAAATGGCGGGCGTTCAAAATGGCGGCTATACTTATGTGTTTAATAGTACCATAACTTTTGAACGAAAAGTCCGATTTCAACCAAATTTGGTATATAGGTTTTTTTTATTTACAAGAGGGATGTGGTGAACCGGAAGAATCGGTTTACCAGCATTCTGTGTTTTTACTGGTTGTTTGTGTAAAAATATGTTTTTTCAATTTTTTTCCCTCTGTATATACTAATTTTTCAAAAAGGTAATACCGCAATTGAAAAGAGCGTAAAAATATTTTGTTGAAAATGTTTTGAACTTTTTAGTTATGTTAATAACCATTTAATAAATGCATAACGTATCTTCACATGTATCTATGTGTGGTAAATTCGTGCAAATATTATAATAATTATTGTGCATTTAATGGTAGAAGCATATAATTTGGACCACCTATACTACACACATCAAGGTTCAAATTTAGATGAAAGGCCATCTCAGATTTTACCTTTTACAAAAATGGCGGGCATGCAAAATGGACACTATACATATGTGACTTATAGCACGATAACTTTTAAACGAAAAGTCCGATTTCAAAGAAATTTGGTATATAAATTCTTTGATGTGTAAGACCAAGATCTTGAACAGGAAGAATCGATTTACCAGAAGTTGTGTTTTTCCTGATTTTTGTATAAAAACATGTTGTTTTTGTACCAATTCTTTCACCCTGTATATATTAATTTTTCAAAAAGTTAATACCGGCGTTGAAAAGAGCGTAAAAGTATTTTTTAGCAAATATTTTGAACTCTTAAGTTATGTTAATTACCAATTAATAAATGCATAACGTATCTTAACATGTACCTATGAAACTATGTGCGGCGCGTTGGTGAAAATAATATAAGAATTGTTGTACATTTAATGGGAAAAGCATATTATTTGGACCACACACTACACATACAAAGATTCAAATTTAGATATGAGGCCATCTCAGATTTCGTCTTTTACAAAAATGGCGGGCATTCAACCTGAATCTACCGCACATAGGTACGTGTGAAGATACGTTATGCATTTATTAAATGGTAATTAACATAACTAAAAAGTTCAAAATCTTTCCTAAAAAATATTTCTACACTATTTTCAATGGCGGTATTACCTTTTTGAAAAATTAGTATATACAGGGTGAAAGAATTGAAAAACAACAACATATTTTTACATAAAAAACAGTAAAAACACAACTTCTGGTAAACCGATTCTTCCGGTTCAAGACCTCGATCTTATTCATCAAAAAAAGAAACTTGATACCAAATTTGGCTGAAATCAGACTTTTCGTTCAAAAGTTATCGTGCTATTAGTCACATATGTATAGCCGCCATTTTGAATGCTCGCCATTTTTGTAAATGGCAAAATCTGAGATGGCCTCATATCGAAATTTGAACTTTTGTATGTGTAGTATAATATACTACATATTATGTGGTCCAAATTATATGACTCTACCATTAAGTATACAATAATTCTTATAATATTTGCACGAATCTGCCACACATATTTTATGTACATGTGAAGATACGTTATGAATTTATTAAATGGTAATTATAATTAACATAACTAAAATGTTCAAAATATTTCCTAAATCATATTCTTACGCTCTTTTCAATAGTGGTGTTACCATTTTGAAAAACTAATAAGTATATAAAGGGTGAAAAAATTGAAAATAAATTATTTATATAATACGAGTATAAAATAGTTTTACATAAAAAACCAGAAAAAACACAACTTCTGGTAAACCGATTCTTCCAGTTCACGACATCGATCTTGTAAATCACAAAACGAACCTAAGTACCAAATTTGGTTGAAATCGCACTTTTCATTCAAAAGATATCGTGCTATTAGTCATATATGTATAGTCGCCCATTTTGAATGACCGCCATTTTTGTAAAAGGTAAAATCTGAGATGGCCTTATATCTAAATTTGAACCTTTTTATGTGCAGTATATGTGGACCAAATTATACGCTTGTATCATTAAATGTGCAATTCTTATAAAATTTTTCACGAATCTACCGCACTACCAGACAATGGCTGAAATCGACCTTTGTAGCAATTCCCAAAAAGTCAAGTGCAACAACCTGCTCGGATCACAGAACAATATATATTTAATGAATCACACACTTAAAACATTTTTGAAAATAATACACAGCAGAATTGTCAAAACTCTCGAATATGAAATCAGTGACTCACAATTTGGCTTTATAAATGGTATGAGCACACGAGATGCTTTGTTCGGCTTGAATGTTGCTGGCCCAGAGATGCATGGAGATGAATCAGGATATGTACTTATGTTTTGTAGTCTGAAAAGGCATTTGATAAAGTTCAACATAAAAAGCTTGCAGATATATTGAAAAGCAAAAATACTGACAATCATAATATGAAAATTATATCTTATATATATTGGAATCAAACTGCCAAGGTAAGAGTGGACAACCAGGACACCCAAGATATCAAAATACAGAGAGGAGTCCGTCAGGGTTGCGTGCTGTCTCCACTACTTTTCAATGTCTACAGTGAAGCGGTATTTCAAGAAGCAGTCTCAGATTCAATAGAAGGTATATCTCTCAATTGAGAAGTTTTAAATAACTTGGGTTTTGCAGACGATATAGTAATAATAACGGATAACAACAATGATTTACAGAACGTAATGCAACGCCTTAACCTTTCGCAACTAACATAGGTTTTCTGAATATTAAAGCTAACATCCGTCTCAGAGACCGACATAAAAAAATGTTTCCATTGACACACTTTCAAGTGCATGGTTGTGTTTATACTCCTTGAAGAAGTGAAATTAAACAAGAATGACAACTATTTTTAATTTATTAAGTTTCTTAAATATTAGCAAAATACCAAAGAAAATAAAAACAATTTTATCACATCTCATGTGTGAAAAACAAGCTCAATTTTTCCACTGCTGTTTTTTGTACATAGCTTCACCTTTTACTCCTGGTAAGTTGGTTACTAAATTATCAGCACTTGTTCGCACGTTCTTTCGTTAATATAAATATTTTTTTCATCGAGAGGGTTTCATCGATGTCACGTCTTACATCGGTCTCTGAGACAAAATTTGCCGAACATTGCATAATCACTTGACACTGAAGACTCAAACTTCAACACTAAAAACATACACATGAATCAGGCAGCTACTGATGGCGGCGAAGATACATAACGAACAATTTGGATATAATCGTAAAATCTTTAAGTAGTCCGTCCCACAGACCCAATGTTAGTCACGGAAGGTTAATGAACGCTGTCATGAGTACGGACTGAAGAAGAATTTAAATTTTTATCCTTGTAACAACACTGTTTTGGATGTCCACTTTCTTCTACATCCGTACACTACAATAGAATTAAACAAATTATTAAACCAAAAACTAAAAAACAAAAAATCTCAGGGCTTTGATGAAATCCCTGGGTTTTTAATAAAAAAGGTTGTTTCGTTTATAATATCGCCATTAACATATTTAGTTAACTTATCATTTTCAAATGGCAATTTTCCAGATTGTATAAAAACGGGAAAGGTGTTACCAATTCATAAAAAAGGTGACCCAAAACAAGTAAATAATTACCGCCCAATAACAATTTCTTCGGTATTTTCAAAAATTTTTGAGTACAGTTATTTACAAAGACTTAACTCATTTTTACAGACGAATAAAGTGATTGTTAGTAACCAACATGGTTTCCAGTCCAAAAAATCTACCCATACAGCAATGCATTCCTTTTATGATACTCTCGCATCTTTAATAGATACTGGAGAGAGTCCTGTTGGGATATTTTGTGATCTTAGCAGGGCTTTCGACTGTGTCAATCACGAAATTTTATTTTATAAATTAAAAAATATCGGCATTCAAGGACGTGCGTTAAATTGGTTAACATGATATTTAACTGCACGTCGTCAATACGTCAGCTTAACAGAAAAAGGAAAATTATCAAATGCGACGCATAAATCCAACTATCTCGATATTGACATAGGTGTACCGCAAGGCTCAATTTTAGGACCTGTTCTCTTTCTTATTTATGTAAACGATGTTGTCTCGGTTAACTCGGATGGACATTTCACGATATTTGCAGACGACATAAATGTAATAGTCAATGGACCTGATACTTCTCTGAAGTCCAAATGTAACAGCTTACTGTCAGATCTTTACAACTGGTTCAGTAATAATTCTTTATTGTTGAACACCCAAAAAACTCTTTTCATGCAGTTTCATAATAGGCAACGATGTATTAACCCAATTAACTTAAATATAAATAATAATGATATTGAACTTGTTTCATCATTAAAGTTCTTAGGACTTCATTTAGATGAATGTCTTAATTGGAGGAAACATTGTGATACGCTGGCCGCAAAGTTAAACTCAGTAACTTTTTTGTTTCGAAATTTAAAACAAGTATTAACGGAGAAACAATTAATAATGCTTTATTGTGCCCAAGCCGAATCTCGTTTGAGATACGGGATTTGTTTTTGGGGATCAAGTTGCCATATCAATGAAGTCTTTTTTGCACAAAAAAGAATAATACGGACTATTGCTGGTATCCCTCATAAAACAAGTTGTAGGCAGTACTTTCAAAATTTCAAAATATTGCCATTGGCCTGTATTTATATTCTGGAGACTTGTATATATATATATATATATATATATATATATAAAGAAAACTTGGTTTAATAATAGCTGACTCAATTTAAATTATTTAAGGAGGAGAAAATAATTGGGTAACCAGCTGAATATGGACAAAGTGTACTCTTTTTACTTATTCCAATATATTTCGCCCATTTTTTAAAAATTTTTTAAAAAAACATCGTGACAACAATTCTCACTTAGTAAGTATACTGCTAATTCATCTTTTGTACCTACCTAATAACCAACATTGTAGCTTTCCCTGATGATGCCCATGAAAATGGACGAAATATATTGGAATAAGTAAAAAGAGTACACTTTGTCCATATTCAGCTGGTTACCCAATTATTTTCTCCTCCTTAAATATATATATATATATATATATATATATATATATATATTTAATAACCTCGAAAATCTTAAAACCAATGGGCAAATACATAACATGGATACTAGATATAAAGATACCTTGCGTGCCCCAAGGTGTAGGGGAGATATATATTGCAGGTCCCCGGGTAAAATGGGACAAAAACTCTATAATAGATTACCAGCGCATATAAAATTGTGTAGGAGCCTGACAAGCTTTAAACTAAATTTAAAGGAATTTCTGATGACACACACTTTTTATACGGTTAAAGAATTTCTTCAATTTTAAATGTATTTTCATTGTTAGTTTGTGTAGTGAAATTGTTTAATTGTTTGTTATATTTACTTAATGTATTACTTTTGACTAATTCTATACAGACTCTGTCTGTCTAAAAGAAAATAAAGTATTTATTTATTTATTTATTTTATTTATTTAAATAAAACTAAATGCATGATCATAACTAAATCAGCACACGAAAACATCCAATTAACTATTGAAGATACTATAATTGAGAGTGTGGATAACTACAAATACTTAGGAACATTGATAACATCAAATGTATACCAAACCAAAGAAATTAAAACACGTATTGAAATAGCACGTGCATCATTCATTAAACTTAAAAAGTTTTTTGTTGTCGGGATATTAGCTTAGAACTACGCCTAACTTCGATGTTACGTATTCTCTACTCTTCTTAATGGCTTGGAAGCGTGGACATTGAAACAAGTCCATTTGAATAAGTTCGCCGCCTTTGAATTTGGTGTTACAGAATAATCTTACGAATATCATGGATTCAAAGAATGTCGAACGTGGAACTAACTAGAAGGATAGGAAATCAACCGGAAATAATACTAACTATCAAAAGACGAAAACTTGAGTACCTGGGACATGTGATGAGAGGGCAAAAATATTCATTATTACAACTTATTATGCAAGGCAAAATCTGAGGAAAGCGAATTGTGGGAAGACGAAGAACATCCTGGCTTAAGAACTTACGGGAATGGTTCGAATGCAGTAGTGCACAGCTATTTAGAGCGGCAGTCAACAGGGTCGGCATTGCCATGATGATTTCCAACCTTCGATATAAGATGGAGCTTAAAGAAGAAGAAGAAGTATGTGTTTGTATGTGAGTGTTCGTGTATTGTATTTATGTATTCTGTGTTGCATATTTGTATTATGTATGACTGTAGACGATGTGTAGCTGATTTTTTGATGCTATTGTTGATATATTCTTGTTGTTGACTTTGTTTTTCATTATTGCCAAACCACCAGCGGCAGATCCAGCATCGTTAATAGGGAGGGCCGATTGACTAAATTTATTTTATAATAATACTATACATATAATTTTTATATATAATTAAAAAAAAAATAATCACTTGGTTTGAGAAGGGGGCCGATCGCTCCTTATTTCCCGCCTGGGTCCGCCATTGGAAACCACAGCCTTTTACGTTCTGCTAATGGGTTTGCTACACATTTTTCTTATTTGAATTAGATGAGATATCTACATACGTAACTGAAACATGGGCTATCAAAAAGATTGATTAAAGTAAGATCGAAGCAATCCAAATGTGGGTTTACAGAAGAATTCACGCATGTCCTGGACAGAAAACAGAGCCAATCCGTCAATCTGGAAGAGCTTTGTATAAGAGATAGGTTTTTGACCCGGCATTGGTCGCTAGGTAGGTTTGTACGCGAGTGGTCGCGCGTGAGATTTTCTCTCACATATATCTAACTTTTGCCATTTTTTACAAAATAAAATTTTTAAAACAGATTTTAAACTTTATTTTTTTCAACTAATAATATAACATAACTTATTTAATACCGAAGGATCAAAATAACACCCAAGATCCAGCCAAATACTGCCCAATTACTTGTCTTCCAACTTTGTATAAATTGGTCACATCCTGTGTAGCCCCGCGTACCTACCAACACTGTGCTCTGAACAATATCATAGAGCCTCAACAGAAAGGATGTGCTAAGTGTTCCATAAGTTGCAAGGAACAACTTATCATCGACTCAGTCATTTCTAATTAAGCATATTCCAAAAAGAGGAACCTAATTACTGCCTTCATTGATTACAAGAAGGCTTTTGATTCAGTGACGCATGAATGGCTGATAGATATACTGAGAGTATATAAAGTTGATGATAACATAGTGACCTTTTTGCAGCATATAATGACAGAGTGGAAGACTAGAATTCACCTTCAAATACTTGGTGAAAATAACATCGAAACTGAAAATATCGCAACCAGCCGGGGCTTTTTCCAAGAAGATCCGTTAAGTTCCCTGTGGTTCTGTCTAGCTAGGAACCCACTATCTCAGCTATTGAACTCCACTGACGTAGGTTTTAGCATCAAAAATAACAACAATGTGGTAGCGAAGCTTAATCATCTGTTGTATATGGATGATTTAAAATTAATGTCTTCCACTCGAAACCAACTAGATGAGATGCTAAGAACTATAGAATACTTTTCAAATGACATTAGCATGCACTTCGGACTAGAGAAGTGCCGTGTTTTAAATATAGTCAGAGGAAAAGTACAGCCCGGAGGATTCGATATGCAAAATGGCCAGAACATCGAGGCCATGGGTGAAAACGATATGTATGAATATCTTGGAGTAAAGCAAGCGCGGAAAATTGACCATAAGAAAATGAAAACTGAGATAACTACTGAGTTTATACGAAGGGTAAAACAGCTGCCTCGTTCACACCTTAACAGTAGAAATTTGTTTAAGGCACTAAACACCTACGCATGTTTCGCACTTAGCTATTCGTTTGGCATTGTTAAGTGGACAAAAACGGACATACTCATTGATGCCTTACACAAAAAATTAAGTTCTGCTTGTTTTGCGCTAAGATCAGTTGCTACGGAAATAAATTTGTCAACATCTAGGACCGTTTATTATGCCCTTTTTGAGTCTCATCTTCGGTACGCCCTTCCATTTTGGGGTACGTGTTGTGCGACTCAATTTGAGCGTATTTTTAAACTACAAAAGAGAGCTCTTCGTTACTCCCTGAGACTCAATAGCAGAGTTCATTGCCAAGAATTCTTTAAAAAATTTAAAATATTAACTCTTCCTTCTTTGTTTGTTTTTGAATCCGTTTGTTTAATCCGCAAACATGCATCAGAAGGTCCAGAGGGACCCACTCACAACTACCCTCTTAGAAACGTGGAGCATAATCTTTATCTGCCAACCCCACGGTCTGAGCTGGTTAAGTGCTCTATACTATACAATTCGAGAAAAATGCACAATCACCTGCCATCTAACATCAAATCTATTACAGCATTTCCCGCTTTTCGCAAGGCATTGAAAGCTTATTTGCTAGAGAGAGCTTTTTATACAGTGAATGACTTTTTTACAAACGATTTGAATTCAGCAGACTTGCAAGATTATTACTTTCGAGTACTTTTGTACATATTTACAGCGGCATATAACTTTTGATTTACTTTCCCTTTCCCTTTTCCTTGTTCGCCTTCTTTTTGCTCTGACGTTGTATACATATTGTTTGAAAAATTTTTAATTTTTTAATGTGTACTTAATAACTTTAAAAATATATTAAATAGTATAACTCACGCCATTTACTTGGTGTCTGTTTCTGTTTTTGTTTTGTCTGTAATTTTTTATTATTTTTTGGTTTGTATTGTGTTTTATTTTTATTTTGTATAAGCTTTGTCCACAAATTGGTAAAATTTTATGACAATAAAGCTTACCTTACTTACTTACTTACTAGAATCTTCAGCGAAAAGTAAGAACACACCTCACAAAGGCACAAAAACACCATCCTAAAAGTGCAGTAGACAGAACAACATTACCACGAAATATAGGAGGAAGAGGACTTATGGATATAGGTGAGCAATTAGATAAACCAATTGCGAATCTAAGAACTTATTTTCAGATGCAAGCTGAGATATCCACTTTACATTACGCTAGTTGCGCAGTAGATGACACAACACCGATCAAACTGAAGGAACCAGAAATGCGCATAAACCACCTCACCAAAGACGAAAAAATGCTCACCTGGATGGGTAAACCTCTGCACGGGCGACATCCAAATGAGGTGAGCCAAGACTATGTCGACAATACAGCGTCGAACTATTGGTTGATATCAGGAAAGATGTTCCCTGAAATGGAGGGCTCATTACTGGCCATTCAGGATCAGGTTATACCAACCAGAAATTACATGAAATATACCTTTAAGACCCTCAGGTTCAAAACGACAGAGGCCGATATGAATGTCAAGCCCAAGAAACCATCCAACATTTTACAGGGGGCTGCCAGGCATTTGCTGCAACTGAATACAAGGAACGGCATGACGCAGTGGCAAAAATCCTTCATCAAGAGATAGCTATTAAGCTGGGACTTCTCCAAATGGACCATCTCCCATACTATCAATACGTCCCTGAGAGTATGCTTGAGTATGGCAACTACAAGCTATACTGGGACCGCACTGTGCTCACAAACCAAACAGTGGCACATAATAGGCCAGATCTCGTACTAGTTAATAAATTAACAAAACAAACAACACTAATTGATGTGGCGATAACTAAAAACAATAATCTACGTAGTAAATTCTGATAAAATACTGGAAATTCAAATACGAAGACAATGGAGAATGCAAAGTACCCAGACGATACTTGACTCAACAATCTGGTGATATTAAGTCAACTGAGTCACTGTCTGAGCGGAAGAGTCCATTAAATTGTTGAGGAAGAATAGTTAGGAGACTAGAAGGAACTACAGCGCGTATAATTTCCCAGAAAAAAGTTGTGCGCAATTTTCTGAAAAAAAGGTAAACCGAGCGTACCAAAATTACTTCGGCCACATAGCGAGAAGAACGAGGACCATGGAACTATTGGTAGTATAAGGAAACGTAGACGGCCGAAGACCAGGAAGATATGGGAATAAATAACCAATGACAACGGAATGCGTCTTATGGGCCGACACAACGTCTTGCCTGTGCAGTTCAAAACTGTGGAGGCATGACGGAACAAAAAGACGGTACCGTACGTTGTCCACACGTGCAAACTACGTAAAAACTGGACTGCGCAAACTTCAGTCTTTCGAGAACTCAACACGATGAGCAGCACGGAAGGGGTTTTTTTAATGGAAGCGTTATTGTATAGTTTATTAATAAAAAAGCAACAAAAAAACAAGCAACCACGCTGTAGAAGTAAGTGGAGTAAAAAGTGGCTCTTGCGGAGAATTTCTTAATTAACCCATTTAGCGCCAACGGTTCGAAAACGCACCATTTTTTTGTAGAATTTTTTTTGACAATTCGTTAATTTTTTCTTAAATCTTTGTATTTTTTAAGCAACCAGAAGATATAAGTGTAACTAAATTTAATTTTGTTTAATTTCCAAACTCATGTTTTCATCACAAAAATATTTTCTAAATGTCCGACATTTTCAATCCTTCGACACATTTTTATTTTTTCTGTAGTAATTCTATTGGCATAATACTTTTGTGGTCAAATAAATTAAAACATTATTTTTTTAACCTGTTTGTACATCAATTGTTATAAAAATTGTAAAAATAAATTTTCGGAGTCATCAAATCTCGCGTTTGAAAATAATGGTTCGATAACGAACCGTTGGCGGAAGTCGACTTATAATCCTGTCTGATCAGGAATTTCAAGGTGGCGCACAGGCAGTAATTTGTTGGAATATTTTTATGTGTAAAATGTGTAAAAGCACGTATCCACTATGCTTGCGCTTTGAGCTCCTGCAACTGCTCCACATAGTGGATACGTTTGCCGCTCCCGGACTGTGCAATTGTGCGCACTCTGCCTGGGCGTTCCAATCTGTGGCGGTTTATATGTAAGGGGGCGCATACCCTATCGATTGGAGCAGTTGCAGGGAGCGCGGAGCGCAAGAGGTCGTAAAAATAGTCGATGGTTGGCGCTCTCGGACCGTGCAACAGTGTGCGCTCCGCCTCAACGGTGTAATAGGTGGCTGTTTATATGTAGAGGAGCGGATGCCGTCTCGATGGGAGCAGTTGTAGGGAGCGCGGAGCGCAAGAGGTTTGTGAACATAGTGGATGGTTGGCGCTCCCGGACCGTGCAACAGTGCCCGCTCCGCCCCGGCGGTCCAATAGGTGGCGGTTTATATGTAGAGGATCGCATGCCGTATCCATGGAGGGAGCGCAGAGCGCAACCTTTTACTATGTTTGTAAACATAGTGAATGGTTGGCGCTCCTGGACCGTGCAACAGTGCGCGCTCTGCCTCGGCGTTCCAATTGGTGTTGGTTTATATGTAGAGGAGCGCATACCGTATCGATTGGAGCAGCTGCAGGGAGCGCGGAGCGCAAGATGTTTGTGAACATAGTGGCGCTCCCGGATCGTGCAACAGTGCGCGCTCCGTTTTGGCAGTCCAGGCCCATTTACACTCTAAATGTTTTGAGACTTTTCACAAAAAATAAAATTGTGTATTTCAATTTTTATAGCTCAATTCCGCCAAAGGTTCGAAAACGAACCATTTTTTTGTTGTGACACCTGCCATTATCAAAGTGTAAAACAATTTTTTTACGATTGTTTAAATTTATTTTACTCTAGTTAATCAAATACATTACATATTATTGCAGTATTTCTTTGCTTGGCGGTTAATGGGTTAACTACTGTTTGACGTGTCGATTTGCACTCGTCCGCGTCGGAAATCGTCCGCAGAAAAAATTAAAAGAAAACTAGGTTTGAAAATTCTAGGAAAATTTATCATATTTAATTTTTTTTTAATTTTTCGTGAGGACGATTTCCAGAGTGGAAATCGAAACGACAAACAGTAGTTAATTCAGAAATGTAATTTTCATTTCACCTACAATTATTATGGCTCAATCCCATACAAACATAATAACATTGTATAATTAGACAGTTAAACAATGTTAATACTACATTAAACATGCCACAAGAAACAGTTTCAGTATATTATATAAGTATATAAAATTTTTCAATGGTAGTATACCAATATTGGAAAAAATAATAGTTAATCTTTCAAAAACGTTAAAAAAATTATATGATTTTAAAGAATTCCCTATTTTAGAATCAAATAAAAATAAAAAAAAATAAAATATTACGTATTAAATAAAGCGTATGCTTCATTTTTCTTATTCCTGTCGGAATATTCTCTACTCTTTACCTTCCATAATGCCGGTAAATATTTGTATAAGTCTATAAATTCAGTTAAGAATTATTATTGTTTTGAAACACTTCTTATGCCGCTCAGTTCGTCTGGTCTTGGTCTATCCACCTCGAAAACTTTTTCGGAACTGAAAAGAACGGACTGAACTGCCGGCCACACGTTCAAGTAAAACTGTAGAACCTAAAACTGCACAGGTAAAATCTTCAGCATGTCGACGAGAGTACAGTCCGCGGTTGGAGGCCTGCGCGCGATACTGTCTTGCCGTCCATACACACGCTCTTACCTGCACAAACGAGTCTCTGCAGGAATGCTCTCAGGTAATAAGACGTTGTGTGTAGCCGGCCCATTATAGATTTTTGTAAAACAATATTTCTCAAAATTCTGAATAGATTTTTTCCATATAGAGACATCCACAAATTTAAATGGATATAACGTACTAGGAATATGCGCTCGATAATCGACTACCAGTCGGTAGGTAATCCAACGTCAAGTTTCTCAGCTGAAAACCACTGACGTAAGGGTATAACGTGGATCAGAATGTGGATCTGACCATTGTTTACTTATGGCTAACGTGATAGTTAACTATCGCGATAATAATAACATCCAGGTACAGAAAAAAAATAGATATATGCGCTCTACAGGAGACCAAAAAGAAAGGAAAAGGCCAGTCAAAATTAGGCGAATATATACTAATCTACAGTGGAGTAGCAAAAGAAAACAGGGCCAAAGAGGGTGTAGCTTTACTAATACACTAAAGATACCAAAATAACATCAAAAAGTGTCAATATGCGTTAGAAAGGATTGTCGGAGCAAAAATTAGAATGGAGAAGGAAGACCCGAACATCATCGGAGTATACGGCCCAGATAATAGTAAGCCCCAAACAACAAGGGAAATATTCTATGATCAATTGCAACAAGTAGTAGATCAAGTTAGAGGAAAGTTGATAATACTGGGAGAATTTAACGCTCGAATAGGCAACCAAGTAATACCTGGAAACAAAAACATAATGAGAATGTCAAAAACGAAAATGGAGAACTGATGATAAACTTCTGCACGAATAACGAACTTCGAATAAACAACACCTTTTTTGACCGCAAAGACCAACACAAATATACATTCAATAATACCCGTGGACAAATATCTATGATAGATTATATTGTAACTAACAGAGATATACATCCATCAAAAATAATTGACGTAAGATGCCTCAACTCAGCAGATGTAGGTAGTGACCACAGCCTAGTATTATGTAAAATTAGAATCACCCTGAAATGCCTAAGAGAGAGACCAACACAAACAAAAATCAAAGTCGAAGGACTAAGTACAGAATCCACGGAGTACTAATATAGAAAAATAATATCAGAGAAGATTGCTGGTAATGAAATACTAGAAAACGATAACATCGAGGAAAGCTGGGAAAAACTCAAAAGTAACATAATTAACGCAGCAACATAATCACACTTGGAGAGAGGAAAGTAACGAATACCGATATATCAAAAAAGAAAACCCCATGGTTTCGAGAGGAAGTGAAGATAAAATGTGAAGAAAAGAAGAAAGTTTTACAATACAGAACACAACAAACACAACAGGCATACAACCACTATAAAAGAATTAGAAACGAAACGAACACTTTAGTCAGACAAATTAAAAGAGAACACTGGGAGAGTTTCTCAAAACAGATGGAACACGACTTCTACGGAACACAAAAGGAACTATGGAGAATGATCAGAGGACAAAGAAAAGAGATGAACGAACTAATAAAATCGAAACACATTCAGAAGGAAACTTGGGCAGACTATTTTCGATCTCTGTTTGCTAAAGATAACGATAACGAACCACCAGCACCTGAAGTGACAACAAACGAAGAAATAAATATTGAAGAAGCAGAGGTAACGGAAGTATTAAGGAAATTAAAGAATAGAAAATCACCAGGAGAGGACAGAATATCGAATGAACTCCTAAAGTATGGAGGACAAGACATGACCAAACAATTATTAAAACTAATCCAAAAAATAATAGAACAAAACAGAATACCACAAGAATGGAGATCAAGCATCCTAATACCTCTCTTCAAAAAGGGAGAAAAATCGGACCCGGAGAATTACAGAGGAATTAATTTACTAAACACAACACTAAAATTACCGACCAAAGTGATAACAAACAAACTGAATAAAATTATAACATTAGCAGAAGAACAACAAGGTTTTAGGTCGGGAAGATCATGCACCGACGCTATATTTATAATGAGGCAGATAGATTCAAGAAAAATCGTTAGAATACAACAAACCGGCACACTTATGTTTCGTGGACCTTAAGAAGGCATTTGACAGGGTCAAATAAAAGGACGTTATCCATTTATTGTACGCAAGAGAGGTACCTCTAGGAATAAAATATCTACCAGAACAACACAATAAAAGTAAAAGTAGATGAAGAAGTAACTGACCCAATTGAAGCTGGTAATGGGATAAGACAGGGAGATTCCCTGAGTCCTCTGTTGTTCAACCTAATCATGGACGAAATAATAAAAAAAGTAAGAACTAAAAAAGGATACCAAATGGGAGAAAAACAACTTAAAATAATCTGCTATGCAGACAACGCAATACTAATCTCTCAAAGTGAAGATGATTTACAACGTATGCTGCACGAATTTAATATAACCGCTAGAAAATTTGGACATCTTGGCTATTAGCGCACCCTAATATGTCTGTGTAGATATTGGCATTGCATCCGACCGTCACATGTAACACCGTTGCCGTATCCTCTATTTTTTCATATTATCACGTTACAATTTTTTGTGATATTATATTTGTGTGTGAAATGTATCATTTTTGTGTATTTTAGGTATGTTCTACTATGTTATGTATATATAGGTTTTTACTTGATTATTTTAAATCATTGTGACGTTTAACTTGCTAGAAACCTTGTAATATTGTGTAATGTAATGAGTACCATCCTTGGATTATAAACTTTCATTTGACACCTCATTTGTCATTCTACCTGGTATAGTGATGGAGGAGTTATATTCGCGGTGAGACAGACATACGGACAGACAACCTAGGTCTAATTTTTAACCTTTAGTACTATCCTTGGATTATAAGCTTTCATTTGACATCTCATTTGTCATTCTACCTGCTATAGTGACGGAGGAGTTATATTCGCGGTCGGACAGACAGACGGACAGACAACCTAGGTCTAATTTCTCACCTTTATTACTATCCTTGGATTATAAGCTTTAATTTGACACCTCACTTGTCATTATACCTAGTATAATGACGGAGTAGTAAACGTTATTATTCTATTATTCTTGTAGGTACATTTAACATTGATTGAAATTATGAAAGAAATATATAGAAAACAGCATGACAACACTGTGACGCACAAACATAAAAATTCAGCCACATTCAGCTGTACGTTACATAGGGTGCTTTAATATCCTAGATGTCCGAAAATTTAACATGTTAATTTCCCCAAAAAACCCGTTTGACTGGTCAACTTTTCTTATGGGGCTGGTGACTTCCAGGTACATCTTTAGCTGTAGAACAGTTTCAGTGGCTGTTATGTAAGTACATAACGATTACTAATAGCGTTATATTAGGTCGTTTGATCGCATACCATCTTGTCAGGACTCCATCAACCCTTAACTAGTTAAGGATTGATGGTAGTATATATTAAATTATATATCAAGCAATTCTCATCAGATTGGTCGCTCCCAATGACAAAATGTCTCATTTTTACATGCTATAGATCATTGAGTTTAATACTATACAGTTGTTTGGCTTTATTTTTTGTGATTAAAACCAAGACAAAGTTGTTTTTTTTGTTTTATATATGTATATGTACATGTCTCTCGTTTTGTGATTTTAGCTTGTAGTTTGTATTGAGAAGACTTTTTGTACTGGGCCTGATGATGAGTCATATATTGTAAGACTCGAAACCGGTTGCCCCATGATTATATAACAACTAAGAAAAATACAAACTTAAGATTGCGAGTACTGAATCAATTACTATATACAGTTGTATAATGGACTCGCATTGGCAACCCTTTCATCATTTCCCCAAAAAAGACTAAATGCATGATTATAGCAGCAGATCTAATAAGGTGTAAATTAGTGCTGGAGGGTCAAATAATAGAACAAGTCATGGAGTTTAAATATCTAGGCATCACACTATGCAGCTACGGAAAGCTCGAAACGGAAGTGGAAGATCAGGTGAATAAAGCAAACAGAGCCGCAGGTTGCCTGAATGAAACAATATGGAGAAATAAAAACATCGGAAAAGAAGTGAAAGGTAGATTTTACAAAACAGTCATCAGACCAATAATGACATACGCGGCAAAAACACAACCTGATACACAAAGGACAAAAAGAATGCTAGAAACAGCAGAGGTGAAAACATTGCGAAAAATCGATGGTAAGAAGCTGTGGGATAGAGCTAGAAGTGCAGATATACGAAGGAGATGCAAGGTGGACAACACTAATAACTGAGTGAAAAGCAGAAGAGTAGAATGGAACGACCACATAAGCCGAATGACAACAAATAGAGTAGTAAGGACGGCGAGAGACGGTTCCCACAATAGGAAGACGATCGGTGGGAAGACCACGAAAAAGATGGAATGACAACTTACTGGAGGCACATTGAAAAACAGACAGAGTAATGTCTATATAAAAAGAAGAAGAAGAAGAAGGTACAGAATATAGAAAAGAGACAAGAAATAACATGTGTGAACTAGTGTGGTATAGTCACGTGAAATGACTGAATAAAGATAGATGACCAAAGAAAGCTTAAAATTACATATCACAACACAAAAGAAGGGGAAGGCCTTCAGTTGCCTGGGAACAAAATGTACGGCACATAATGAGAGATAGCCATCAAGAAAGACCAATGGATGGACAGAAAATGATGGCGGTCGCAATGCGAGAACGGCAGAGGCTGTAGGAATCTAGCTTATAGATAGATAATAAAATATAGATCATAAAATAAATGATACGCAATCGGGTAACATCAAAATTTAAAAAAGTGTACGGCAAGGGTGGCTTTTCTCTCCATTGCTATTTAACTTGCAATCGGTTGTTACACAAGATGTCCTGGACAAAGAAGTAACTGGCGTTTTAGTTAACGAAATCACTACGTGTTGGAGGAATGGCATGCCTGCGCAATGTCAGGGTCTGGTTTAATTGCTCGTCTAACCAACTTTTTAGAGCAGCTGTAAACAGAATAATAATAAAAATAAAAATGTATACCTTTTTTCAGTTGCAATACGAAGCTAAAACTGTCTTAACTTTCATTTAGTTCAGAGAGCGCAACCAGCAATCTTATCGATGATTTCGTCACTTTTTAGTGGCTCATCAGAAAACGCATAGGTTGCTATCTCTGAACCAAGCTTAAATCACCCAGTATATTAGTCCTGCATTGCAACTAAGGTGATGGTAGTAGGTGCCTAGAGGCATCTGCTAGATACAAGTCAAAGCTTTCAACTTAAGAAAATAAAATATTTAAAAATATTTAAAATGATATCAAATTGAAAACTTATTGATATAAGAATAATAATAGATACTAGCATTGATAATCACCATTCTTCGAAAGAAAACGGCACCTTAAGGGGAAGAAAATAATTGTGTCATTTGTTGAGTTAATGCTCTCCTGGTAAATTATTGTCCATTTGTCCTCGTTTATGGTGCAGCTATTTGGGTTTCTTGCCCCCTTGTCCGGCTTATGCGTAGTTTCTTTGATGTATTTTTGTTCACTCAACTGTAATCTAACTGACAATAGTGCACAATAGTACACAAAATATTCATGACGCTTTAGCATAAAACGTTAAACATTTTAACACTTATTTTTTGATACGTTTCATAACATTTCTGTTCCATATGCGATTAATGCGATATGTACTTGTAATACTAATGACAGACAAAATAGTCCGAGAAATAAGGAAAAAAATAGCCTGTTGGTGACACAACCCCCTCCAGGCCGAAACCAAATTTTTTGAGTAATATGGACATCTATAATAATAACCTATATATTTCCTGCAGCCGATTTTGATGATATACATAGTTATAAACAAATAAAGATCAAAAAACGGTAAATTTTCGATTTTTTCGTCTATTACTAAGAAAATAGGCATTTTAAACAAATTTGAGAGTAAGAATTTTATAAACGGTATATAAAACTTCAATATGGCGTTTGCTTAATATGTCTATCTCTTAAACCTTAAACGCCCTTAAACGCCCAAGGGTGGGTAAAAAATGTCCACCTAATGCATATTCCCTTCTAACATATTTATTAAGTGTTTAAAAATTTTCCAAAAATTATTTATTGTTAAAAAGACAGCCTTTTATCGAATGTTAAATTGGTTCTACCGATATTTGTGAAAATAAAAGTAATATCTTGAGCTAAATATGGGTGGGCATAAAAAGTACACCCTTGGTAAAATTTGTTACTAAAGGTTTCTATATAATTTCTCGTTGATAGGAACACAATCCATATAATTAACGACGTATAATTACATAATCGACATAATTATCCGCCAATGAGAAGGCTGAAAGAAGAATGTGAAGAAAATCGACAAATATGAATTACTGGCTTTTACTGGTATGTTATTTTTGATGTACATTTTAATGTTGTTGTAAGGTTTGTAAATTGTTTATCTTAATATTTTAGAAGATGCTGTGTTTATTAAGCATAAGATTCTTAAGTTTAATCCATTTCCAACAACTCTCAATAAATATATTAGCTTTTTTTTGGAGGTGGATATTTTTTACCCACCCTTGGGCGTACATGGAACCTAAAAAAGGTTGGGCGTTTAAGGGTTAATTCATACCCTAAATTTCGAAGAAATTGGCAAAATAGTTTAAAAGTTATTTAATTTGTTTATCCCAAATTTATTTTTTTTTGCAACACTGTAAGTCAGAAAATGATGAAGCTACAGTAATACTTTGGATAGTTTATGGAAGAAGGAAATTTACAGTATTAATTTAATTAAAAAAAATTACAAAAAATAATTATAAATATTGCAAAATTATTTTACAAAAACATGTGAATTAAATAAATGGGGGGGGGGCTAACTTTGTCCCTAATTGTCCTAGGACAGTTGTTTTCTTTGTAAATGTGTATAAAAATTCAGTCTTTCTAAATATGAAAAATTAATTTTTATACAGGTAACGGTTAAAAAGTTATTCTAATTGTTTATAAGTAAGCAAAAAATCGACATGTTTTTTCAAAATAATTTTACACTGTTTAAAATTATTTTTTGTCATTTATTTTTAATAATGGTAATAGTATAAATGTTCTTCTTTCATAAACTGTCCGAAGTATGATTGTAGCCTCATAATTTTCTGACTTGTAGTGTTGCAAAAAAAATCAATTTGGGATAAACAAATTAAATAACTTTTAAACTATTTGACCAATTGCTTTGAAATTTAAAATATAATTTAAGTACAAGAAGTATCAGCATTCCGTGTAACAAGAAGGTTCTAAGTTAATTTTTACATAAGTTATGAATATTTTTAAAAACTCAAAATGTATGATTTATTTTGCAATTTTCTAAGCAACCAGTAAGGATGGGCATATTCAGCGAACGCCATATTGAAGTTTTTTATACGATTTATGAGTTTCTTACACTCAAATTTGTTTAAAGTTCTTAACTTTTTGGTAATAGACGAAAAAAGAGAAAATTTAGCGTTTTTTGATCTTCATTTGTTTATAACTATGTATATCATCAAAATCGGCTGCAGGAAACATATAGGTTAATAATATAGATGTCCATACTACTAAAAAAATTTGGTTTCGGCCTGGAGGGGGATGTGTCACGAGAAAAATCTTATTTCTCTGGACTAAAACAAAAACACGTGGCGACATTGTAAAAGTGTATAATAAAAGTAAAAAGATTAAATTAGAACGTTAAGTGCGGAATGTGATAAAATTATCTGTAAACACAAAATCATAGATAACATATCTAACGCAATTGAAGATTTTACTCAGTATTAATAACTTATCATGTTCCGACACTAATGGATCTAAAGTTAGTTCAGTAAATACCATAAATTATTAATTGATTGTTAAATTATTATAACAGTAATTTTAGTTGTTTAGATTAATAAATTAATTAAAAATTACATTTTTTCCTATACTACTTGTTTAGAGATCATCAAGGTCATGTTTAAGAACAGATTAACCTTTACTTATGTATATAATCGAGTCTAAATGGTAAGAAGTATGAGAGAAGTAGTTAAAATCGATTTGGACAAATACCTCGTTAAAGTCAGGGCCGCGTTTAGGTCAATTGACGCCCTAGGCAATTCTCTAGCAGCCGCCCTTAGCATGTACCATTTTTGCGAAAAAAATTGCAAGCAGATTTTTTTATTTAAATAAGAATACATAAAAATTGTCATTCCAGTTCGATCACATCAGATTTCTTTCTTTATTTTTCTTTGGAAAAATCATTTATAATGTCGTCATAATTTATCGCCTTTGTTACGTCACTTTCTATGAACAAAATCGACAAATTTTTAAGAACGTTCTTGCGTCATATTTGATCGAAAATTATTTTCATGACTATTTTAAATTCTTGATATTTTCGAAAATGACCTTTCAGCTGACACGTTGGTTGGCAACTGGGAGGCACAAATAAATGCGCAAAGCAATATCAAAATTAGGGAAAATATCTTTCAATCAACTCTTCTTTAAATATTTAGATATGTCAATTATTGGTGATTGGTGATTTTATTGTTGTATCCAAATGAACCTTTAAGTGAATGCATTCATGTATGAATGATGTAGGTATCTATTAGTGCAGTCAATGAGGGTATTTGGCTCCGAATTCCATCCTACTGCATCAATTTACTTGATATATGTCCACTGTAAGTAGGGAATATCTAAAGAAACAAAGTCTACGCTATATCCTATGATCCTTTTAACTTAGGGATGGTTCCCACCCGTTCACGGGGGAGGAAATTTTTTTTATCAAACTAACACCAGATGTGACTAGAGAACCTAATTCTAAGCAATAACTGTTTTATAAATTTGTTTGAAAACTCAATACTTTTTGAGTTATTCGTGGTTAAAAATTTGTCATTTTCATTGAAAAATGACACTTTTCGGAGACTGTTTTTTGGGAATACCATAAAAATTGTACATCTAACCAAAAAAAAATATATAAAGCATTTTTGTAGTTTATGAAAAATCAGAGAGATTCATCTTTTCATAAATCTTCTAGTTCTAATAAAAAGAGATGCTAGGTGAAAAAAGATTTTTTTTGGTGCATGCTCAAATCGGTGTATTCAACTTAAAATAACAGAGAAATTGTCGATTTTAGGGGTATTATGTACATCAGATTACAGTCGTCAATCAGATTTACTTGAAATTTTCACAGAAGGTAATGAATAGTCCAAGGATCATTTTCTATATCATACCGCTGTACGCTAAGACCTTGGGGTGGTTGCCACCCCACCTCGGGGGCGGGAATTTTTTATTACATTTTAACCATGTAAACCGATGTAAACAGTAATTTTAAGAAAAAAATGTTTTTTACATTTTCTTTGTAAAACTAATATTTTTCGAGTTATTCGCGCTTGAAAGTAACAGTTTTTCGATGAAAAAATCGACTTTTTTAGAGGTTTTTTTGAGAATACCTTTAAAAATATGCATTTAATCAAAAAATTTTGGATATCAAAATTGTATCTTTTAGTAACACAAATCAAATTCTTTTACTGTAATATCTTTAAGACAAATAAAAACCGAGATACGGCATGCTAAAAGTTAGCTTTTTTCGTCAAATGCATAATTTGAAATATTCAAACTAAAATAACGGAAAAACATTGCATTTTTCGAGGATAACTTAAATAATCTTTTTTTAATTATAAAGTTAGGCCTTTCAAAAAATAATAACAAAAATTTTCTATCTTGAAAATTAAGCGACTTATAATCAAAAAAAGTCGGTACCTGCTTTCCTTTATGAAAAAAAAAAAAATCAGTGAAAACAACCCCCTAACTACCCTCCTAATTAAAAATTGGTCTTCACCTTTCTGTAATTCCTTTTATATTTGTATTATCAATACACCCAAAAAGTTTGGCCTATTTAAAAGGCCTAATTTTAGAAAAATGCAGTTTAAAGGAAAATTAATTTTTTGGAATTTCCCATTTTTCACTTTTTACTTCAAAATATCTCCGAGAATACTGGAAATACGAAAAATTATTGACTATTAAATTGTAGCTTTTTTAATATCTAAAATTCTCTTGTGCATAAATTTTCATTATAGTGAACAGTTAGCGAGATATAGCTGTTTATTACCTCTATTTACGAGCAAACACCCCCTTGTTCGAGCCCTTTAAACCCACCCTAATTAAAAACTTAGGGATCTTACGGAATTTAGTTTACACAGTCTTATAACTCTTCAAGATTCCTACAAAGTCGTTTTTGAAAAAACTTTTAATCGCCAAAAATGAACGAGCTATGTTTATAAACCAATTTTTTTTCGAAAAATTCGGAGATTCCGCTTATGGATAATTTTCAATATATGTATAATACCATAGAACCGGTTCGTATACTGGAAGATGACCAAAAAACTATTTGTATTTGTATTTGTACATAGTTGTAAATTCGTATTTTTGTGTAAATAAATGTTTTTGTAATTCTTTAATTCTACTTTTTTTTCTGTATAGATCTATTAAAATATCTAGATATAAAAATGTTAATGTTATTATGGGTGGTTTTTAAGGGT
Organism: Diabrotica virgifera virgifera; assembly: GCF_917563875.1. Lineage (NCBI taxonomy): Eukaryota > Metazoa > Arthropoda > Insecta > Coleoptera > Chrysomelidae > Diabrotica > Diabrotica virgifera. Next base: position 52,082,438 of record NC_065451.1, read on the forward strand.
TAAAATATTATGATATTATATCCTAAAGTATAAAGCAATCATTATTTAACCAATCAAAACCAAATTTTGCCCATATTAAAGTATACAATGTTTTTAAAATATTTTTGATAATAAGGGGTAGTTTACACCCATAAAAATAATTAACGCCTTTAAGCATGATACAGAATATGAAGTACAGGGTAAGATGATCCTAATCCCAAATTTTTATATAAATCGATGCAAGCCCAAATTATTCTTTTAGGATATGTAAATTTTTATATATAGCTCCAACAAGGATGGTTTTAAGGGTTGAAATATTATGATAGTATATCTTAAAGCATAAAACAATCATTATGTAACTAAGAAGAACCAAATGTTGACAATATTAAAGTTTAAAATGTTATTATATAATTTTTTACAATTAGGGGTAGTTTTCACCCTTAAAAAACCAAAAGCGTACAACGGCTCAATATAGAAAATGAACTAGAGGGTGTAATGAGCCCATTCCCAAATTTTTGTACAAATCAATGCTGGACGAAAAAATTGCGAGGTTTTGCCATTTTTCCAGCTTCATTTCCTCGACTATATGATGTATCAAGAAAATTGCATATTCCGGTATTTAGGATTCTGTCATGTCCTTTTGTTCTGTTCTACGAATACCTTTTGTAGTGCTTGAAAAGACCTTTAAAACGAAAACTGTTAAATGTCGGTTACATTCAAATTAAGCGAGATATGGTGCAAAAAACTTATGACTAATGTATTTTAAGGAAAAATGATAAGTATATTTAACCCCTCATCCAACAGAATTTAAATGCAGCGTTTTTCTTCTAGAATACCTTCTACTATAATGTTATTACTATATTCAAAAAGTTGGACGGGTTTAAACTGAATGGTTTTTGAAAAGAATAAGATCAAATTATAGAGCGCATTTTTAAATTTTCTTAAAAATCTTCTTTTTCTCCATGTAATTCGGAAGTGATAAGAGATACGTAAAAAAATACCTTACAAAAATGCAGGTTTTCTTTTATATAACAATGTTATTTTTCTTTCATTACTGTATCTCATTATCATTTTCTAGTTACGATATGGAGAAAAAGGAAGATTTAAAAAAAATTAAAAATGCTCTCTATAATTTGATCTTATTATTTTTTATTTCAAAAACCATACATTTTAAACCCGTCCAACTTGTTGAACATAGAAATAACACTATAGTAAAAGGTATTCTACAAGCAAAACGATGCATTTAAATCTGGTGGATGAGGGGTTAAAATATACATACTTCGCATTTTATCTTAAAATAAATTAGTCATCCTTTTTTGTTGCACCAATCTCGCTTAGTTTAAATGTAATCGAAATTTAACTGTGCGGTTGTTTTAAATTTCTTTTCAGGCAGTAGGTACTTACAAAAGATATTGATAGCATTATAACCTTAAAATCGACCATTTCTCTGTTATTAAGTTGAACACATCCATTTGAGCATGCACAAAAAAAAATTCTTTTCACCTACCATAACTCTTTTTATGTTATCACTAGAAGATTTATATAAAGGAACGAATCTCTTTGATTTTTCGTAAACTACAAAAATGTGTTATATCGTTTTTTTTTTCGTTAGATGCATAATTTTTAAGGTTTTCGCAAAAAAACGTCCTAAAAGGCGACATTTTTCAATGAAAATGGCAAATTTTCAACCACGAATAACCCAAAAGGATTCAGTTTAAAAAATATAGAACAGTGCGCCCGCCGCCTTTGCGGTGCTGCTGACGGCCCAATAATCCCTAAATTTACGACTTCTGTCCTTTTTGAATGAATAGTGTTAAAAAAATGCAACGTGTTTTCTAGAAATGAATGCCCACTTATATTCCGTTGATGGATGTACTATGTACGATGTACTTAAATGTTATTCGATTTTAATTCTTATATACAAATATTTTTTGTACAGTATTTTTGCCGCCCTCTCATAATTTGCCGCCCTAGGCAACTGCCTATATTGCCTAATGGATAAAACAGCCCTGGTTAAAGTCACACGTGGGAGGAGGCAGAAAGAAAAAGTGAAAACGAAAATGAAACAAAGAGAAAGTGCAATATTGAAAAACTTAAGAAAGAAGAAGCAATCCGACGCCTGAAAGGGCTATGAGATAAGAGAAGAAGAAGAAGAAGAACCAGAAGAAGAATCATAAATAGAATTCTATAACAACGTGACCAAAATTTACAAACAGAGCAAGCCTGGAAACAAATTAAATATGCCATCGGAGTAGCTAGCGAGAAAATTGTTAAGAGAAGTATAAACAAAGAGAGAGACTTAAAGAGACGGACAAATAAAGATTAGTTTAACGAAGAGTGTCAGGAGGCAGGAAATTAAAAGAAAGAGACGACACAATAATTATTAACAGGTAACAGAGCTTGTCAAAAGAAAAAGCAATAATATAGAATAATTTGTGGCAACCTAAAAGCTTTGTGTAAAAAGAAAAAAAAAAGATACCATAATGGGTTGAAATTAAAAGGAATACAAAAAAAGTTCAAAAACAAAGGGTCGTTCTATCAAAAAATTAAGAAGATAGAAAAATATTATAGACGAGCGGCACACCCCTAATTTGAGGCTTAGAAATCGAAAAAGCGACCATGATAGGTGAATGGCAAATTTTAGTCATTCTTTATATTTTCGAGGTAGGTGAATCCGAATATGAAGTTTATTTTTATCTAGAATTGGTGGAACATGTTCAAAAATCAAATTTTATGCAAAAATGCGAAAAATAAATTTTGATGATGTTTCATATTTACCTCGCTGTATCTTTGGTCGCTGTAAATATTTCCTTTTGAAAATTTTACTGTATCATTCGTCGGATATTTAGATGACAGGCTAGATTTGTCCAGAATATTTACACAAATTAAAAGAGAGGTTGTTAATTTTTAAACATATTGTCGTAAGATTTCGTTAATTTTAGGTTTACTTAAAAAAGTTGAGTGATAAACTTTTTAGTTTATAATTTTAACTAACACATCAATAAACATTTTGTCGTAAGATTTCGTTAATTTTATGTTTACTTAAAAAAGTTGAGTGATAAACTTTTTAGTTTATAATTTTAACTAACACAGCAATAACATATAATCCATGAAGAAGATTTCTGGAAAATTTTAAGTCAAAATATATAATAACAAAAAAATTACCTATGTGACTTTAAAGACGAGTGGCACTCTTCCAAAAAAAAACCCTAATTTGTCGAGATACTGACCACAGTGTGGTTAATTGCCAATTTTGTGCTAATTTTATGTTTTTGATGATGTGCTGAAAACGAAAATAAGGTTTATTTTGAATTTTAGGTGGAGGAACCTTGTCAAAATCGCCATTTTACCCTAAAAATAAAAAAATGAAATCACGTTTTTCTTAAAATTAAAAGTAGGATTATTTGTTTTTTCTAAAAAGCATTTTTTATTCTATGTACCCTATATTTTAACATAAACTTGTTTAAAAAGCTAAATTTCAAATTTTGTCACTCAACTTTTGCGATTAAACTTTGAAATTCAGCAATCTGCACTTTTCACTTTAAATAATTCATAGACATAATTAATAAATAAACTAATAATTAATAAATAATTAATAAATAAACTTTTATTATAATGAGACAGAAAGATTGAAACCGGTACCATTGTCTTCAGAAAGGAAGGAGGTATAATAACCTATAAAAATTTTAGAAAAAAAATTAACATGAAACACAGTTATTAAACGCAAAAAATGTGATTTCACTTTTTTTTTCATTTTTAGGGTAAAATTGCGATTTTGACACTGTTCCCCCACGTATAATTCAAAATAAACCTAATTTTCGTTTTCACCACCATCAAAAATATAAAGCATGACCAAAATTAGTCATTCACCACACCGTGGTCATTACACCACTCAGTATCTCGAGAACTAATTTTTGGGGGTGTGCCGCTCGTCTATAGTTTATAAAGTCACATAACTTTTTTTCTATTACATATTTTGACTTAAAATTTTTCAGAAAACTTCTTCAGGAATTGTGTTTTATTTCGGTCTTGGTTAAAATTATAAGCTAAAAAGTTTGTCACTTAACTTTTTTAAGTAAACATGAAACTAACGAAATCTGACGACCAAATGTTTAAAAATCCTCTTTCGATTTATATAAACTTTTCTGTTCATAGCTCGTTGTTATCTAAATATTTCAAAGATGACACAGTAAAATTTTCAAGAGGAAATAACAGCGGGAAAAGATACAGCTAGGTAAAGTTGAAAAATCATCAAAACTGATTTTTCGCATTTTTGTAAAAAGTTGATTTTTAAACACGTTTCACCAATTCTAGATAAAAATAAACTTCATATTCAGATTCAGCGACCTCGAAAACATAAAGAACCACCAAAATTGGTCATTCTCCTTAAGGTTGATTTTCGTGGTCGGTATAACGTAATTTTAGGGGTTGCTGCCTCTCGCCTATTACCTATGCTACTGTAGTTATATGAAAGTTAAAGACAGAAATTGAAATACTGATCCGGTAAAAATCTTGACAGACTGGAGAAAACACTTCAAATAGCTATTGATTCATGAAGGGGTGCAATTTTAAGCCATTGTAGAAAATAATCCATGGCGACCATTATTTACTTGTTTTATCTCTCTGTCATCGGAAATGGACCGAAAATATCTACAGCAAGTAGATCGAAAAATTTCCTGGACAAATATTATACCATTCTACCAGGACTTCTTGTTCTAGGACCTTTTCAACCATTATCATCAATCATCATGTCACACATAAGTAGGGTTACCATACGTCCGGATTTCGTCCAGACAGTCCGGATTTAGAAGACATGTCCGGATTGGCGTCCAGATATGATAAATGTCCGGATTTTTTTCTTTACTAAAAAAAATGGAAAACACTTGGCCCAGCAGTGGGAAATTTCATTCTTTATGGTATTATATGAACTTTAGCACCTAAATAAGAAACCCACACACTCATGACAAATGGAAAGAACTATTTGAAGCATTTTCTAAAAGCAAAGTTTAATTGTGACATCTGCATTTCTCATATAGGTATGTATAATGTAGAGGTAGCAACACTATCAAATTCACATTTTACATTTTCTACAACCCCTTGGATTACCCCTGTCCGGATTTGGCCTTAATAAATTATGGTAACCCTACACATAAGTGTACATAATGCCTTTTAGGTCCAAATTAATTAAAACTTTATGTTCAGATACATTATATTTACAATCCACACCATCAATGACTAAAAATAACAACGTGTTTACATATAAGAGTAACGACCTACCTTTACATTAATTAAATACTGACTACAATAATAATATCTATATCATGGGACGCTCACTTATATATAGGGTGAGGCAGATAACTGGCCTATTAGAAATATCTCGAGAACTAAAGGCAACAGAGTTATGAAAATTGGAATAAAAAGGTTTTGAAGGATGATCTATTAAATGAAAATATTTTCATCTCTTTGCAACTTCCGGTTATACCGGAAGTTGCTTATAATTTCGTTTTTTATATGGGACACCCTATATATTTTTACATTTTTGGATTCTCTTCGATGTCTTCTTTCTTGAAATATGAGGTTTTGTAATATTATACAGGGTATTCTAAAAGATAATTACGTTTTTTATTAATTTCGTAGCAATATTCACACCCTATAGAATTGTAGTAGTTTGACATCTAAAGCTCTACTTACGTTCAAATGATTTTTAATATACTTAACTATTGTTAAGAATAATTAGTATAGCTAATTTTTAATTTTAGTATACAGGGTTGATCGAAACCCGGAATGAGTATTTTCTGAGTTTTCTTAAATGGAACACCCTGTATTTTTGTATTGTAGTGAAATAATATTTTATAGTACTTTTTTATTTCTTAAGCATTCCCTATACCTAACTGCTTTAATTTGTGAGTTATTGGTGATTCAAGCTAAACATTAATTGCAACAAAAAATACGTAAAATTTTATTAGGTTGGCCGTGAAAATACTCAATCCCAAATAATTGTTCAGAAATAAATACATATTAATCCAGACTGGTCCTTAACATTACCAATAATGGTTTAGCTATCAAAACACCTACGTAGTTAGGATTGTTGGTGCGATTAACAATTAAGCACAAATTAAAGCAGTTAGGTATAGGGAATGCTTCAGTAATAAAAAAGTACCATAAAATATCATTTCATTACAATACTAAAATACAGGGTGTTCCATTTAAGAAAACTCAGAAAATACTCATTCCGAGTTTCGACCAACCCTGTATACTAAAATTAAAAATTTAGCTATACTAATGATTCTTAACAATTGTAGAGTATATCAAAAATCATTTCAACGTAAGTAGAGTTTTAGATGTCAAACTACTACAATTCTACAGGGTGTTAATTTTGCTAATACCCTGTATAATATTACAAAACCTCATATTTTAAGAAAGAAGACATCGAAGAGAATCCAAAAATGTAAAAATATACAGGGTGTCCCATTAAAAAAAAACGAAATTATAAGCAACTTCCGGTATAACCGGAAGTTGCAAAGGGATGAAAATATTTTCATTTAATAGATCATCCTTCAAAACCCCACTATTCCAATTTTCATGATTCTGTTACCTTTAGTTCTCGAGATATTTCTAATAGGCCCTTTATTTGCCTCACCCTGTATAGTTTAAACTATGGCAACATCACGCGCTGCCTCGGTCGTGTTCGACCGAGTATATTATTTACTTTGGTTATTGATTTTCAATAAAAACATATTTTTATACAGAGTGTTCTTATAATACTACAATCATCATCAGTGGCATTACAGCTCTTTATGAGCCAAAGCCTTCTTCAGAACAATCCTCCATTAGCCCCTGTCTCTGGCAACTCTTCTCCATACTCTAATTTCAATAGATTTTAAACCATTCTCTAAGTTGTCTTGCTCGTTATTCTATCGGCCCAATAACCTCTATATTGATATCAGCTATTAAAAACTCTTTCTACCATTATAGTCGAGGAAATGAAGCAATTTGGGTCGCAATTTTTTCGTCCGGTATGGATTTACTTGAAATTTTCAAAGAAGGTAGGGAATAGTCCAAGGATCATTTTCTATATCATGCCGCTGTACGCTTAAACCTTGGGGGTGGTTGCCACCCCATCTCGGGGTGGAAATTTTTTATAAAATTTTAGCCATGTAAATCGATGTAAAACGCAATTCTAAGAAAAAAATATTTTTTACAGTTTTTCGTAAACCTAATATTTTTCGAGTTATTTGCAGTTGAAAGTAAGAGTTTTTTAACGAAAAAATCCAGTTTTTTAGAGAGTTTTTTGAGAATAACTCGAAAAATATGCATTTAATCAAAAAAACTTTAGCTACCGAAATTGTGTCTTTTAGTAACACTAACCAAATTATTTTTTTATAATATTTTTACGATCAATACAAACCGAGATACGGCATGTTAAAGGTTAGCTTTTTTCGTCAAATGTATAATTTGAAATATTCAAAGCCATATACCGGGAAAACTTTGCATTTTTAGAGGAAAATTTTGATAATCAGTTTTGTAGGATACACTTTCAAAGGACAAAAACAAAAAGTTTCTAGCATAAAAATTGAGTGACCAAAAAAAGATCGGTACCTGCTTTTATTATGAAAAAATCAGTTAAAACAGACCCCTAACTACCCTTCTAATTAAAATTTCGTCTTCACCTTTCTGTAATTCCTTTTATACTTGTATAATCAATACATTCAAGAAGTTTGACCCATATAAAAGGCCTAATTTTAGAAAAGTTTGAATTTAAAGAAAAATTGATTTTTTGCAATTTCGTGTTTTTCACCATTTTCGTCAAAATATCTCCGAAAATACTAGAGATACGAAAAAACTGATAGACCACTAAATTGTAGTTTTTCTCATGACTAAAATTTTCTTTTGCATAGATTTTCATTATAATGAATAGTTAGCGAGATATAGTTGTTTAACACTAGAATGTCTGGCTTCGCATACCTACCTAGAAAGCAGGAAGGGATCATTTTGGCCCCACGTTCTTTAATCAATTAGAACTTAGTTTAAAGAAATTAAATCAACTCTAGACGGTAGAATCTAATTTTATTTTTTACTTTTATTGTTTAACACATTCGCTGCCCATCAAAAACATTCGGAACACCATACAATTTGCAGTTTTTGATATTTGCCACACATTGCCTTGTTACAACCGTGGCAATGATTTGAAGTATGATTTCCTTTACAAAATATTTTCAACTGATATTTTTTTCGTTTTTGGATAGTAACAGTGATAGTTGTTGGTAGACCTGGTGTTGCTAGACGTAGTTCCAGATTTCGGGAGACAAGGTATGGGGCCCATAATTCTTCACACAGCCGAAGAATAAACTTACGGAAACTAAGTCTACTTCCAGTTATTTCTTTATAAATAATACATGCATTAATTGCTTCCAAGTCAAGAGTATGATAAAACACGTAGGTACATAGGCCATCGTCTTGAAGTTGCTTTTGTAGTATAAAGACGCGTCATTTGGTCCTCTACACCAACAATTGCGTCTTTGTGTTCACTTGTGTTCGCCAACAATTTTATCTTTATTACGTAGATGATCAGTACCAGTATATGGGTAACCATTTACAATAAACATACATAAATATGATTTTACCCATTCGACAGGAATTTGAAGGAAAGATTGTCGAATTTACCAGAAAACGATAATAACTTACATGGGGCCAATTTGGCCCCTTTAGACTTCTATGGTAGATTTGTTAAAAATTCTATTAAACAAATTTAGTAAACAATATTTTTTTTGTTTTAAATAAGGCTTTGTATCAAAATATTAAAAGTAATAAAATATGAAAATATTATTGCCTCAAATAAAAAAAACTACAATAACTTTAAATCGCAACAGGGGCCAAATTGGCCCCTCCGGCTCTCTAGTGTTAAAACCTCTATTTACAAGCAAACACCCCCTTATCGAGCCCTTTAAACCCACCCCAATTAAAAACTAAGGGATCTTACAGAATTTAATTTTCACAATCTTATAGCTCTTTAAAAATTCTACAAAATCATTTTTGAAAAAACTTTTTATCGCCAAAAATAAAGGAGCTATGTTTATAAAACGAATTTTTTTTTTCGAAAAATTTGAATAGTCCGCTCATAGCGGACATTTTCAATGTATATGATACCACATAACTAGTTCGTATACTGGATGATGACGAAAAAACTATTTGTATTTGTATTTGTATTTGTATTTGTATTTGTATTTGTACATATTGCACACCTAGTTCAATAGTGCCACAAGTGCAAAACACAATATTCTCGAGAAATGAGCAAAACGTTCTGTAGTAAATGCGTTATGCCCTGTAAATAATTTATTTTGAGAGTGACTGGCTTCAAAATTACAATTTAGGTAGTAAATTGTACACTTATTGGCTGGATCTTATTACAATTTATTAAAAATAAAACGTTATTATTGCTTTGATAGTTATGGCGATATTGCATTGTGAAGAAAGTCATTTATAAAACAATACTTAGGAGATACGGCGGCAATATAATGAAAACATCAATTGATTTTTGCAGTTGTGGCCGTATTGAATTATGCCGGTTGTATTGTGGCAGTGTATATTATCGCCACATCTCTATTGATTTTTGCAGTTGTGGCCGTATTGAACGTATTGAATTACATCAGCTGTATTGTGGCAGTGTATATTATCGCCACATCTCCCAGTTATGGCCATATTGCATTTTCAAAACCTCCAAAAACCCTACAGTGAAATACCGAAGTAACTTACTTTATACATATCCAAAACAATATTTTAGTTCAGGCTGTATTGCACTAGATGGGCCATTATATAGGCAACATTTTACAGCCTTAACCCAAAATTCGAATTTTTTGCAGTTGTGGCACAATTGAACTAGGTGTGCGAGTAAATTCGTATTTTTGTGTAAATAAATGTTTTTGTAATTATTTAATTCTACTCTTTTTTTCTGTATAGATTTATAAAATTATCTACTTATAAAAATTGCAATGTTATTAAGGGTGGTTTTTAAGGGTATATGATATTATATCCTTTAGCATAAAACAATCATTATTTAACCAATCAAAACCAAATTTTACCCATATTAAAGTTTACAATGTTTGTATATAATTTTTGACAATAAGGGGTAGTTTACACCCCTAAAAATAATCGACGCCCTTGAGCACGATATAGAATATGAAGTACAAGGTGAGATGATCCTAATCTCAAATTTTTATATCAATCGATGCAAGCCGAAATTATTCTTTTAGGATAACTCAATTTTTTATATATAGCTTTAAGAAGGGTGGTTGTAAGGGTTGAAGTATTATGATATTATATCTTAAAGCATAAAACAATCATTATGTGACTAATAAGAAGCTAATGTTGACAATATTAAAGTTTAAAATGTTATAATTTTAACTATTTATAATGGGAAATAAACCACAATATTATTAAAAAATGATTTTTACTAACGTTTCGACGCCCAAATCGGGTGCCGTTGTCAAAATACAAAATACTTCAGTATTTCAGTATTTTGTATTTTGACAACGGCACCCGATTTGAGCGTCGAAACGTTAATAAAAATCATTTTCTAATAATATTGTGGTTTATTTCCCATTATAAACAGTTAAAATTGTAAAAATGCCACAAGAAAATAGCTTCAGAACAACATTTAAAATGTTATTTTATACTTTTTTAAAATTAGGGGTAATTTTCACCATTAAAAAACCAAAAGCGTAAAACGGCTTAATATAGAAAATGAACTAGAGGGTGAAATGAGCCTAATCCAAAATTTTTGTAAAAATCGATGCTGGACGAAAAATTGCGAGGTTTTGCCATATTTTCAGTTCCATTTCCTCGACTATTATATAAATCTCAATTCTTACACCAATCTGCATCTCGGCAACAATTGATTAAGTAAAATATGCCTCGAGCTATAGCAAGTAGTGTTGTTTTGCCTCAAAATCCTCCAAAAAAGGCTGCCATGAAGTTCTTGCAACACACGTTTAATGTATGATTTTAGTAGCACCAATTGTTAAATTAGCTGGAATATCAGATGGACGAATAATTGAATGGAGGCCCAGAAACTATAAAAGTACCGAGGACGACCACCGGCCGTATTATATTAAGGCGGGTTGACACGATCCAAGTGTACTTAGTCCAAGTCTACTTGGAAGCTGCGCGCCCAACACTTGGAAGCTACTTTGAGCGGGTGTGACACGTTCCAAGTGTTACTCATCCAAGTCCACCCTAGTCTATTTGGACGCTGCGCGCGCAACGCTTGGTACTTTATATCGTGTCACTACCCTCGTCCAAGTATATTTCCATCAAGAGGTTCTATCCAAGTCGACTAGGACGGTGGCCAACTTTCTTCCAAGTAGTATCTAAGTATAGTTACAATGGCGTGGCAGTCGGAAAATATAAAACGGGATATAAGTACAAATAGAAAATGGACTGAAAGGGAGAGCGTTAGATTTATGGAGCTGTAAGAAGCTGAGGAGCTTATGGAGCTGTATGGAGCTGTAAAATAACGATATCGATCGAAAAGGAAAGACTCAAAATGATAAATAAGAAACACACAAAGAAATGGGTAAAACCAACTAATATTCAGGAGTTCGAAAAATATATTAATGATACATTGAAAGATACAACAACAACAGACATTAATATACTGAACAAGCAAATAATCACCACAATACAACAGGCTCAAACTAAATACTGTCCAACAAACCAAAAGATGAAAAACTAAGTCAACCTACTAAAACCCTTATAGAACTAAGACGACAGATGAAAGGAGATACAAGTTCCAGCAAAGAAGCGCTAAATGAAATAAATAAGACTATCACAAAGTCAATAAGAAAAGACATAAGAAACTACAATATAGAAAAAACAAAACAAGCAATAGAGCAAAATAAGAACATGAAAGTTTTGAAGAACGTAAGCGTACAAAAAGGAAAAATAGAAATCAACAAACTAAGAAACAGAACTGGAAAAGAAACTACAAACAGAGATGAAATATTAACAATAGTCGAAGAGTTCTACACAGAGTTATACAAATCAAGAAAAAAAGATGACAATGCGCAACCTCCAATTACAGTAAAAACTGGGGTATTAAATCAAGGATCGGATTTAATGCCCGATATAACAAAATCAGAAATCAAAGAGGCTCTGAAGAAAATGAAAAATAATCGAACCCCAGGTGAAGATGGAATAGTATCAGAAGCACTAAAAATTGGAGGAAATATACTACTTGAAAAAATTAAACAACTTTTCAATATCTGCCTTCACAACGCCAATATTCCAACAGACTGGAACAACGCTACTATGATTCTATTACACAAAGCAGGAGACAAAGCCAATTTAGAGAATTACAGACCGATTAGCCTCCTCAGCCATTTATATAAGCTATTTACGCGAATAATAGTTGAGAGAATGGATAGAAAGTTAGAGACTTATCAACCAAGAGAACAGGCAGGATTCCGAAAAAATTACGGAACAAATGACCATCTACAAAGTATAAAAACCCTGATAGAGAAAGTAGTGGAATACAATAAACCCCTAGTTCTACTTTTTATCGATTTTCATAAAGCCTTTGACACAGTTGAACTTAGCAAAATATTACAGGCGCTTAAAGAATGCAGGCTAGATTATAGGTATACAAAATTATTACACAAAATATACTTACAGGCAACAACCACTGTCAAATTACATACTAACAGTAATCGCATAAAAATAGAACGGGGGGTTAGACAAGGAGACCCAATGTCACCTAAACTTTTTAATACGGTCTTAGAACATGCTTTCAAGAGTTTGGATTGGATGACAAAGGGAATAAAAATAGATGGAGAATACCTAAACAACTTACGTTTCGCCGATGATATAGTCATAGTAGCTGAGGATCTAGGTATGGCAAGAGAGATGGTACAAGAACTCGTTGTAGCTACAGAAAATGTAGGTTTAAATATAAACATCTCGAAAACAAAAATAATGACAAATTTGGTACCCAACCAGAACATCAGTATTGGTGGGAAGGAAATAGAACTCGTAGATAGATATAAGTACCTGGGACATGAAATTACGATTGGCAGGGATAACCAGACTCATGAGCTGAAGAGAAGAATCGGTCTTGGGTGGGCAGCATTTGGAAAACTGAGAGAAACTTTTAAAAGTGAGTTACCCACATGTCTAAAGAGAAAGGTATTCGATCAGTGCGTCCTCCCAGTCTTGACGTACGGATCAGAAACACTTACCTTAACTAAAGCCTCGGCTACCAAACTAAGAGTCACGCAGAGAAGAATGGAGCGGTCAATGTTAGGAATAACTCTGCGAGACAAAATCAGAAACGAAGAAATCAGGAGAAGAACAAAGGTGACTGACGTCATCGAGAGGATAGCCAGGTTGAAGTGGAGATGGGCAGGACACGTAGCCAGAATGACAGATGGGCGATGGACGAAGAGGTTATTGGAATGGAGGCCAAGAGAAGACAAGAGAAGCGTCGGTCGACCGCCTACAAGATGGACTGACGACTTAAGAAAGGTAAATAAAAACTGGATGAGGGCGGCGCAGGATAGATGGGGTTGGAAACGAGGGGAGGAGGCCTATGTTCAGCAGTGGACTTTTGAGGCTGGATGATGAAGAAGCTGAGGAAGCATTATGGAATATAAAAATAAATAAGTATAAAAATAAGGATGCTAGAAGTGCGGCCCTAAAACGAATAAAAATGCACATGAATATTCCTGGTTTCACAGAAAACGACGTATTAAAAAAAATTAATGCCACGAGAACTACGTATCAACAGGAAGCCAAAAAAATAAAAGCATCAACTACAACAGATGCATCAACGAAGACATTTATGTGTCCAATATAGCGTGGTTTGATATCGCAGATCGATATAATGATGATCAGAAAGATTCTTTGATCTGCTAAGTATTACGTGTAATAATATTTTTTCATATTATCTATTTATTTATTTATTTATTTAGTACCCAAATAACAGTACTGGACCAATTACAATCTGGGTTAGTGTATTAAGCGTATTAGTAAATTTACCGTTTACAGATCATAAACATAACAACAAAACAGTATAAAATACATAGACTACATAAACGCCGTTTATATGTAAGTGTGTGAAAAAACTCAAAATGAGAAAAACACACTCACATACGAACAACGACGAACAAAAACTTATAAAGTAATTGAAGAACAACAGAAAATACATAGTATGTAAAACAATTAAATACAAAAATACAGAATAAATATATAATATAACAGCAAGATGCTAAAAAGTGACTGGTTGCAACCTAATATCGTTAGCAGTATTCTTAATGATGCGTAAATTAGAATTGAAGATGTCAAAGAGATCAGAGTTCGTATTGTAGTGAGCTTGCATTTGTACTAGAGGTGACTGCACCAAAATATTTGATCTGGCTCTGTTAACATAAAACGTTTGTGAAGTACGAGAAGCAACACGTGGTACCTACGTGGAGATTAAGAAGTTGCAATAACTCAGGAGTATTTACTTGATTGTTAATAATTTTAAATAAAAAGCATAAAGATTGAGTTATTCTACGACGCTGAAGACTTTGCATCTTAAATTTATCGAGAAGTAGCTCTTCAGAAAATCCCCTAGCAGGATAAATGCCAGTGGATTTAAAGTGCATACTTTTTAAAAACCGCCTCTGTACTGATTCCAAAACAGTTGTGTGATTTTGATAAATTGCAGACCAAACTATCAATGCATAATCGAGTTTGGGGAGAACAAGAGATGAATATAAAAATTTGCAAGTGTCAATATCGGTAAGTTCTTTCGCATTTCGTAAAATGAAACCTAGAGTACTAAACGCACCCGCAACGATATTAGTGATGTGTGGAACAAATGATAGTCTGCAGTCAAATATGACCCCCAGGTCCTTAACAGAGCTGGGGCGACAAATGGAAGTATTATGTATATGATAATCGTAGTGTGTTGGAGAAGGGCTTCTAGAAAAAGACATAACATTACATTTAGACGCATCTAGCTGCAAACAATTAGTGTCACACCATATACTGATTTTATTTAAATTTTCTTGAAGTCTAATGCAATCGGAGGGTGACTTAATTTCAAAAAATAATTTTAAATCGTCCGCATAAATTAGTGAATGAACATCTAGGTCATTGTTATGAGGCTGGTAAATAGACCCCACTTTAATGAAATTGTTCCAATCTCAGGTTCTATAGGTGCTGGTTCGCTGAGAAAGGTAATTAGCTGATACCACTAAAAGTACCAGCGAGACTGCTTCCAAAAGGGATAAATTTAGAGCAATGAATTATGATAAGATAAGAATTTAACACATTTATTCTAAATCAAACAATGAAATTAAAGAGAAGTGAAAAATATATACATATATAAATAATTCTTCCTCTGTATGAAAAAGAAGAAGAAGATATATACGTATAAATAAAATAATATGTACCTAAAAATAAATAATTATGAACAGTAAACAAAAATGACAGATTTTATAAACTAAATCTAATGAAAATGTCCGAACGAAAACTACGAGAAAAACTACGGTATTGTATCTAAACTTACATAAATGTTCCGCGCACTAAAATAGTCCGTTGACCGATATGTCTTTATATTATGAGCTCATAAATATAAATAATGTCCTTACCTCCAACTTAATACCACTTGCCTAGGTATTTACGATTTACGATTACTAAATACTTAACGGGAGAGACTCTGGGTATTTGTATCTTCTATTTAATTATCCTTTATATTATTATGTGGAGAGAAACACAAATATTTGTCTCTTTTGGGGTTATTTTTCTAATTTCTTTCTTGAACGAGATGATCTGCTAATTACGGGAGATGAATTTTTTCTATATTGTCACTTTGACGTTTTTGGGTTTTTGCTTTACGTGACAGAATCATATTTTTGACGTCACTAGAGATGGGAAATGCCGCATATGTACAATAATATAAATAAGGAACGTACTTCTTTGAATTTTGTGAATATTTTGTGAGAGTTTCGAACATATTGGCCGGCCTTGACAAGGCGATGTCTTGTCAAAATGTCTAAATAAATTAATAAGCTAAAAAACAAGAGCAAAAAAAATCTCGAAGGACCAGATCCCAGATGGATCAGAATGTAACCGTAAACTAAATCTTATACTACTGTGTAACAATGCTAAAATCTAAAATTGAATCTTATTACCTCTATCACTAATATGACTGGACTATCATGTCCTGGGCTATGGCATTCCAACTTCCATGAGTTTGGAATCATCAATCGGGAGAAGTGAAACACGTGTAATGGGCCTAACATACTTCCCGGATGAAGTTTTAACTTTAATAGATCGGACTAATCCATCCTTACCGGGATATGTCTCAATCACACCTCCAAGTGGCCAACAAAGGGGAGGCGAATCGTCGTCGCGTAAGATAACTAGATCATTAATCTGTATATTTTTAACAGGTTTACACCATTTAGGTCGATGTTGCAGTTGATGAAGATACTCTAACTTCCACCTTTTCCAAAAGAGTTGTCGAGCTTGACAAATTTTCTGATATATATTCAACCTATTCGAATTATGTTGCGAGAGATCTTTTTCCGGATGAGCAGTTAATGCAGTTCCGATAAGAAAATGCCCAGGGGTAAAGCAGCCATAATCATTTGGGTCCTCAGAAAGTGGGGAGAGAGGACGCGAATTTAAAATTCCTTCTATTTGGGTCACGATTGTAGAGAAAACTTCATATGTAACTGTGAGATTTTTCATTATTCGGTATAAATGCCGTTTCGTGCTTTTTACGGCGGCTTCTTGAAGACCTGCCCAATGTGGTGCCTTAGGTACTATAAATTTAAATTCTATTCTATTTGTTGCACAGAAATCCAAGATGCAATTAGAGTTTGCATTATTTGCAAAAAAGTGGTGCAATTCAACGAATCTGTTACTTGCACCAGAAAAATTTGTACCATTATCACTCCATATAAGGGCAGGATTGCCTCTACGTGCTATAAACCTTTTCAATGCCATTAGATAGGCATCGGTTGACAAGCTGGTAACAACCTCGAGATGTGTAGCCTTTGTCACCATACAAACAAATACGGCGATATAGCACTTTTCAGTAGCGGCCTTTCGTAATTTAGAGCTTTTTAACAAAAAGTAACCGGCATAGTCGACACTAACTTTAGAAAATGGTCTACAAATTTGAACTCGGTCCTTGTGCATACCGGCCATCATTTGAGTAGCAAATTTTGCTCGAAATCTATGACAAAGAATACATCGGTGAATAACCTTCTTGACCTCATTTAAACCGTTTATTACCCAAAACCGTTGCCGAATATTAGCTAGAGTAGCTTGAACTCCAGCGTGTCCGAGTGATATATGCACAGACTTTATTAAAAGCGAGACTGTGTGGTCGTCCTTTGGCAACAAAACTGGATGTTTATGGTTAAAGGACAGCTCAGACGAGCTTAACCGACCACCTACCAATATAAGTCCACGTGAATTATCGATGAAGGGAGATAGAGACCAAATACGTGACGAGCTTCTTGTGCTATTGTCTAAAAGAACCTTGTATTCAGCTTTGAAATATTTTCTTTGGAGACTTTTAACGATAAAATTTTCTGCACTTAGTCGTTCATCCGCGGTTACTACCTTGCCTGACTGCAAGCGACTATTACTTCCCTTGAAACGAGCATTATGAACGAACCGAAATACATAGCTAACGGCCTTAACTAGTCTTTCATATTCAGAAAATCGCGAGAAAAATTCAACCCAGTCTAGCACATCGTCTATTGCGACGTGATGTGAACGAGAATGTTCCGTTTTTTCTTCCGGTAACGAGTCTAGTAGGATTAACTTTAAATTTGAATAGTCAATAATTCTTTCTTGTAAGAAAGAAGGACCATAAAACCACAGAGAATTATTTGAGAGTTCCTGAGGAAAGGAACCTCGAGAATTTATATCCGCAGGATTGCCTGAGCCTGGTACATGATGAAAATGTACCTCTGGAGTCAATTCCTTAATTAATGCTACCCTATTCGCAACATACTGTTTCCATTTAGACGAATCACTGGCTAACCAACTTAATACTATCATGCTGTCTGAATATATGTGATATGAGCTAAAGGATAAACCATTCTCAAAAACCTGTTTTAGAGTTGCAAATAACCTAGCAGCTAACACTAGTCCTGCTAATTCCAATCGAGGAATTGTAATTTCCTTTAAAGGAGCTACCCGAGATTTTGCTGCGACCAAACTTGACGAGACTGATCCATCTAGATAAAGGGACCTTATATAAGCACATGTACTATAAGCATCCTTGCTGGCGTCTGAGAAAATATGAAGCTCCTGTTCTCGTATTAACTTGTTATGAAAATACCATCTCGGAATTTTACACATATTCAATGATTCAAAGCCATTGACCAACCTTAACCACTCCTTAATGATGGAATCGTCCGTGATGACGTCATCCCATCCAATTTTCAGTTTCCACAATTTTTGCATTAACAGCTTTCCCTTTAAAACGAATGGGTTAATGATGCCTATTGGATCAAAACACTGACTTACTATTGACAATATGCGACGTTTAGTAAGCTTACCTTCAATTAGATGACGAGGACTAGAAAAATAAAAACTATCTTCTTGCGGATTCCAATGCAGTCCTAACACTTTACTATTTTGAGATTCGTTAGTGTGAATTTCTACATTATCGCGAGCTACCAGATTGTTAGACATCAAGAACTCTGATGAATTTGAGTTAAACTTATGAAGAGAAAAACAAGCTGCATTCAGAACAGTAGACAATTGTTCATACAACACTTGCATGTCATTTAACGTTTGGGTACCGGCTAAAATATCGTCTATGTATATCTGATTTTGAATCGCATTGGTGGCCAAGGGCATTTCATGGGCATTGTCCGCTATATCTTTTAAAACTCTTTGACTAATGTATGAACTGCATTTTAACCCATATAACAACCTTTTATACTCAATTATCTGCAATGGGTCCGATGTATCATTGCGCCATATTATGCGCAATAATGCGTGTTGTGTGGGATCAATGGCAATGTTCATATACATGTTACTTAAATCGGCAGTAAGAACGTACTTAAACATCCTGAAACGACATATAATTGAAAACAATGACGGCTGCAAATTGCCACCATTTAACATTACTTCATTTAAAGCAATGCCGTTAGAAGTAGGACAAGAACCATCGTAAACCACACGAATACCTATACTACCGTCCGCTTTCTGTTTCGAAACATTAAAATTAGGAATGAAGTGTTGATCTTTACCTACCACGGGATGAGGATCTTTGACTATCTGTGAAATTCCTACCTTCAAATGATCATTTATAATAGAATGGTATTGGGCAAATACTTCGGGATTAGCAATCAGCCTTTTTTCAACATTTAAAAACCTTTTCTGCGCAATTCTATAAGAGTCGCCTAGTTTAGACGTCGCATTTTGAGAACTAAAGGGTATAGAGATTTGATACCTGCCATCCGGCAATATCTTGGTTGTTTCTTTAAATATACGCTCAGCCATTTCAGCTTCAGACCCGGGTGTATGGATTATCGGTATCTCTTCAACCTTCCAAAATCTTTCCACGAGAGTGTTAAGGCTTTCATCATTTCCCTCTGACACTAGCAACGATACATGTCGGTCCTGTGCTTCACAAGATGCATAACTCACTAGACCCAAATTTCGAGAAGGATTAGTAGAATCCTTGTGGCGATGATATTTTCTATCAACAGAACCACCAACAATCCAACCGAACAAGGTATTTTGAAGAGTCGGGAGTCCTTTACCTAGGTGAAATATGCCATCCGAGAAAAGTTTATAACAGAAATCTGCGCCGAGGAGAATAGAAATTTCTGACCTAACGTGAAACTCATCATCAGCTAATCTATACTCGAGAGGAATATTGAGCTTGGATATATCAATCTCTACCTGAGGTAACTCACAAGTGATATTTTCTAATACTGCACAATTAATATTTAAACTATTCTTTGTATTACTTGAATAAACTACGAGATCAACCATTTCTGTTGATTTAGCTACCCGAGACCCTACTCCTAGAACACTAGTTGTGTTTGCGTACGTTTGAAAACCTAGTCTTTCTACTAAGCTACTCTTTATCAAGGATAGCTGACTAGCCGTATCGATCAGCATTTTACACGAGATATAATTGCCAAATGCATCTGCTATTTTTACTTTACATGTGGCCAATAGAATAGAGCCCTTTTGTACTAGAGGTCTGCTAACAGCTAGCGCTGCTCGAGAAGTATCATTTTCTCTATTGTCATTTAAAATAGTAGCACTCCGTTGTACCTGACTGTCAGCTGAAACTGTAGGAGATTGTCCTCTGGATGCATCAGCGAAGCCTCTTCTACTTCCCATATTCCTGTTGCCTTCACTGTTGGACGAATGGTGCAGGGACGAATGATGTTTTTTATGACATAAAGCACATAACTGAGACGAAGTACAATTAGCAATTAGATGAGAATGTCCTAGACAATTTATACAAAGCTTCGATCGTTTCACAAAAGACAACCTATCTTGAATTGAGAGTGCTTGATATGCGTGACAAGCGTAAATTTTGTGACCCGTATTATTGCAAAATGAGCATTTATTGACATATCCCGAAGATGGACTAGCTTTACGATTTACCACCGTTGTATGAAACGAGGCCTGTGTTTCCTCCTTTCTATAATGAGATTTATTCCTTTCTTTAACGTTTAGATTCTCTAGGTGAGAACATCTTTCATCTATAAAGTTAAGGTATTCATCCAGAGAGTCTATTTTTTCGCCTTTTCTTTCAAATTCTATAAACCTACGTGTACCAAAGTCTAAATGTCTATCAATAAAATTAATCAAAATCAATTGCAATAATTCAGAGTCAGAGAGAGTTAAATTATTTATAGCTTGCAACGTATTTTTTATCTGAATATAAAATTCACGTACTTGAGTATGGCTTGCATTACTATTAAGAGACTTAATATCGAGTAATTCGTTTAATAATGCTTTTATAATATTATATTTATTTGAATATCTATCTTTCAAAGTTTTTAAAGCTATATGAAAGTTATCATTCGAAACTGTTATATTATTAATCATTTTGAGAGCTTCACCTTTAAGATATGACTTTAAATAAATAAATCGTTGTACATCGGTAATTTCATTATTATTTATAATAAGGGCAGAAAATAAATCGAAAAAATTTGACCATTGACTAGGGTCACCAGAGAAATATTGAATAGAAATATTGGGTAACTTTACACTAGGTGCCGTACTTGTCTTATTATTGACTAGTACTTGAGTTGAATCTATTACGGCTCTGTGCTTCTGAGGATTCATCTTCTCAGCTAGACGAGCTGATAACTCAGAAAACAAATCCTCCTGAAGGGACCTGTCCACAGGTTCTTGTGTGTCAGGTGTAGCTAAATCTATTATATCTTGATTTACCGAAAATTTATCAAAGGCATCTTTTAACAGTGACATTTTATTTTCTACAATGAATAAATTAGTTTCCGAGTTTAATTTACTATTAACCCATTTCTGAATTCTGGTCATAGACGCTTTCGCGGATTTGCAATTTTCCTTGGCCGTTTTAATATCCATTCTTAAAGTTCAGACAAGTACCTTCTTTAGAATAAATCGTCGGTGACCTGGCAATTTCTCCTATCTGCATTTTTTATGAAAATGGGTTATTGATGATTCGGAATATTCTTATTTCAACGATTTGACTGTAGAAGTCCTATGAACGAGAAAAATTTCTAAATATATAAAAACGCCACTTGCAATTTCTCTTACTTAAATTCACGCGGTAAACTACATGCAACATGTCCTATCTTGTCAGTTTGTATAGTGTAATCATAGGGTGCTGTACGCTGTTAGACTGCGAGTTGTTTATCAACGAAATAAATATATCAACGAAATAAGTGACTTTAACGAAATAGACTCTTTGGCGGATAATGATATTTGTATTATGCCAAGTGATAGTTTATCTAACGAAATGCATTTTTTAGATAACAACAGTTCTGCTGACAATAACTCTGTAAACCTCGCGTTAAATAATTCAACAAATAAACAAGTACTGTTGCCAATTGAACAAAATGAAAGGGTGGTATCTCTTGTGCCATATGAATGTTCTAGTGACGAAGACGAAACTTATGAAGCTACAAATACCAGTGATGTTCAAGAAAGTTCTAATACTGGTATGAACAATAATATTGAAAGAAATCTGGTGAACACAAACAGTGATGTTGAAGTTATCATGAAGAGCAAAAGGAAGCTGGGTCAAAATAAAAATGAATGGAAGAGATATAAAAACAAAAAACTCCGAATGAAAGGTGAAGTATACATGGGGTTTAGTAAAAAATCCGGGAAGATTAAGCAAAACATGCCAAGAAAAGCAAAATCTTTAAAAGAGGCGTGTACTTCAAAAAAATGTCTAAACTCCAAACTAAGATATTGCAAAGAATTTACGGAACAGTGCAGAAGTCATATCTTTAAGAAATTTTGGGGTATGACTTGGGATCAGCGTAAGGTCTTTGTAGCATCTCATGTATTTAAAACTCCAACATTTAAATCAAACAAAGAAAATTCAAGAAGACAAGGTACGTACACTTACTATTTACATGACGGAAATGAAAACTTACAAGTATATCGTACCATGTTCACAAACACATTAGATATAGGTTATAAAACTATTCACTATTGGGTGGACAACAGTTCTTGCGGTATGACTGACGAATCATCATGTGTTTCTACCAAGAAAATGGTACAGAATAGGTATACAGAAAGTCATAAATACTTGGAACAATTTTTTGAGAGTTTACCTAAACTTCCCTCACACTATTGCTGTAACAACACAAAAATTATATTTAGAATATTCTTTTACCAGTATGTCAGATTTGTATGGTGTTTATGTGAATAGTTTTTGTCAAGAAAAGAATATAACTCCTTTAGGTCGAAACGTATTCTCACAACGATTTAAGGAGAATAATTTTGCTTTATATACACCAAAAGAGACCAATGCAATATTTGTTTTGCATTTAAATACAAGAATACGACTGAAGAAGAATACGGAGCTCATATAAAAAGAAAAGAAGACGACAGAGAAGCTAAAACTTTGGATAAAGCCACAAGTGAAAGAGATGAAATAATAGCACTAACAATGGATCTACAAGCCGTAAAGTTGTGCCCATATGTACCAGCAAACAAAATGTACTTTAAAACGAAATTGTCCTGCCATAACTTCACAGTTTATAACCTAAAAACTCGGGATGTTATGTGCTATTGGTTTTCAGAAAACGAGAATAACCAGCTCAAAGCATCCACATTTGTTTCTTGTATCATAGATTATTTAGAGGAAAACTGTGTTACCGATTCCAAAACGCCAGTCGTTATTTATTCTGATGGATGCGGTTATCAAAATCGCAATAATGTCCTGCCCAACGCTTTACTAAACTTTACCATCAAGCATAATGTGTTAGTGTTCCAAAAATATCTTGAACCGGGCCATTCTCAAATGGAATGTGACTCGGTACATAGTACGATAGAAAGAAGTCTTAAAAATAAGGAAATCCATCTGCCCAGTGACTACGCTACTATTACACTTCAAGCAAGGAAAGGAACTAAGTCATATAGAGTAAAAAGATTAGAACATACGTTTTTTAAAGACTATTCATCCTCCAACCATATGCGATATTCCTCAATCCGACCTGGAAGAAAAGCTTATGACCCAACCATTAATGATATAAAATGTATCAAATACAATCCAGCTGGGACCATAGAAATAAAAACTGATCATAAAGGAGAATACCTATAAGTCCCTATCAGACCAAAGACTATACCAACAATTTTGGACTATCCACCTTTATTTCTATCGCCTCCTAAAATAAAAACGGAGAAATGGCAACATTTACAAGATCTAAAATCGACATTACCGAAAGATACGCATTTATTTTATGATGGCCTTTTACACGGATAGAACTTTTTATTTTGTTCGATTTGACATACAGTGGAACCCCTATAAGTCGGCCCCCGATAACCCGGAAGTCCGGCTAACCCGGACCGATTTTCATCAGATAAACATTTTGATTTTCAGTACATATTTTGTATTTTGACAATGACACCCGTTCTGGGTGTCGAAATGTTAATAAAATTATTTTTTCAATTTAATTGTGGCTTATTTCCCATCAAAATAGTTTATTATCAGATAAACATTTCAACAATAAAAATGTATGTATGTAATATAATATTTGAGAGATAATGTGTATTTGTGTAATTTGAACTATGCGATAGTAAATGACTCATGGCACAAGCCGGCAGAAACAACAGGCACCTGTCTGTAGTATTCCTTTATTTTTTATTTCAAACTGTGTTAGCATTGTTTAAGAAAGGCTATTTAAAAAATTCTTTTTTAATCAATGGTCTTAGTTTTCACTGTTCTTAATACATAATAACAAAACATCGTTCCGATTGTGACTGTATGAATACAGTATTGTATTGTTCGCTTCCGTTTGCTTAGGTTTGTGTTTGCGTGTTTTTAGTAATTTAGATGTGTATGTACTGTGCATATTTATATACAGCGTGTCTACTTGAGTTGGAAACATATGGGAAACTTTTTTATTGTTAATTTTACGAAAAAAAGTTATTCTTTATAAAAAGTTCTGCATGCCCCAAAACCTAAGATTCAATTATCAGATATCAAATTTTCTCAATATTATACGAGGTATGTCAAAAAATATGAATTTTGGCTAAGGGTAAAGTACCTTTATTTCTCTCAATATCGAAAATTCTTATGATAAAAAGTTGTTTGGAATTAAAAACTAAGATGAAATATGCAATTACATGCTTCTTATTGAAAACAAAATATTTTTCTCAAATTTATGGATACCCAACATCGTTTTTAATTATTACAAATATCATAACTCGTTTATTATTCATTTTACGAAAAAAAGTTATTCTTCATAAAAAACTTTGCATTGTCTAAAATCTAAGACACAACCATGATATATCAACTTTTATTAATTTTATATGAGGTGTGTCAAAAAATATGAAATTCGCTCAATATTATAGCACCTTTATATTTCACAGTATTTCAATTAGAAGGATGTAATTGCATATTGCCACCTAGTTTTTAATTCTACACAACTGTTTTAATAACCGTTTTCAATATTGTGAAAAATAAAGGTACTTTACTCTTGAGTGAAATTCATATTTTTTGACATAACTCGTATAAAATTAATAAAATGTCATATCTGTTGGTTGAATCTTCGGTCTTAGGACATACAGAGATTTTTATAAAGAATACCTTTTTTTCGTAAAAGTAATAATAAAAGAGTTATCGTATGCGTAATGAATAAAAACGAAGTTAGTATCAATAAATTTGAGAAAAATTTGGAAAATATTTTTTTTCAATTAGAAGCATGTAATTACATATTTGAGCTTGGTTTTTATTTCCAAACAACTTTTCATAATAAGAATTTTCGATATTGAGAGAAATAAAGGTACTTTACCCTAAGCCGAAATTCATATTTTTTGACATACCTCGTATAATATTGAGAAAATTTGATATCTGATAATCGAATCTTAGGTTTTGGGGCATGCAGAAATTTTTATAAAGAATAACTTTTTTTCGTAAAATTAATAATAAAAAAGTTTCCCATATGTTTCCAACTCAAGTAGACACGCTGTATATTTCATGTTATTTTAATTCTAACTGAGTTTATGTGTAAGTATACCGTATTGTATTAATTTTTACCATATTTTCCGGCTAACCCGGATTTTCGATAACCCGGATCGGCCGCGGTCCCGATTAAACCGAGTTATCGAGGTTCCAGTGTACTTATGAAATAATTTTTATTTGTTGTTTTTCGAAGTTTTAATATTGTGTTTTACTATGTTATATTAGCATGAATAAAATGTTTCATATAATTAATGTTTAATTTCAAAGATTTTTTTAATTTTATTTGAATGAAAGGGCAGCTATGCTTAATTTTAATAAACAACAACTCCTAAGTTCACATTAAATGAAAATCAATATGTCCTATGAGTAACACTACTTAAAGCAATAACTCCTATCTAGCCTAACAAAACTAAACTCAATTAAATATTAACTTTTTCATAATAAGTAAACACCTCGCTTTAACACAGATCATAAAACACAAACAAACAATTGAAAGATATTAAAATGTTTTACTTATAAAGTTTTTTGTCTCTCCTGAAAAGTTTAGGTGAAGTCACATAGGAGATATTGCCAGGTCACCGACGAAATGTGTTAATTTATAATAAGAGAAACAAAGAAACTTAATAAAATGAGAGAGAAAAATTAATATGATCTTTAATGAGTTAAATTAATAGCAAAATAAGCAAATCACCAATATCTATTCAGATCCGGCTCGAAGGACCATGTTATGAGGCTGGTAAATATAAATAATGTCCTTACCTCCAACTTAATACCACTTGCCTAGGTATTTACGATTTACGATTACTAAATACTTAACGGGAGAGACTCTGGGTATTTGTATCTTCTATTTAATTATCCTTTATATTATTATGTGGAGAGAAACACAAAATTCAAAGAAGTACGTTCCTTATTTATATTATTGTACATATGCGGCATTTCCCATCTCTAGTGACGTCAAAAATATGATTCTGTCACGTAAAGCAAAAACCCAAAAACGTCAAAGTGACAATATAGAAAAAATTCATCTCCCGTAATTAGCAGATCATCTCGTTCAAGAAAGAAATTAGAAAAATAACCCCAAAAGAGACAAATATTTGTGTTTCTCTCCACATAATAATATAAAGGATAATTAAATAGAAGATACAAATACCCAGAGTCTCTCCCGTTAAGTATTTAGTAATCGTAAATCGTAAATACCTAGGCAAGTGGTATTAAGTTGGAGGTAAGGACATTATTTATATTTATGAGCTCATAATATAAAGACATATCGGTCAACGGACTATTTTAGTGCGCGGAACATTTATGTAAGTTTAGATACAATACCGTAGTTTTTCTCGTAGTTTTCGTTCGGACATTTTCATTAGATTTAGTTTATAAAATCTGTCATTTTTGTCTAAAAATTATTTCTTCTTGGGTGCAGGCTTTTCTTTCTTCGCCTTCTTGCTTGGTTTAGGTTTGTCACCTCCTTTAGCCATCTTCTTTTTACCATAGAGGAAACCGTTTCTTGATGCGGCCTTCCTTAAAGCAAGGAAAGTTGCGTCATCAACAATATCATTAACGAATATCACAAACAGTAGCGGCTCTACAATTGAACCTTGAGGTACTCCGGATAACTGAGGAAAAGGGGTTGATTTAAAACCTCTAATTTGTGTATATTGCCATCGATCTGTAAAATAAGAGTTAAATAATTTTAACAGCGTAGGTGTGATTGAAATAGAACTGAGCTTATTCAGTAGAATTTTATGACTTAAGCGGTCAAAAGCTTTGGAAAAGTCAGTGTATATGACGTCGACTTGAGCATTTCTGTCTAATGCTTCACACAGGAATTGAGTGATATTAACAAGATTTGTTAAAGTAGATTTACCACTGATAAATCCGTGCTGTTGGGGAACTATGAATGGTGAAATGTGGGTGTAAAGGTGTTTATTTATACATATCTCGAAAATTTTACTAAAGTTGGATATGATAGCAATAGGCCTATAGTTTTGGATAGAAGTTCGATTTTCTTTCTTAAACACAGGGACAATTTTAGAAACTTTCCATTGTGTGGGAAAGACCGAACTGGATAATATGCAGTTAAATAAAGTACACAGAGGAGTTGAAAATACGTGGGCACAATCTTTTATGAGAAATGCAGGAATATTATCTGGTCCCATCGTCATGTTCGGCTTAATCTTCCTTATGGCCTGTTCAATTTCAGATTTTGTAAAAGCGGGAATGTGCAATTGTTCGGCAATATATGTATTTAATTTGGGAGTGATATGGTCGGGAGGAGAAATATCGGTGTATGACTTTGAGAAGAAATCGGCAAATGATGAGGCAATATCCTGTGGAGTCTCTAGCTTTATATTATTATACGACATAGTTTCAGGAATAGAACAATTTGTTTTCTTGGAGTTTATGAACGACCAAAAGCTACGAGGATCTTGTTTAAGATTGAGTTCTAGTTGAGACACATAACGCTTGTATATTATTTGATTAAAGTATTTGAATTCTGAACGAATTCTCTTGAATTCAGTGTAATTTTGAATATTACGAGATTTTTTGTACGCGTTCCAAGCTCTATTTTTAGTATTCAGAAGATTAATCAGATCACCATTGAACCAAAACGGATAACGTTTAGTTTGCTTCTTTTTAAGAGGAATATGTTTAGAGAAGATGCTGTGAATATACTGATAAAAGGCATTTAGGTTGCTGTTGATATCAAGATCAGTGGAAAGAAAAGACCAGTCAGATAAATAGAGTTCATTATAAAGTTCTATAAAGTTGACTCTCTTAAAGTTAAAATTCTGCTTACTGTCGATTTTGATTTCATTAAATTCTTTTTTAATACTAAAATCAATGATGAGCGGTGGATGATGGTTATCCATGGGAACAACA
Organism: Diabrotica virgifera virgifera; assembly: GCF_917563875.1. Taxonomy (NCBI): domain Eukaryota; kingdom Metazoa; phylum Arthropoda; class Insecta; order Coleoptera; family Chrysomelidae; genus Diabrotica; species Diabrotica virgifera. The sequence goes on from NC_065451.1 coordinate 52,110,966, forward strand.
TGATTCGTTCATTATGATTAACTACATGATTATATTGCGATAGATTAAAGAAATTTGCAACATTCTGCACGGCCACTGATTTACCGGTAGTAATGCCTTGAGTATATTCCGGTATATTAAAATCACCCAAGACTAATACTGTTTCGTTAAAAAGGCATTCAACTGTTTCTAAACACTCTAGGAATAATTCTAGTTCAGCTAGAGGTGTTTGCGGAGGTATATATACTAACACGAGATAAAAAACTATTTTCTTTGATACAACTTTGCTTATGACTACATCAATTAATTTGACTTCAGCAATAGCAGCACATATAGAGTAGACATCAATAGGAATAACATTTAATGCTTTATTAACTGCTAATAGTACACCTCCACCTCTAGTTGTCCCAGTGGCTAAAAAATCCCGATCTGAACGAATCACAGTAAACAATTCAGGATCAAAAAGTTCCGAATCATACACACTAGAATTTAACCAAGTTTCAGTGAACGCAAAAATTTTATGGGTACCAGGAACGGAGCCGTGGTTAGTGTAAACCAATTGAGTCCGACCTAGCAAACTGCGACAGTTTTGGTAATATACTTCAATATTTAGTTTTGGGCTTCCATTATTCTTCACCTGGGGCTTAGTTTTGGTAATATACTTCAATATTTAGTTTTGGGCTTCCATTATTCTTCACCTGGGGCTTAATAAATTGTTTATGTGGTTGCTATTTAATGTCAAGTATATTAGCCTTAAATGAGTCCAGCGTATGCTTGAATACATGACATGAGGATTTATCCCATGTTGCATGGTCAGTATTAATCGTCTGAACTTCATCACGTTTGTTATAATTAACACAGTTTATACATTTTAAAGCAGTAGACTTACATTCAGAGACTTGATGACTTAAAGAACATTTTGGACAGACTACTTGATTTGCTTGGCAATTATTTGCGAAGTGATGAAAACCGCAGCATTTGAAACATCGCCTAACCTCCACAGCATCATATACTCTACAATAATCATAACCCACAACAACATGCTCATAATTTAAAAGACGATGATAGGTAGCCAAATCTACTTGAAGTATAGCTTGAAATACATTTTGATTTTTCTTTAAGGGACTGACCGATATTACATCACAAACGCAGTCACTTGATAGCACGCTATGATTTTGCTCTTTAAGCATATTTAACAGGATAACTTTATCTAAATTTTCAGAAATACCGACAATACGTACACGAGGATTAAGAGGAGAAATTACTTTAATATTATATTTATTGTTCATTGTAGAGTTCATTAAATCTTGAAATTTCGAATCGTTACCACAACGGATCGCTATACCGCCTTTGTTGATTTCTTTTACTTGTGTAACCTGGATATTTTCTTTAATAGGATCAATTTTACGGATTAACTCTGATTTGGTAGAAGAAGAAGATTGTTTTGGATCTTTGGGTGTAATTAGCACAGTAGGAGCTTTCTGGACTACTTTCGCAAATGACAATTCAGGCGAGCTGCACGAAGGTCTTGGGACATCAGGAATTTGATCTTTTAACATTTTTAGCATCTCGTCTTTGAATGATTTAAACATCACATCGATCTTCTTTGCCATTAGATCTGGAAGACTGTTTAATTGTGTCATAACAGCAGCGACAGACTTCTCAACTACTTCACAACTACCATTGCAGAAATCACACAAGAAAAAGACATTGTCTTTCTTGGAGAGAAATCGGAATTCAGAGTCCGATAAATTAGCACAAGGTCCATGAAACCAGCGACCACAGGGTCCTTCACAGCCAATTAAATGAGAGTCTTTTTCATACGTTTTACACTTGGCACAATCCGACATTCTGATCAGACTTGCTTATATGCAGGACATAAATTAGGAATAAACTGTTTTAAGATCCTGGCCTAACATCAAATTTGTTATTATTTTTTGCTGGACACTACTCGATAAGATAAAACAACTTGATCAAAGCCAATGAAGATATGAAAGCCAGACATGCAGTTTTGAGACAAAATCCACAAATTCTGTTTACAATAGTGTGTATATAAAGTTCAAAACTTCCCTAATAGCACACGACGTCCTTTGGACGTCCAAAATAGGTCCATTTTTGGTCCTTACGTCCATGGACTATAAACGGACGTCCTTTGGACGTCCCATGTTGGACGTCCTTCGGAAGGAATAAATATGGACGTCCTTTGGACGTCCGACGTTGGACGTCCTTCGGACGGAATAAATATGGACGTCCTTTGGACGTCCGACGTTGAACGTCCTTTGGACGTCCATACTGGACGAAATACGGACGTTTTATTAACGCTTATATATTATATTGGACACATTATACCAATTACGGGATCAAATAGCAAAATAATTTAATAAAATATTAACTTAGGCGTTAACTTTACGTTAATGAAATACAGTCAAACCTGTCAGTAACGGCCACTAAAATGAAAGAACTATTGGCCGATATAGAAAGGTGGCCGTTATTGCCAGTTTTTGTAGTCTAGATATACAGTAAAACTTGTGTTACTGGCCACCTGTACTAACGGCCAGTTTAAAATTCCCCAAACCAATTATATCTAGACTACAGAAACTGGCAATACCGGTCACCTTTCTATATCGGCCAATAGCTTTTTCATTTTTAGTGGCCGTTACTGACAAGTTTTACTGTAATTGGTTTGGGGAATTTTTAAACTGGCCGTTAGTACAGGTGGCCGGTGTTTGCAGGGGGCCGGTAACACAGGTTTTACTGTAGTTTAAATCGAAAAGATTAAATCTTAATTCAAAATTGTATATACAATTATTACAATTATAAACTATAGTTTAATATCCAAAACATGTTTTTGATTTTATGTAATGTAATGAAAATCTTATTTGTAAATTATTGGTTACAATGTTTAACAATAGGAAATATTCAAGAATAAATAAAATAAAAGTTTAATCCTAACAACACAAAACATTCCAGGAATGTAGGTACTACCGTTCTATTCCGTGAACATCTATCTGATTAAATTATGGGTGGAAAGTTACCACAAGATATAAATGTCTTCCTGGAGGAGTAAAATTTTCCATTACAAGATTTTAAGAGAGGCCATTTACTGTTCAATTTGCGTTCATTTTCAAATTTGCCGCGCGAATATCTATGTAGCGTCGCGTGGTCATTGGTCATCACATTTCATATATTTCATTTTCGTTATAACCGATAACCTAAAAATTTAGTAAAAATTTTGATTGGAAAAAAATGCATGGATAAGGGGGTGTGGGAAATGGAAGAAATTAGTGGCTTTTTTGCTGTACTGTCTACTAGTTTTTGCTCTGGGCTCTGGCTGGATCTCTTGTTTAAACAATTTTGTAAGTATTACAAAATCCGTTTTCAATTCTTTATGAAACGAATCATTTATGCATGCATATTATTACCTGTAAATACTATCTATTTCTTTTGATTTTTAATTTTAAAGAATAGAAAAATTACCGTTCATTTTAATTTTTTTTAGAATCAGCTGAAAGTGGTCTACAAAAAAAACCAAGAAGGAAATGTATAGCCTTGTGGCTATGAAAGGCAAAAGAGAGATATAAAAAGTGTATTGGCTAGTTGGAAGAAAGTCCACATTGTCCATGCATAATAAGTTATTACTTTATCAACAAATATCAAGAAGATAGCAGGAAGTCACGAGCAACACGAGCAATTGAACAACTTCATAAGTTCAAGAATATCCAGGAAATCCAGCTCCTCGATACTACTGGGCAAACTAGAAGATTGAAGAGGACAAAGCCTTTTGAACTAGTTTGAGTGATAGGTGATAGTGAAAAACGGAGCATAGTGCTTGTGTGCTGTGCCTGTGTATGTTAGAATAGTGCACGATCTTGTTAGATTAGATAAGAGACGCTATGGGGTAAGCTCTTCATTTTAAGAAACAGTAGTAATTTAGGTTAAATTAAAATTGCTCATTGGTCAGTTATGACCAGATTGTTTTTTTATGTTTGGCAAAAAGGACTTAAGTCAGAATTGCACATTGATAATGTTTTGATGATTTCTGGACCAGAAAAAAACTGTTGTAGATGTAAACTGTATGTACAGTAGAATCTACTACAGTACTGTAGAAATCATCAAAACATTATCGATGTGCAATTCTGACTTAAGCCCTTTTTCCCAAACATCAGAGAATTGTAATGTACAATAATTCTCCTATCTGCTTTTTCATGAATTTTGTAGGAGACGAAAAACCATTTTTAGGATCATCTGCTTTCACATGTAAATTTTGACATGTTTTGTAGTAAATAGATAGTTGAATTTACTACAAAACATGTCAAAAAATATATGAAAACAGGAGGTGACTATAAAAAAAGTTTTTAGTCTCTCTTACAAGACTCATGAAAAAACAAATCGGAGGTATGTCACATCTGTGACTATATCCAGGGAATGTCTAAAAAATATACTTTGATGTCCCAAGAACCAAATATAACCTACAGTCCATCTAATTTACTTACTGTTGCACGTCATTATCTACGCCAGAGATCTAAGTTGACATAGTTGCCAAAGTATAAAAAGATCCTGAACCCATTTTAAATAAAATGTATCACATAATTATTGTAAACGTGGATTATACAACAAAACAAATTAATATTCAATGTAAATAAGTAAAAACTTAAGAAATAGAGAACAAGAATTAAGTTATAATCTTTTAAGATTTGCAGTGCAAGCGTTTTTGCACTGCATTGTTAATAATTAAAAAACGGCTCCGAACTCTTGGCAAAAAGCCGGTAGGTTTCTTTGTATAAGTATGTCTACAATAACAACTAAAAAAGTTGTCAGATACCTCGATGATTATTCCAAGTCGTTATAAAATTAGTTGAAATTTATATTTTTATAGTAGAGGATCTTTTTATAGTAAAGTAAATAATAAAGACAGTAAATATAATAAATAAAACAGATACTTATAGTAAAGAATATAAACAAATATGAAGTGTCATCACCACAACTGTCAAATAAATGTTACCAATTTATTCTAAAATGTCACCTTCGTTCGATTACAGTTACAGTGTGATCCGAACAAATCTGCTTCATAAAAACGCTTTATAATCCATTTATACAAATTAAATGAAACATATTATTGTGTATTTCTTTAGGTTAACATTAATAGAAATCTTCAAATATTATTTCTACGCGTATATAATAAAATATGTCTAGAGTCTGTATTTCCAGTGTACTCAGCAAAGTGATTCTAAAAAAGAACACACCTACCGCCTAAATATGTCGTGTTGGTATCATGCGACCTCACAGACTACGACGCGGATGACGCACAACAGTTAGTAAATTAGACGAAGTATGTAGATATATACAGGGTGTAACAAAAATACAGGTCATAAATTTAATCACATATTCTGGGACCAAAAATAGTTTGATTGGACCTAACTTACCTTAGTACAAATGTACAGACAAGAAAAGTTGCAGCCCTTTGGCTGCAACTATCTTACGAAAAAACTATAGTAAAATTTGGACACCCCATAAAAATTTTATGGGGGTTTTGTTCCTTTAAACCCCCCCAAACTTTTGTGCACGTTTCAATTTAATTATTATTGTAGTACCATTTAAACACAACGTTTTAAAAACTTTTTTGCCTCTTATTGCTTTTTCGAAAAGTCAATTTTTATCGAAATATTTTGAATATTTGTCAAATCCACCACATATTTGTATATGGTTAAGTACGATTATGGAGACTTGGTAATAATATGCAGATTATTTTATGCTTTACATTTTTAGGTATATTTTGAACCATATTAAAAAAGAAGCCAGATCTCGATAAAATGTGCCTTATCGAAAAAATACAAAGAGGCAAAAAAGTTTTAAAAACATTCTGTTTAACTAATGGTACCTCAGTAATAGTTTAATTGGAACGTACACAAACATTTGGGGGGTTTAAAGGAACAAAACCCCCATAAAATTTTTATGTAGACATGTTAAAAAAGAAGTCGCAACTCGATAAAAACTGCCTTATCTGAAAAATACTAAGAAACAAAAATATTGAATTTAACTAATGGTAACTACCACAATAATAAAATTGAATTGGAACGTACACAAAAGTTTGGGAGGATCTAAGGGATCAAAACCCCCATAAAATGTTTATGGGGTGCACAAATTTCACCATAATTTTTGTTTAAGATATTCCTGCCATAATACTGCCACATGTCCATTTTCAATAAAAAATCGCTAATAGTTTTCGATATAATCGAAAAAATCGATTTTCATTTTGTAATTTCAAAGGGCTGTAACTTTTTTTATGTGCATATTTGTACTAAGGTAAGTTAGGTTCATTCGAACTATTTTTGGTCCCACAATATGTGATTTAATTTATGACCTGTATTTTTGTTACACCCTGTATATACAGCCGATTACGCACCACCTTAAAAATTGGGCATTTTTGATGTCTCGAATTTCCTAAACCTGTTGTTGCATCTAAGTGATTTTTTTATAATATTCTAGCCTAGGCCCTAGGCTATAGGTTAAGTACCTCCTTATGCTTGTCATGCACGGGGAGCTATACTGTAATATATATTATATCACATCGCTCTCTATTCGCTCCGAGCGTTAACAAAGTGTCAAAGCATAATCGACCGACCTGCTCATGGTGGCGGTTTTTTGAAATTTTATAAGGACGCTTTGTGTATGTTTAAATGAGATATTTAAAAAAATGCCGTGTCACGCTAGTGATACTATGTATTAACATAAACAGAAAATAAAAACGCACTTAATCTGATATAAATTCTTCACTTTCCAATATTGATTATCAGTTTGATTTTGTATACATAACCTCACTATCGCAGTTTATGTCAATAAATCTTTATTAACGAAAAAGAAAATATTTTTGTTGCACTATAAATTACAGTATAAATTAATAACTAATGAATTCTAACAATTGTATTTGGTTATTATCACTACAAAATAAAATATTTAAGTTTAACAAAATAATCCCATAAGACTCAATGATAAAACGTCCTTACAAAATCTGACAGCGTGTCACGTGACTGTAAGTAGAGGGGAGACGCACGGAGCCAATAGTAATGAGTGAGCCTGTACATACGGAACCATTTGTTTAAGGTTTAATACCCCATATTTAAGGTGGTGCGTTAATTTCTTGGAGAAGTGTATTGTAATTTAATGTAAATAATGTAATATCCAATAATTGTAATTTAATATAAGATGTAATATAAGTTCCTTAAAAAATATATTTTTTATTTCCCACGACATTAGATGGATGTTCGGCAGCAAGACATTGGACCAAACTGGGACGTCCTATGAAGGCCCAATTGACGTCCACCGAACGTCCCTTCGGATGTTAAGTGGACCTCCATTGGACGTTTGGCAACGTGGCATTTGGACCAAAATTGGACGTCCTGTTAATGTCCAATTCACGTCCCCTAGGATGTCCGGTTAAGGTCCAATTTACTTCCGATTAAGGTCCAATTTACGTCCGATTAAGGTCCCATTTACGTCCGATTAAGGTCCAATTTACGTCCTATTAAGGTCCAATTTACGTCCGATTAAGGTTCAATTTACGTCCGATTAAGGTCCAATTTACGTCCGATTAAGGTCCCATTTACGTCCGATTAAGGTCCAATTTACGTCCTATTAAGGTCCAATTTACGTCCGGTTAAGGTCCAATTTACGTCCGATTAAGGTCCCATTTACGTCCCATTAAGGTCCAATTTACATCCTATTAAGGTCCAATTTACGTCCGATTTAAGGTCCAATTTACGTCCGATTAAGGTCCAATTTATGTCCTATTAAGGTCCAATTTACGTCTGATTAAGGTCCAATTTACGTCCGATTAAGGTCCAATTTACGTCCCCTAGGACGTCCGATCAAGGTCCAAATTACGTCCGATTAAGGTCCAATATACGTCCCCTCGGACCTTAGATGGACGTCCAATGGACGTTCGGTAGCGCGACATTTGGACCAAAATAGGACGTATAAAGGGCGTTCCTCGGACGAAAACGGACGTCCAATGGACGTCCCTAAAGTCCGTGAAGGACGTCCAATGGACGTCCATTGGACGTCCTTGTGCTATTAGGGTTACGGTAAGCAAAAACACAGAATTTTCCACGTACACTATACCCACAAAAATAGAAGTCAAAGACAGAGCACACAACTTTCACAGGCATATCAATAGGCCAGTCCAATAATATATCAAATTAATTATTATCAGTGTGTTTAAACCCATTTACCGCAAAAGTGCGTAAACGCAACCAAATTGATATTTTTTTGGCACGAGGATAATCTTTTTAATGTTTTCTTTTTGTTAGAAATTTGAATAGATATTTGAATAGATATTTGAATAGACCACAATTTGAATAGATTCAGATTGTGGTATATGGTATCATTTTTCTTTTTTCATTTTATCATTTTTCTGTTAACAAAAATATTACTTATATTTACATACATATTTTGATTTTTTCTATATCAATAACCGGTACTTTATACTCGTTATTTTTGGTACCTACTGAAATGGTAGAGTAGCTAATCTATTCAAAGCAAACAAATTTCTCTTTTTATTACATACAGTTGTAGTACAGTAATAAATCCATAAAAAGGGAAATATCAAAACAACCGTGAACCCACACCTTTGGCAGATCATTTTTTCATCTCTTCACAGACACCGACATGCCAATGCCAATCCTTTGTTTGGTTCAGTATTACAGACATCTGGTTATTTCGCTATATAAAGGGGTTTATTGTTTTATTCAGACTTCTATTACTCTTTACACCAAAAGTAATGAGCATTTCTGACAACAAGGAATCGATATTTTATACTTTGGGGATTGTTATGTATGTACAAATATCCGTTACTTGACGTTATATTACATGAGTTACACTACATGATAATTTAATGATTTATGCTATTATTATGCTCATGTTCATACAAATTTTTTTTCTCGTATATTTGTAACTTTTTGAATTTTTGGATTGACCATTTGCAATAGTTGTTCAAATTATTCGGTAGTTATTCCTAAATGGTTTTGAAATATATCTTAATCTTCATTTTTACTACTTCACTTAGAAAATTAGACGAAGCTCCAAGCGCCTCACGTATTCAATTAAGAGTCCAAATTTTCCTATTTTTTCTTTTTTATTTATTTTTTCTTGATTTCAAGCTCATGTATTAACATATCAGCAGTCAGCAACCACTTGAGTACCCTTCATAATCACTTTCGCCATCTTTGCAATGGTTATTTAATTTGACGCGCAAGTAATTTACGCGATCAAAGTACAAAGTAGCTTCCAAGTAGGCGAGCAGCGTCCAAGTTGACTTGGACTAAGTACACTTGGATGCAACTTGGATCGTGTCAACCCGCTTTTAACCAACTCTAAAGCCGATGCCGCACTGCAGGAAGTTTGGTAGGATGGTGGATGGTAGATACCTGCCTGGCGACCATCCAGCTACTTATACCACGAATAACAAAACGACGGTAGCCGCAGTGGCCTCCCACTACCATCTAACCATCCGGTGGTTCGCCAGGCGTCTATCCAGCCAAATCAGTCGTGTTTGATATTCCATCCGAGTAGCCTGGCTACGAAGGAAAGCGTAATAAGTGCTGTGTATAAAAGAAGGGCAATTTGGGACCCAGCAGACCCACTATGTGACAAAACAGGGCTTAAAATATCTGTTGTATTTATTCTTTACAGTTGCATTAAAAAAATCCAATATTCAAGTCAGGTGAATTTAAAAAACAATTTTTACCTTTAAGTCGATTTTTCTCAACTTTCTGAAAAGTATAGTGAGTGAGTTTTACCTCTAATGGGACGATATGCTAAAAAACAAACCAAATGTAACGTAACAAATGAAACAAACGATTCCTCAGCAATCAGTTAGATACTGACTTCCGACTTCATTTCACTCTTTCACTGCGTCCAGGATGCAGCGCCCATCCACCATCCACCGTTAAAATCCACCCTCCAAGCGACCATCTAGCATCCTGCAGTGCGGCATCGGCTTAAGAAGGTCATTGCATCTCACCTAAGCACTACGTGCCTCATTCGAGCAAGCAGGAAATACATTCACACAGAGGTGTAACCAGTATGATCCTAAGGGGGGGGGGTTACAACTACTTGATGGTCTCTGGGAGGTATTGAATAGTAATGGTGTTAAGCGTATAGAGCTCAAAGTATATCCAAATTGGGGGGTTATATCCCCCAAAACCACCCCCTGGTTACGCCTATGCATCCACATGGTTACTTTAATTTTAATACATCGACTTAATGTTGCACAGTTCAATATTAAAATATGTTAACAATGCAATTTAAAGGTTTTCACACCTACACACTGAAGAATACGTTATGTATTTTTTGAACTTTTCCACTATTTTTTTGGATAACTTTTAAAGAATTTTTTAATAAATTCATATAATTACATACAACAGAAGTATTTACATCATACCACGTTGTCTTATCGAAGATATACAGCCAACTACAGGGTTTACCACTTTTTAAAATTTCTAATAAATCTTGTATAATTATCCACCAATCCATTTTTTCGCTCTGTAAAAAATTAAAAATTCAGAAATTCTCAAAAATCTTGATAATTATATTTTTATATTAAAAACATTCTTCTTCTTCTTAAGGTGCCTATCAGTTCCGGATGTTGGCGATCAGCATGGCTATCCTAACTTTGCTTACTGCTATTATGAATAGTCCGGTTGTCGATGTATTAAACCACTTTCTCAGGTTTTGAAGCCAAGATATTCTTCTTCTCCCTGATCCTCTCTTTCCAAATACCTTGCCTTGAAGAATGAGTTGCAACAGGCCATATATCTATTCATTCCTCATAACATGGCCAAGATATTTTAGTTTGCGCTCTTTGATTGTGTTAATAATTTCGCATTCCTTGCCTATTCTACGTAGAACCTCAACATTAGTCACACGATCCACCCACGAAATTCTCAAAATGCGCCTGTAACACCACATCTCGAATACCTGGAGTTTTCTCAAAGAAGCCTCGGAAAATGTCCAAGCCTCTACTCCATACAATAACGTAGAAAATACATAGCATCTGATCATAGAGATTTTGGTAGCAAGAGGTAAATCGTGACTTCTGAAAAGAGACTTCATCAATATGAACGCTGATCTCGCTTTTCCTATGCGTTGTTTTATTTCACTTGAGTGGTCCCACTGGCTGTTTATGTTGGTACCAAGGTATGCGTAGCTGTCTATCCTGTCAATTAGTTGTTGGTTAACCAAAAGGTGTGTATTTAATATTTCGCGCTTACTGACTACCATGTACTTTGTTTTTTTCGTATTGAGATCAAGTCCGTATTCTCTACTTATATCTGATATGCGCGACATTATTCTTTGCAAACCATCTAGACTGTCTGCAAAAACCACAGCGTCGTCGGAATATCTAATGTTGTTCAGACGCACTCCATTGACTAATACGCCTTCCTGTAGTTCTCCCAGCACTTGCTCGAAGATACATTCAGAGTATATATTATTAAACAGCACCGAGGACAGGATGCATCCTTGCCTCACTCCTCTATCTATGGAGACTGCCTTTGTCAATTGGTAATCCAATTTAATATTGACAGACTGGTTGTAATACAAATTATATATGACTCTCAAGTCTCTATCATTTACTCCCGCTTCTTTCAAGATGTTTATGAGTTTATCATGTTTTACTCTATCAGACGCCTTTTTGTAGTCGATAAAACAAATATACACGTCACAGTCAACATCTCTGCATCTTTGCATAAGCACTTGGACAGCGAATAGAGCCTCTCGGGTGCCTAAGGCATCGCGGAATCCAAACTGCGTCCATGATACTTGTTCTTCGCATTTTTTATATATTCTGCCGTGTATCACTTTCAGAAACGTTTTGAGTAAGTGGCTCATTGGGCTAATTGTTCTGTAGTCTTCAGCTTTGGGGTATTTTTCCAGTTACGTATATTTTGTTGAATAGTTGTTATCCATTTTATTCCTTGTTCATCCATAAGTTTTAGACATTCTACATAAAACTGGTCAGGCCCTACAGCTTTACCATCTTTAGTTGTTTTAATAGCTGATGTGACTTCTTCAATGGTAGTCGGGGGTTCTGTTTGGCATTCAGTGTCTTCAACGGTATTTTGCCTTTTATCTGCAAAAGTTACTTCCACATATTTCTTCCACGTGTCTAGTTTTTCTTCCACACTTAACAGTGGTTTGCCTTGGTTATCTGCCAAACACCCAACTCTTCTAGGTTTGTGTAAGCCTGCAGCGTCTTTAACTTTTTTGTGTATATTGAATGAATCGTGTTTATGTTGAAATTGCTGGATTTCCGCACACTGTTCTCTTAGTCGTATATCCTTAGCTATTCTAATTGCTTTTTTGATTTCTTTAGTATAATGACATGTCCTGATCTTTGGATTTTTGCCTCTATTCCATCATATCTAAAATCTCGTTTCTCATCATCTACGATTTCTTATTGATTTTTGGTGGTTTAAGGAATTTCTCACGTATGTGAAACTGTATGCAACTTTTCTATCTCCTGGTCCATTACATCCGATTGAATAACGGTATTCAAGTTGTTCTGTATATACCGTTTTACACTCTGTTCTGTGTTTTGGTCTTTTAATAGCCTGATGTCGAATTTTGGATTGACACTACGTCTAACCTTCTTTAGCCTGAGCTCAATTTTGCTAATCAGTGGGTTATGGTCTGACTTGATATCAGCTCCTGGGTATGTCTTGACTGCTGTTATGCTGTTACGGAATCTTTTATTAATCATGATGTAATCTATTTGATTTCTCACTATGCGGCCTGGAGTGTCTTGAGGTGATTTCCATGTATATAATCTTCTGTAAGGGAGTTTAATTAAGTGTTAGTAATCAGTTAAACATAATATTAGAAAATTTTTTAAAAAATATTTTACAAGTTCTCCCTGACGTTAGCTGCTGGTTTTGATAGTATTGTTCTTCGAAACTATTCTCGATAGCTTTATAGCGTAAGTCAGTCATTTAAATATTTTAAAGAAATACTGGTAATAGGAGTCAAATAATTAATCACAATAAATAAAAAAGTTTATTTACATCTTTTGCACAAAACATATATTTTAATCTTGTATTCCTGAATGTTCAATCATTTTGTTAAAGATACCACCTTGTTTTGTTCTCAAGGCTTGTGGAGTATCAAACTCTATAATTTCACCATGATCAACAACCATTATCTAAAAAATAATACAAATTTATTAAAATTTTACAAATGAGTAGGTGTGCTCTAGACTCGTAGACTTAGTCTAGACACATGTCTAAAGCATTCTACAGTGCGTCCATAAGTAAGGCATAAATGCATTATTTACGCATAAAGTCCGTATTCTCTACTTATATCTGATATGCGCGACATTATTCTTTGCAAACCATCTAGACTGTTTGCAAATACTACAACGTCGTCGGCATATCCAATGTTGTTCAGACGCACCCCGCTGACTAATTCGCATTCCTGTAGTTCTCTCAGCGCTTGCTCGAAGATATATTCAGAGTATATATTAAACAGCAATGGGGACAGGATGCATCCTTGCCTCACTCCTCTATCTATGGAGACTGCCTCTGTCAATTGGTCATTTACTTTAATATTGGCAGTTTGGTTGTAATACAAATTATATATGATTCTCAAATCTCTATCATCTACTCCCGCTTCTTTCAAGATGTTTATGAGTTCATCATGTTTTACTCTATTAAACGCCTTTTTTGTAGTCGATAAAACAAATATACACGTCACAGTACAACATCCCTGCATCTCTGCATAAGCACTTGGGCAGCGAATAGAGCCTCTCGGGTGCCTAAGGCATCGCGGAATCCAAACTGCGTCCATGATATCTGTTCTTCGCATTTTTTTTATATATTCTGCCATGTATCACTTTTAGAAACGTTTTGAGTAAGTGGGTCATTAGGCTAATTATTGTTCTGTAGTCTTCACATGTTTTGGCATTTACTTTTTTGGGTAAAGTTACGAAGGTCGACTTTAACCAGCTTTGGGGTATTTTTCCAGTTACGTATATTTTGTTGAGTACAGTTGTTATCCATTTTATTACTTGTTCATCCACAAGTTTTAGGAATTCTGCATAAAACTGGTCAGGCCCTACAGCTTTACCATCCTTAGTTGTTTTAATAGCTGACGTGACTTCTTCAATGGTAATCGGGGGTCCTGTTTGGCATTCAGTGTGTTCAATGGTATTCTGCCTTTCATCTGCAAAAGTTACCTGCACATATTTCTTCCACTTGTCTAGCTTTTCTTCCACACTTAACAGTGGTTTGCCTTGGATATCTGCCAAACACCCAACTCTTCTAGGTTTGTATAAGCCTGCAGCGTCTTTAACTTTTTTGTGTATATTTAATGAATCGTGTTTATGTTGAAATTGTTGGATTTTCGCACACTGTTCTCTTAGTCGTGTATCCTTAGCTATTCTAATTGCTTTTTTGATCTCTTTAGTATAATGATATGTCCTGATCTTTGGACTTTCGCCTCTATTCCATCATATCTAAAATCTCGTTTCTCATCTATGATTTCTTATTTATTTTTGATGGTTTAAGGAATTTCTCAAGTAAGTGAAACTGTATGCAACTTTTCTAACTCCTGGTCCATTACATCCGATTGAATAACGGTATTCAAGTTGTTCTGTATATTATACCGTTTTACACTCTGTTCTGTGTTTTCGTCTTTTAATAGCCTGATGTCGAATTTTGGATTGACACTACGTCTAACCTTCTTTAGCCTGAGCTTAATTTTGCCAATCAGTGGGTTATGGTCTGACTTGATATCAGCTCCTGGGTATGTCTTGACTGATGTTATGCTGTTACGGAATCTTTTATTAATCATGATGTAATCTATTTGATTTCTAACTATGCGGCCTGGAGTGTCTTGAGGCGATTTTCATGTATATAACCTTCTGTAAGGGAGTTTGAAGTTTCTGTTAGTAATTAAAAGCTCTTCTTCTGCCACAAATTCACCCAGTCGGTCTCCTCGCTCATTTTTTCTCCAAGTATAAATTGTCCTATGAATTCTCCTGATTGTCCCCTACTAATCTTTGCATTTAGATCACCCATAATCAAAGTTAAATCGTTTTTGGGGAGGCATTTTAAGGTGTTGGATAGTTCATTATAAAGTGCTTCAATTATCTCGTCCGGTTTGTCAGCTGTAGGGGCATATACCTGTATAATGTTAGTTGTAATTGGGTAGGTATTAAGTTGAAGCAGGAGTATTCTTTCCGATATAGGTACAAAATTTTTAACATGTCTGGCAGTTTCTTGATTTAAGATTATACCTACCCCATTTTCGTGTCTTCCATTAGGGTTACCTGAATAATATATCTGAATAATATATGTGATGACCAAGAAAATATAGGCTTTCGAAATGAGGCGTTATCGTCGAATCCTAAATATATCTTAAAAAGATCACGTTACAGGGTGTTTGTTGAGAATGCAAAAAGAAAAGGAGCTGTTAACCACAATAAAACAGCCAAAATCTGCCAATGGACTGCTGCTACTAATCTTATAAGGAAAAGTCGAAGAAAAACGGGGATAATGAAGGCCAAGGATTTCCTGGCTGAAAAATACTTACGTGGTTCAATACAACAACCACAAATCTTTTCAGAGCAGTAGTGTGCAAGCAATGTACAGATTGCCATGATGGTTGTCATTATCTGAAACGGATAGACACAACAAGAAAAAGAAAAAGTTTGAAAATTTATTTTTATTTATTATTTAAAGGATAGTTAGAAATACTGCCATTTTTAAGTAGTTTTTTTGATCTTATACGATAATAATTATTAGAAATTGTATCAAACCAGCCCCTTGTGTGGCGTCTATGTAAGGAATGCGTCTGGTAAACCAGCGACACATGCTTTTCCGGAAGCCGGTAGTTAAGCCACTCTAGTGCCCTAATATGTGTCAGATTTACTCACATAATCACCCAAGCCTCGTTTGGCTCGGTTCAGTGATTTGGGGCCCAAGCAAGCAATTTTTAGTTCTCTAAAAAGTCAATAAAAGATACAGGCATAGATAGCTTCACGCTGGCATAGTTTTGAAACCGATTAGGGCACCACATTGGAATCTTATTACCCAGAATTCCCATGTGAAGAGCATTTGGCTGATAGTTGTGCCCCTATCGCGCATCAGCGTGCTATAGGGGGGAAATAGATGGTCTGCAGCATTGGAGCGGGGTAGAGTGACTCCTGTTTTTACTCTGGTTAATACACCTAGCTCCAATGAATTGTTACACCCGAATGTGTTTTACGATATGGTGGACATTTTTCACAGGCCGGGTTAAATCAAATTGCTTGCTTGAATATGTGTGGTCTTATGAGCGTTGTGTTTATATTTTAGGTGTGCAGATGTGAATAGAAAAAACAGACAATATTATTAGTTTTCTTTTCTTAGTCAGTTCGTGTTCAGATTTTGTATGGTAAAGACGAAAATAGATCATTCGATCATTTATCGTGGTTTTCATTGTAAACAACCCTAAACCTGAGATTAATTATTATGAGTAATATTACATGCATGTGTTCGGCTACAAAATATATTTATGTATTAATTTCGTTACCTATCGTCTTTATAAAATCTATTTTTATTTTTTATTTGACAAAGCACTATGAATAAGCTCTTACCCTATCACAATCCAACACAGTATTTAATTTGTGAGCAATGGTTAGCACTGTACATTGTGAAAAATGAGTTTTAATTGTCCTTTGTAAGAGACTGCAAGTATCTGGATCCATGTTGGACGTAGCTTCATCCAAAACAATAATTTTATTTTTGCTGACCAACGCTCTGGCCAAGCATATCAATTGGCGTTGTCCAGAACTAAAAAAAAATATTAATATTTATGTACGCAAGAATTTATCAACTGGAAATAGAGACACGTGTCGACAAATACTGTTTTGCTGATAAAACAGTGAACAATTTGACTTAAAAAAAACAATCGTGACGTATGTAGAGTATAAAGACTTTATTATCTGGTTACTTTTGAATTTGGCGAATGGATTTAGTGTCCGCAGTCATATAAACCCAAATAAACAACAATACTTTTGAATATTAGTTCAGGGAAATAAGTCAAAAAAATTCCCTGTTTCTGACACCTCCCCCTCTAGGCAAACGACAATTGTTTTGATTAATACGAACCCCTCTAACAAGAAACTAATATGTTCCCTGCTGATAAATGTTCGATCTTTTTGATATAATTAGTTAGTAACAAATTATGATCGAATCATCACATTATCAGCGAAGAAAAAAAACGTTTCTCTATAATTCTTACCTATAACGTGAACCATTCTCAACAATGACATCATCTAAACAGGTAAATAAATTTTTTAAATGGACTTTTTCTATTGCGGACCAAATTTCTGCATCCGTATGGGTTCCTGATGGATCCATATTTGCTCTTATCGAACCTAGAATAAAAGTATTAAAATAACACAATTAAAATACGACTTATATTTACACCCTTTTTATTCATAGAGATGAATGGAATTGAGTTTACGTAACAACTAAAAAGTGTTATTTTGTTTTTGCTATCACGAACTTTATAAGTTAAGGTTTTGGCAGATAAAGTGGAAGAATTCCAGAAAAACTGGATATATTAAGTGACAAAAGAGTACAAATGGCGTAAAACTCAAAAGAACATACATTGGATGTCAGGGAAAACCTTAGAATTAGCGTAAAAAAGTAGTTACCATACAACATACCACGAAAACAAGAAACAACATTCAAAAAATAAAGCAGTTAACAGAAAAAATGTATATGCATCAGAATAGGTAAATACAGACAGTATGTCAAGAAATCAAGCAGCATGCAAACCGCCTAAAAATAATGACCTACCTATTTAAAAAAGTTAAATATTTGTCCCAAGAGTTCAAGCCACAACTGCAAGCAGTTCCAGAGTATAATAATCTGGGTAAACTTACTGCTCCGAATTATACAAATACTCTTCAAAAGATCCATCAGGATCAGAACACAAGAAAAATGATGAGTTCGAACCAATTATTTTATCAGCAAAAGTAGAGAAGGCTCTCAACCAACTAAGATACAAAAAACGCAGGGATAGATGGCATACCAGTAGAGAATCTAAAAGGGATGGACGAGATTAGTATAGATGTAATACTGGTATAGACTTCAGCCATTCCGCAAAAATGGCTGCAGTCATCCTTTATAATGATACCAAAAACAGCTAATGCCACAAAATGCAATCAGCATTGCTTAATCAGTTTAATGAGCCACTTGTTGAAACTCATCCTTAGGATATTACACTCAAGAATGTACTAGCGGGATAACACAATTTGGTTTTAAGGGAGGACTAGGAACAAGAGAGGCAATTTTATGTTTGAACACCTTAATACAAAACTGCTTAGATCAACCAAAAGGTTTCTACCTGACCTTCATAGATTACGAGAAGGCATTTGACAATATTAAGCACGAAATCATGATGGACCTACTACAAGGCCAACATTGACAATAAGGAGATCAGAATTAATTGAAAAGTCTCACATGCAGAATCCACCAATTTAATGAAAATTAAAATGGTAAATAGTAACTTAAAACTGAGACTTTTCGTGTTGAAAGTTCTTTCTGGTACATCCTTAATCTGCGACTTTTTCAATTAATAAGATCGCAGACGACGAATATAGAAAACGAAAAGGAAACCATCACATTTCGTTTTCATTCGTCTAGGAAAAAAGGACAGAAGAGGAACTTTCAGTACTCAAATCCGAGTAAAGGTAGAAAAATAATAAATGATGGTTTTGCTTGTTTTCGATTCAGAGGGTTGCACACCTCGCTGGTGAGAAAAGGACAGAAGAGGAACTTTCAGTACTCAAATCCGAGTAAAGATAAAAAAATAATAAATGATGGTTTTGCTTGTTTTCGATTCAGAGGGTTGCACACCTCGAGATGTCGCTGTATCGCGTCCTAATGGGGAATTTGAATTATCTTTCAGATTCCCTTTGAATTGATGGTCCACCTATTTTTCTATTCAAAGGAGTGCACGCTAACGAACGCGCTGCTGAAAACGCCTGAAACGGTAGAAACAGCCTGTCCAGTTGGTGTACAACCCTCTGAATCGAAAACAAGCAAAACCATCATTTATTTTTTTTTTCTATATTTACTCGGATTTGAGTAATGAAAGTTCTTCTTCTGTCCTTTTTTCCTAGACGAATGAAAATGGAATGTGATGGTTTCCTTTTCGTTTTCTATATTCGTCGTCTGCGGTCTTATTAATTGAAAAAGTCGCAGATTAAGGACGTACCAGAAAGAACTTTCAACACGAAAAGTCCCAGTTTTAATTTACTATTTACCATTTTAATTTTTATTAAATTGGTGGATTCTGCATCTGAGACTCTTCAATTTGTTATGAGATGTCGCTGTATCGCGTCCTAATAGGGAATTTGAATTATCTCTCAGATTTCCTTTAAATTGATGGTCCAGCTATTTTTAGATTCAGAGGAGTGCACGCTAACGAACGCTGCTGAGGACGCCTGAAATGGTAGAAACAGCCTGTCTAGCGGGTGTGCAACCCTCTGAATCCAAAACAAGCAAAACCATAATTTATTATAGATCAGAATTATTCAAAATCTATACTGGAACCAAGTGGCAAAGATGAGGATTGATCAAAACCAACCTACGGATGAATTTGAAATCCGGAAGGGTGGCCGCCATGGCCCATGGCTGCATACTCTTTCCGATGCTTTTTAATTTATATGTGAAAAATGAATTCGCGGAAGCATTAGAAGGTACGGAATTAGGCATTAAGGTAAACGTCATACTAATTAGCAACCGACGCTATGCGGACGATACAGTGATTATAACCGCCAATTTGGAAGATCAGCAGTTATTATTAGATAGGGTGAAGAGTAAATGTAAAAACTATGGAGTCAACATCAACATTTTTAAAACGAAATATATTTATGGTTATTAGCAGAAACCCTCCAGAAAACCCGATAATATACCGGGTCGACCAAAAGTCAGTTAACGCTATCACAAAAAGTCACGCGCAAGTTTGCGGCGTCTCCAAGAAAATACATCATGCTCTGTAAAGGGCCTTGCAAATAATCCACAGTTAAATACAAGATATTCGATATTTTCTGCAAGACGGTGCACCGCCTCATTATGGATTGCAGGTTCGTGAGTTTCTAAAGGACCAGTTTAGTGATTGAATGGTCCGCGCCTTCGCCAGATTTGACGCCCTGTGATTTTGCCTTGTGGGGAGTACTTAAAGATAAAGTTTTTGCCAATTTGAAGTTCTCCGTGCCAACTTGGAAGTCTGTAGAAAGACTTGTTTCACTGTGTACAAGCATTGCGAAAAATGTATTGATGATGGTGGTTTACATTTTGAACATAAAATATAAAGCATGCACTTCTTTGTACCTACTTATTTACAATAAACAACAAATAATAAACGTTTTTTGAAGTTATACTTCTTTAGGAGCGATTGAGAGTAAAATTTCATAATTCTGCGCGCATGCGCACACAGACAGTATGCCGTTTAGTTGCTGAATCTTTCAAGTTATGTATAAATATATCAGTGCAAGAAAAGGTGTGAAAAGGATATATTAGTGTTTTTAGTTAATGTATTACATTTATTATAATTTTTGTGTCTTTGGATTTGTCCTCCTCGGGAATAAGATATTTTATAACAATAGTAAGTATATTTAAAGTATTTTTGTATTAAAAGTGTCAGTATGTACGAGAAATCTTAGCGAGATAGCGCAGTGGCAGAGCGTGTGACCGGAGATCAAGAGGTCCCGGGTTCAAATCCCGGACGATTCATATTTTTTTTATATTTTTGGTATCGTTTTAATAAAAAAATTTTAATTGTGGTAGGTAAAGAAAGTTAGTTTAATATTTAAATAAAATACAAATAACCTGTTAAGTATATTAATTTCGTTGAAATCATAATAATATAAGTATAACTTCTTACGTGCGTGCAAAGTACACACACATTCTTTTTTTTACTTCAGTTATTTTTGCTTTTATTAAATACAAAATGGTTAAATTGACTTTTGGTCAACCCGGTATATAGGTGACGATTGTATGAAATGCGTGACAACTATTAAATACTTTCGCACCACAATCAGTGACCAATGGGAAAATGGGATCCACAAGAAGAAATAAAAACCCGAATACAAATCATCTATCATTTTTGAAAACTACATAAAAATAGTGTAATTTTTGTATTTTACATTTTTTTAATTCTGTAAATCAAGCAGTTTACAGGGGGGTCAAATATAGTGAATAACCCCGTACACAGACATTCAAAAGACTTTTATTGACTAGTAAGTAATATATTGTAGCTATTATTATAGGATTTCATGTTTCGTTTTATTTCTGTTTATGTTCTAGTATCTTTGATATTTTTTTTGTATTTATCTTTCATAATATCTCTTGATAAATTGTTAGTATTTTTTGATAGCTTTTTACACCATTAATGTTTAAGACATTCCTAAATTACAACTAAGGGATCTCATATTTGTATCCAGCATCCTATGTTATACACTATACTAGGGATGGGAAAAACCTACCGGTTTAAACCTAAAACCGGTTTTTTTACTTCGCAATAACCGGTTTTACCGGTTGTTT
This sequence comes from Diabrotica virgifera virgifera, assembly GCF_917563875.1. Taxonomy (NCBI): domain Eukaryota; kingdom Metazoa; phylum Arthropoda; class Insecta; order Coleoptera; family Chrysomelidae; genus Diabrotica; species Diabrotica virgifera. Next base: position 52,132,538 of record NC_065451.1, read on the forward strand.
TTTTGTCCCGGTTATAACCGGTTTTTTCTTTTTAAAGTAAAAACCGGTTATTAGGTTTTTATGGTGATTAGGATTAGGTTAGGTATTATTTTGGATCCCAATCATAATTATTATTCTCAAGTAATGATTCCAAACAAAACCATAATTCAAATTTTATTTTATTTTATAAAATACAGAAGCAAACTGAAAGTGCAATCTCACATCAGCCAGAAACATTATTAAGTTGTATTATAATATTTCCTTGAAAAGGTATTTGTAATCATAATATTTACATAAGAAGTGATCTGGTTGAATTAGACGCAAACATCATATATTTTTCACACTTAACTCTTGACATTGAAAGTGGTTGAATGACTTTTTCTGATTACCAAAAATAATGCTCTGACTACGAATATCGAATTACTGATTACGAATACGAATCTCCAAGAATTTCGCTACGTTTTCAAAACCATACACTCATACAGGAAGTGTTAAATGAGTTAAAATGTACCTATTCTACAAATATACAAACGTGTTAAAAGTAATACATGTTCTTTCGATAGTACTAATTTTAATCATATTGATATCGAGTCGAATGGAGTATCGCAAACTAAAGTGTATTGTAAATGTAACTTTGTAACCTATTGGATTGAAAAAACCAAAAACCGGTTTTTCCAAAAACCGGTTTTTTTTGGCCGGTTATAACCGCCAGGTTAAACCGTAAGCAAAAAACACCGGTATAACCGAAAACCGGTGTTTTGTCAAAAACCGCCATCCCTACACTATACACTCTCCTTTAGGTCGTTCTTCTTGTTTGCTCTATTGTGCAGATACCAATTTTATCTACAATCTTAATATTCCTGTCAAAAAAAGGGATATTAGGGAGCAGAACGCATATTGTAGTGCTAAGGACATGAAATTCGGTTTTTCAGAGATAACCAGACATGTGAGTTCCCACGTCGCATAGGATTAGTCTGGGCAGCATTTGGTAAATTACGCTACGTTTAAATCGGATCTACTCTTATAGGCGAGCGGCACACCCCTAATTTGAGGCTTAGAAATCGAAAAAGCGACCATGATAGGTGAATGCAACTTTTGGTCATTCTTTATTTTTTCGAGGTCGGTAAATTCTTTTATCTAGAATTGGTGGAACATGTTTATGCAAAAATGCGAAAAATCAATTTTGATGATTTTTCATACATACACCGGCAAAATTAGCCGAACATCTTAAAAATGGGACATATTTGATGTCTCGAATCTCCTAATCCTGTTGTCCGATTTGTGCGATTCTTTTAGCCTTATAGCCTTATTAGTTAAGAATATCGGTGTAATAATATTGCTGTTAGACAGGTAAATGTCATTTTATACCGGGTGTTAAAATCATACTGTGTTTTTTCTTAAAATTCGGAACACCCTGTGGAATATTCTAGAATATATAAAATATTAAAATTAAAACTCGATTGTGGACTTAGGCTTTATTAACATTTTCTATTTTGATTAATTTGCTTATGTTGGAAAATAAAAAAGTTATGTGCTTTAACAACTAGCCATGCTTTTTATCAATAAATCCTCATAGTAGGGGAGGAAAGTATGCTAAATTTGCATTTACTCGAGCGTTATGGGGACCTATTGGATTGTGAAGAGTGGGTGCTAAAACCAAAAAAAGTTAAGTTAAGTTTTCCATAAAGTCTGACACTCTCCATTTTTTAATTTAATTTTCCATTTCCACCAATCGTTTTTTCCGATTATAGGAAAAATTGGCTATACCTATCCATAATTGGAAAAATGTTGCGAATAAAAGTTGCTTATTTTTACGTAAAGGATCCAAATCTGCAATAACAATTGGGGTCGTAAAGTAATCCCTCACCCCACCGCTGTGAGGGGTCGTGTTTGGTGCCATTCGGTAGATTTTTGAAAAATATTGTATATGTGTATTTTGAAGTTTTACGATCTGATGTTCATTCCGAGAAATATCGCAGTGTTCGTATTTAAAACTTTTAATTTACCCCCACCCCTCTCCGTTGGGTGTCACGAGCCCCCACGAAGGTGGGGTGGGGGATTTAATTTAAAATCTTAAATAGGAGCCCCAATTTTTATTTCAGATTTGGATGCTTTACGTAAAAATAAGCAACTTTTATTCGACACATTTTTTCGAATTATGGATAGATAGCGCTATAATCGGAAAAGAATGATTGTTATAAATGGAAACTTAAATTAAAAAAAGAAAAGTCCCCCACTTTATGGAAAACTTAATTTAACCTTTTTCTAATTTTAGCACATACTCTTCACAATCCAATAGGTCCCCATAACGCTCGAGTAACTGCAAATTTAGTGTACTTTCCTCCCCTACTATAAGGATATATTGATGAAAAACATGGATAGTTGTTAACGCATATAACTTTTTTATTACCTTAATTTATTTTTTATTTAGCGTATGGCTTAAGTATATCACAGATTATATTTAGATTTATGCATTATACAATGCATCACAAACAGATGTCCAATTTTTTTATATATTCTATTGACCCTTCGGTTGCCATTACAAAGTCTATAGGGTCGCCTGTGTATGCTCTGCGTGGGCAGTCCTGAACAATGTGACTGATCGTCTGTCTTGCAGCGCCGCAGTCACAAGAAGGCGAGGGGAGTTTACCCCATCTGTGGAGGGAGTCGGCGCATCTTCCACAGTTTGTTCGAATTCGATTAAGGGCTGCCCAAATCTTACGGGGACGTTCAAATTCGCCAGGTTTCCCTATGATGTCCGGTAGACTATGGTAATGCGGATCTGTCCTACTTTCCCAATCTTCTCTCCATCGGGTATTTAAGTCAAAGTTGGATTGCTGCAGCGCTTGAGCAGATTGTAGAGGGGGTAACCTGGATCGGAGACCGTTTCCAAGAATATCGGGGATGTCGTTGTGGACTAGAAGCTGGCGACTGTCCATTATTTTGTTATATTCTTTAACCAATGCATGTTCGCGGCGTAGGTTGGGTGGTGCTATATTACTAAGGGTAGGTAGCCACATTGTAGGGGTGGGCTTAATTGTGCCTGTTATCATACGCATAGTACGGTTTAGTTGGGTGTCGACCAGGTGGGTATGCCTGCTATTTAGCCACACTGGAGCACAGTATTCTGCAACCGGATATATCAGGCCAAGAGCAGAGGATCTTAATGTTGATGCTGTGGACCCCCATGTAGTGCCGCAGAGTTTCTGTATTATATTGTTGCGTGTTTTCAATTTTGCTGCTGTTTTCGTCAGGTGTTCTCTGAATGTGAGCGTTCTGTCTAGAGTAACCCCAAGGTATTTCGGGTATTTATTGTGTTTTAACAGCTTGTTATTAAAATACACTCGCAATTCTCTGTTTGCCAACTTGTTGTTTAGATGAAAAGCTGATACTTCAGTTTTTGTAGTACTTGGCTGTAGTCTCCATTTCCTAAGGTATTCGCTGAGGATGGATAAGTCATTCGTGAGAGTGATTTTTGTAGTTTCTAAAGATTGGTGGCTTGTTGCAAGGGTCCAGTCGTCAGCATATCCAAACTTCCGAGATTCGGTTTCAGGCATGTCAGCAATATAGAGGCTGAAAAGTAGAGGGGCAAGGACAGAACCCTGTGGAAGACCATTGTTAAGTTTCATCTGTCTACTCGTCTCCTTTCCCATTATAACCTGGAAGGCTCTGTTGGTCAGCATGTTGTCAATGAGGTTAATTATCTTTCTGCAGGGGATAATGCGGGCCAGTTTATATATTAATCCGTGTCTCCAAACAGTATCATATGCTGCTGTTAGATCTATAAATACTGTTGCTGTCTTTTGTTTCTTTTGAAAACTAGCTTCTATAAAAGTTGTTAATGACAGCACTTGGTCCGTACAGCTTCGATGAGGGCGGAAGCCAGCTTGTTCAATGGGGACATTTTCTAGTATCCTGTGACTAATTCTGTTGAGGAGAAGCTTTTCTAATAGTTTATATACCATGCTGAGTAGAGCTATGGGGCGGTAGTTTTCTGGCTTATCGTTTGATTTGCCCGGTTTCGGAATTGCAATTATCTTTGTTCGCTTAAGTGAGAAAGGAATGTTACCTGACTGAAGTATATCATTAAAGAACATTGCAAGCCACTGTTTCGTGTATGCACCACTGTGTATCAAGAACTCTGGATGGATACCATCAAAGCCTGGTGCTTTACCTGATGTCATTTCTTTCAGCGCATGTGTGATTTCAGAAATAAGTATTTTTGCTGAATATTCGGAGTTCGTTCTGTTCATTTGTTTTAATGCCCTTAAGTCTCTTTTCACGTTGGTAGTATGTGTTCGATCTCGTGGAGCTCTGGATAGAGATACTATATGGGAGGCAACCTTGTTAGGAGACATTTTAGACTCTCTGAATTCCAGCTGGTTAGCTCCTCCAATTTTTCGCAACAAGGACCATGCCTGCCGGCTTGATTTTTTGAAGTCAAGGTTTTATCTTAAATAATTAATTATCTTAAATAAGTAAATAAATCAAAAAGGAAAAAAGCCTAAGTCTACAATCGAGTATTAATTATAATATTTTTCATATGCTAGAATATTCCACAGTTTGTTCCAAGCTTAAGAAAAAAATACAGTATGCTTGGTACGCCCGGTATAAAATGATATTTACCTGTCTAGCAACAATATTATTACAACAATATTCTTAAATAATAAGGCTATAATATAAAAGAATCACTCAAATCGGAACAGTGGTTTAGAAAATTCGCGACAGCAAACATGTCCCATTTTTAAGGTGTTCGGCTAATTTTGCCGGTGTGTGTATTTACCTCGCTGTATCTTTGGTCGCTCTAGATATTTCCTTCTGAAAATTTTATTGAGTCATCATTGAGGAATTTAGATAACAATGAGGTTTGTCTCAGATGTTTAAATAAATTAAAAGAAAAGTTGTTAATTTTTAAACATTTTGTTGTCAGATATCGTTAGTTTCATGTTTACTTAAAAAAGTTGTGTGACAAACTTTTTAGTTTATAATTTTAATCAACACAGCATTAAAATATAAGTCAAGAAGAAGTTTTCTGGAAAATTTCAAGTCAAAATATGCAATAAGAAAAACTTTATGTGACTTTATAGACGAGTGGCACTCCCCCCAAAAAACGCTTATTTCTCGAGATATTGACCACCGTGTGGTGAATGGCTAATTTTTGTATTACTTTATGTTTTTTATGATGGTGCTAAAAAAGAAAATGAGGTTTATTTTGAATTTTAGATGGGGAACATTTTCAAAATCGCAATTTAACCATAAAAATAAAAAAAAAATAAATTACGTTTTTCTTAAAATTAAAAGTTGTACCATTTTTTTATACATTTTGTTCTTTGTACCCTATATTTTAACATAAACTTGATTAAAAAGCTAAATTTCAAATTTTGTCACTAAACTTTTTAACTTAAACTTTGCAATTCAGGAATCTGAAGCTTTTACTTTAAACAATTCATGCACTTTTATTATAATAAGACAGAAAGATTGAAACAGGTCCCATTGTCTTCAGAAAGGTGAGAAATATATATCATAAAAATTTTAGAAAAAAGTATTAAAGTGGAACGGAGTTGTACCGAGTTAAACGCAAAAAAAACGTGATTTAATTTTTTTTTATTTTTAGTGTAAAATTTCGATTTTGACAAGGTTTCCCCACTTAAAATTCAAAATAAACTTCATTTTCGTTTTCATTACCACCAAAAACATAAAATATGACCAATATTAGCCATTCACTACACCGTGGCCAGTATCTCGAAAAACAAATGTTTTGGGGTGTGCCGCTCGTCTATAAAGTCACATAACTTTTTTTATTACATATTTTGACTTAAAATTTTCCCGAAAACTTCTTCATGAGTTACATTTTATTGCTGTGGTCGTTAAAATTATAAACTAAAAAGTTTGTCACTCAACTTTTTTTAAGTAAACATGGAACTAACGAAATCTGACGACAAAATGTTTAAAAATTAACAACTATTCTTTTAATTTATTTATACATTTTGGACAAATCTCATTGTTATCTAAATACTTCAAAGATGACAGATGAAAATTAATTTTTTCAATTTTTGCAAAAAATTTGATTTTTGAACATGTTCCACCAAATCTTGAAAAAAGTAAACTTCATATTCGGATTCAGCTACCTCGAAAACATAAAGAATGACTAAAATTGGACATTTATCTTAAATTTGATTTTCGTGGTCGGTATAACGTAATTTTAGGGGTTGCTGTCGCTCGCCTATTATGTCTCAAAGGGAAAATCTTTGGGCAGTGTCGGAAACATTAACAGTCATAAAGAAGGTAGTGAACGAGATTCGAGTGACTTATTGGCTATTCGCAAATGAAATTGGGTAGGACTGCTTGTCAGATTTATCTGACAACCAATGAACAAAATGTTAAGTGAAGGCCAAGAAGCACTACGGAGCATGGGACACCCAGCAATTAGATTAGGGTGACCAAACGTCCCGTAAAAACGGGATTGTCCCGTTTTTAACGATTTGTCTCGGGGTCCCGAAAAAGTCTCTCGGGACGCCTAAATATCCCGTATTTGCGTTGGGTTGAGTTTATGTATCTGACTATATTTTCTCTCTTTAATTTTTCTTCAATTTCGGCATTTGTTTTCATTCTTATTTCTCCCTCTCCTGTTACATTTTGGCCCAGGATTGTTCTCATTATTTTATTTCAAATTTCAGAACGCTATCTTTCTCTTTCTTGTTAATCGTCATGTAACATCAGGTCTTATCTAGTTTCATAATATTATACTCAGAGTCTTGCTTCTCAGCAAATTTCTATTCATTCCATATGTTTTTCTGCCTCTCGGAATTATTTTCTTTGTTCTCCCTTTTCCGGTTTTCCCTATTGTTACTCCCAAGTAGCTAGAGGTGGATACAGTTTCAAATTTATATTTTGTGTTATTAGATATTTCTGAGTTGCTGTGTCATCGTTTCCTATCGTCATGTATTTTGTTTTGTGCTGGTTTATCTCTAGTCCTACTCTCTTTGTTTCCTTATAAGTGTCATCTTCGTCTTCGCTGTGATGACTAGATCATCTGCACATGCTATTTTTTCTGTCTTTTTAAATATCCTCCAGAGAAACCAGTCATTTTTCTTCTTTTTATTTATTGAGTTGGCTTTGTTTCTCGCTATTTTGAATTCCCCGTTTTGATCTGATGGTTTGTTGATGCATGTCATTCTGGCGGAGTTTTTTAGTGTTCTATCTGTTTGTCAGTCTTGAACACACGTAAATTACATAAATTAGTAAATTGAAAAGGATTTCTAGGTCCCAAATTAGCTAAAAGGCCATGTTTCAATCGCCCCACCTGTTTGGGCATCGCCTTAAACCGTCCTTGGCAGTGGCGCACACATAGGGGGCTTTTCCTTAGAGCAAGTAAAATTCTTGGTGCGCTACTGCTCCTTGAATGTGTCCCGTTTTTGTCAAATTTATGACTTGGTCACCCTAAATTAGATAGACTGAAGGCCTGAAGCGTGTTGGCAATAATTAGATGCAACTACACAAGAGACAGACAGATAGAAGGACTTGAGGTAGATCTATGTCCAGCAGTGGACGCATAAATGTGAATAAACTAAAACACGGACTCTCAAAAAATCTGTAGAAGTAAGATTTAACCTTCGTCGGGCGGCATAGGTACAATTGTAACTTTTGAGTTTTCGAATTGTGATAACTTTTTTTTTTCAAAGAGGTAGGGACTTGAAATTTTGTGACATCTCTACATTTATCCAGTCGATTATGTGAGCAAAATGTAGCAAAAAATCCTCCCAGAAAGAGGCTTAAATGGTTCCTACCCCCATAAACGACGGCATAGGTACATACATTTGTATCTTGTACATTTTTTAATAAATAATTTTAAAAACAATATATTGTGTATTTAAATGATAGGTTATTTGAATCAAAGTACACAAATGAATGTTAGCGTGGATTTTCGCAATACATGTATTTTTAGAAAAAGGATGTTCGTCACACACAGGTAGAAAATATACTGCACAAGTATTTTTCGTATTACGCTGTTTTTCCGTTCGTTTAGACAAACATGACAACTTCCGTTACTGGAGTAGATCCACGAATACTGTGAGATAATTGAGGAGGAGTATCTACAGCAAATACATACTCTGTTTCGACCTAGGACCATAGCACTACGAAGACAATGACTCCTCATCATCATCCGGTCAACTTTGAGATTGATATGAAGGCAACCAAATATTTTAAGAATGACCCTTCAGAAATTTTTTGCATTAGTCATTTGTTTGTGTAATGGATTATGTTCGCATAACTCAATGTTCGACATAGAATGCTGGGTGAGTTTACGGTCAAATACTCACCCAACATTTTATCCATATTATTAATCACGCTTTGTTTTTATTGTAAGCCTGAATTGTTTCCGGCTTTGCTACTTCACCGTCTTCTAATTTTCCTGTATCTCTTATTTTTTTCACTTTGCCTACTAGCCCTACTAACACCATGTGCCATGAATTAAAGAATTTAGCGAATTCAAAACTGGTAAAAAAGAAATTTGTGGTAATATTCTGCCCATAACCTTTATAAGACGTGACCAGATCCAAAACTGTTTGTTCGCCAACGTTAACTTGTCGGGAATCAAATGCTGTTTTTCCAACATAAAGATGATCTTGTACGGGATAAGCATGTTTGATGAATCAGAAGCCAAAAATACTGTGATCCCATATTTAGCGAGTTTGGAGCCTTGTTGCAAATTTGATTCAGCATTGTCTAGATACCTCGTACGAGTACAGCTTTATCGGTTTTTTTGCGTTCTTCACGGGTATTTTCGTTGTGAAATCATGTAAATCTTTGCATGGTCTTGAAAGGATTACAAGACATTGCTGCACGTATAAGTGGCAGATACTCCATAATCCACACCCCACCCAAGTTTTCTTTGCTATTTCTATGTACACCTTTTGTCGCCATTTCGGTAAACTAGCTATATAATCACTATTATTCATGATAATTTTTAGGTATACACCTCTTGACAAACACCAAACAATTAAATCGGGATGAGATCTACATATGTTTCCCATTTAAATACCATACTACTCTTCCTAGAATTTGTTTACGACCACTATTTTCAAGTTTATTCTTGTATTAAGTAATTTCAAAAATTTACGATAGATAAGAGCAGTCACGTCATAACGGCTTCTAATATTTGTTTGTAAATCCATACAAGAACAAATTACCGAATTTTATTTATTTATTGCAATATTCAACAATTTTTTCCGGTTATGCTAGTAATAAATAATATTATCTTAAAATTAACATATATTTCCTTTTAGATTAACGAATTTTTAAGAAAATATATAACAGGTACAATTGTACGTATGCGTTTCCTGTTAACGGTGTAAAATTATGTCGCTCGACAAAGCGGCTGCTCCATGCCAAAAAAAAATAACTGACATAAAATTCGAAACTGCGTTTTTTGCATGTATATGTACATACTGTGTTATTGCGCATTTTTAGAGCCGACATATGCAGTATTATCTTGACTGGTTTTGAAGATATCGCTTACTCAAAACACAGTATCTACACTGCTAGTTCCATTTTCCCATGTCAAAACACAGTAAGTGGTTTATTAGCGACCTCAAAAACCCCTGGATGCCTAATTTCATTTAATCAAAAAAAGCTTTCATATTTTGGCCATCTTTTCGGGTCTTTGGACCACTGTGCGATGGGCAGTTCAAATAAATATTGTGGTGGGAAAGCCAATAAAGACTCAGCAAGCTAATAATACTAAAGTTGTGCTCACTACGGAGAGCAATAGATTGTATCCTCGCTCGGACCCTTGCTCCCTGGTAGGGGAGAGTTGGACAAAACCGGGTACCACTCTAAAAACCGTCTGTATCTTTTGCTATGTGAGAGTAGCAAATGTTTGCTGCAGACTGAAATATTCTCAAATGACTTAAGTTTGATAGGCCAATGTCAATTTTTAAAAATATTCTTAGATTTTTAATTTTTTTTATTTTTATGAAAATATTGCAAAATACCCGGTTTTGTCCAACCGGTATGATAAATCCGGGTAGTAACTTAATTACCATGTAAAAAGACTAATGGGCAAAACATAAAATATTTATTAAAAGTATGTAAACAAAAATCGAAAATCTATGAACAGAAGTCACAAATAAAAACTTCATCTACATCATCATAGGCACTACAGGCGTCATAAGCCTATTTGGTGCAAGACACACATTTTATCCAGCCTTCCTTCGCATTACTTATATGTAATTTGAAAAAAAAGTTAATTGTAATATAGACACGCATCGTCATTATTATCTTCTTCCTCCAAACTCTCCAAAATTGTGTTTTTGGTGCAGCCCTTTTTACCACGTTTTTTCTTTTTTTTTTGTCCAGTTCATTTAGTTTTAATTTTTTACGACTGGAGATTTTTTTAATTTTTCCTACTAGCTTTCTTACTAGCTTCTTCAACAGAAGAAGCCACATGTTGTAGTTAAGTAAAAGCAAAAAAGCCACTGCAGAAACTGGAAGTAACAACAGGTCTGATAAAATCGGGTACCCGGTTTTGTCGATTTTCAGACTACCCGGTTTTGTCAAACTCGGAAACAAGACATTAAATGTTATTTAAATTTTTAAGTTATGAAATAATATTCAAAATTTTTGGCCAAATTAAAGGTAATATACTAGGTTACATGTATTAAATTTTAAAATGGCCATTAGTTATTCATTAGAGGAGAAAACAGTTATAAACTTAACTTAAAAATCGAGTTTCCTGCATCAAAAAACACTTGAGGTCTTACTGCTCCGGCACAGAGTACTCAAATGAGGTGGAAATGAATACACACGACTGTTGGTGGTAAAGGGACACTAATTTTAACATTGTTTAATAGTTAGCAGCAGACAGTTAGAAGAATTAAGGGGTACCCGGTTTTATCAACCTACCTGGTTTTGTCCAACTCTCCCCTATTTATATTCGTTATATTCGTGAATTCTCGCATTTAAAATAATGTATTTATTTTACATAGCGATCGATAATATAGTTTTGATCGCTATGTAAAATAAATACATTATTTTAAATGCGAGAATTCACGAATATAACGAATATAAATACCAGCGAGCAATGGTCGGAGCGAGGATAAAATAAATACCATTGCTCTCCGTAGTGAGCAAACCCTTAAAATGTCACCAAACCTTGACAATGTTTCAAGGAGGAGGACTTAATTAGAACCTTTAAATATGTGCTTATTAAAATTAATTAGTAAGTACTTTAAATGCTTCTAAAAGTAGGCAACCATTTATACAGCAAATCTGTTGAAACTAAATGCGAGAAAATGATTAACTTACCTGAAAATAATATCGGATCTTGTGGAATAATACCTATGCTGGATCGTAAATACTTCAAACATAAATTCTTAATATCTTCATTGTCGATTAAAATACGACCCTTAATATTATAAAGCCTGAACAATACTGAAATAATAGACGATTTTCCAGCGCCTGTACGTCCAACAATTCCAATTTTTTCTTTGCTTTTAATGGTAAAACTGTAAAATATAAATATGGTTCGAATATTTTGATTTATTTTTAAAAATAATATTTTCGATATTTTGGTATGTTTAAAAATTGTTTAACCCTACACTCTTTTAGTATGTACACAGAAGCAGTAGAAAAATATGCTAAATTTATACTAATACATACGATTGTCAATATGTCCCAGGCCAAGCCATGAGATAGCATATTTAATAAATTTTTCACATGACTTTTCGGTAGTCATAAACTTCAAAAGCACACTGCCAAAACTTTTTGTCATTCAGATCATTATTTACCAAAGTGCTTGAAGTGACTCTACTTTTTAGATTTTTATAAACGATGGATTCCAAGAAGAAACCCGTCTAAACTGAGCAATGGCTCAATAAGTGTTACCCAGACCCTGCTCCATAGTTTATTACCATTAAAAGATGGAATGCTGAGTTTAAGAGCGGTCGTAACTACATCAATAATTATGCTGAGCACTCTGTAAACTAAATGCTGCAGTTATTTCCGAAAGCACCGAAAAAATTCTAAAACTTATTATGGAAAGCAGCAAAGTGAAATAACAAGAAACATCTGTCACAACAAAGTTATCAAAGGATAAAGTTTTGACTATTATACATAAACATTTGGATATGGAAAAACTGTTTTCCAAATTGGTGCCAAGTTTTCTCACACTCAACTGATGAATATATGCGCTATTAGAAAATTTTTCATCAAAATAATTCAGAGTATTTGCATCGATGGATCAAAAATTTATCCATCACTTCACTCAGGATTCAAATCAGCATTCACCTGAGTGGACACAAAAAAATGGTAAAAAAGATAAATACGCAAGCGAGAAAATTTTACAAATCATTGTCAAAAGGATTGTATAGTATAAAATTGTAGTATAAAATAGTATAAAAAAGGAGTAAAAATGAGTAAAAATTACTAAACTCAGAAAACCTTAATATTTGGATCATATTATAGTCGGCGAGAAGAAATGTGCATCACGTATGGATAGGATATGCAAGCAAATACTCAACTCTGACAAACGAAGACAGGAGATTCCTCAGATAATTTTAAGCCAATTTAACTAAACTCACCTAGTCCGAAAATGCTTTCTAAGGGAGCTAGAGCTCTTTGAAAATGGCATCTTGTAATTAGTTTTTCTTGAATACCTCCAGAACGCTTCTATTTAGAAAAACAAAATTTGGTGCGCTTATTTATCTTCTAGAGATAAATCGATTCCATCCATTGCTAATTTCTAATACCTGTCATAGGCGTCCGTTTTGGGTAGGGAAACGGCTATTTTATCGCATAGCTTTTTTATCTTTAACTTTTAGACATTTTTGACTCTGGATTATTAAATTGTGAGATGTTTTAGTACTAAAAGGTACTTTTGTTTTAAGTTGATATGATACACTGTTTTCTAGAAAAATCGATTTGAATATTTTTCGTTATTTGAATTTGAAAAAAAAAAAATTAAAACAAAAATTCAAAAAAAGGTATATTTTTACAACAACATCAAGAGTAACTGTTAGTACTAGAATACCTCATAATTTAATATTCTAGTGTCAAAAATGCTTAAAAATTAAAGACAAAAAGGTATGCGATACAATGACCGCGTTTATCTACCCAAAATGGACGCATATGACCGGTACTAGAAATTCGCAATTAACAAAATCGATTCATCTCTGGAATATAAATAAACGTACCAGTTTTCGTTTTTCTAAATATTTTTAAAAACATTTTTTTTTAATTCAAAAAACGAAAAATTTTCAAATTTATTTTTTTAGAAAACGGTGTATTCTATCGACTTAACACAAGAGTCCCGGTTATTTCTAGAATACCTCACAATTTAATAATCGACAGTCAAAAATGCTTAAAAATTAAAGACAAAAAGTTATGCGATAAAAATAACCGTTTCCCTCCCCAAAATAGATTTATCTCTGTAAGGTAAATATGCGTACCAATTTTCGTTGTTCTAAATAGAAGCGTTCTGGAGGTATTTAAGAAAAACTAATTACCAGAAGCCATCTTCAAATAGCTCTAGCTCCATTAGGAAGCATTGTCGGACTAGGTGAATTGGGTTAAATTGTCTTAAAATTATCTGAGGAATCTTCAGTCTTCATTTGTTGACAGTTTCTGGACACCTTGTATTTATAAGGAAACAGAAACCAGGACATACGTAGAGTAACTTGCCTAGAAATCTAAAGGTGGTTTGGTTGCAGTTCGGTGAAGCTCTGGAAATACGTGACCCGTCAAAATAGCCCGGTCAAAACAGCCCCGTCAAAAAAGCCCCGTCAAAATAGCCTCAACACAAAATAGCCTCGACAAAATAGCCCGCACACAAAATAGCCCCGACAAAATAGCCCGCACACAAAATAGCCCCGGTCAAAACAGCCCCGGCTAAAATAGCCCCGGCTAAAACAGCCTCTTATAAACAATTACATAATTATTTATACAAGGTGTCCAAAAACTTTTTTTTAATTTAAATTATTTGACAAAAAGGAAGAATGTATTTAATTTATTTAATTTAAAATGCATTTTACTGTTGCCCGAAAACAGAAAAAAATGTTTATATCATAAATTAACATTGATTTTTGCTTAACTTTATTGTTCAAATTTCCAAGAGGCAGGAAAGACAGGACTCGAGTTCTCTGAAAAGACAATTTTTATTTAATGTGGTTAAGATAAACATCTGAATAGAGGGTAATTACCATTTCCGAAAAAATGTATTTTTAAGGAATTATTTCATGATGAATTCTGAAGGGAGCTTTTTTCCGGGGCTATTTTGTCGGGGCTATTTTGTCGGGGCTATTTTGTCGGCGGGCTATTATTCCGCGGCGATTTTGTCTGCAGGCTATTTTGTCGGAGCTATTTTGTGTGCGGGATATTATGTCGGGGCTATTTTGTCGGAGCTTTTTTGACGGGGCTATTTTGACGGGGTACCCTGGAAATACGGCTAATAAACGATGATTTCCATCCTCCGAAAGAGAAATTAATCTAAAGAATAAGGAGTAGGTACATTTTGTTCCTATGTTAAGGCATTTGTGTAGATTATGTTTTCTATTGTATACTATTCATATAAGATATTACAACACAATTAGATTTTTAAGGCAATGTTATTAACCCTTAAGTACTACCTTAAGTCTCTCAGACGGCATCGTTTGTTGAAAGTGGGATATTTCCCTTCCTAGAAAAATTTGAAGGTCATCCGTTTATGACTTTTCAAGTTGGGTTGTTATTTACTATGGTAGGGGAGCCCAAGCGGGGATTTTTGCAGTTACTCGAGCGCGTCAGATTATCATATGGAGAGAAACCTGGTACCCTGCAGATGTACCTCTACCATATATTGGCTTTTAACACAGGGGCGTTCGTTAAGGGGGGCCCGAAAAACAAAATCTATCCTTAAAAAAACTCGAAATTGTCAGATTAAGATAAGGTAAGTTGAGTACATGCGAAAGAGTATATATTTCAAAAATCTGACGATTTGAGCCGGGCGTAAGGAAATGGGGGAGTCCCAAAGTTTCACAAGAAAAAAGCGAATATTTCTCGAAATGGATGACAGATCGAAAAACTAAAAAGTACGTGCTCAATTTTTTTGAAAATCTATCGAATGATACGGAGACGACTTCCCACGGAGAGGGGTGGGGGGTAAATTTAATATTTTAAATACGAATACCGCGATATTTCGCGAAATGAATATCAGATCGAAAAACTGTAAAATATACTTATTTAATATTTTTGAAAAATCTATCGAATGGTACCAAACACGACCCCCCACGGGGGTGGGGTGGGGGGTTACTTTAAATTCTTTAATAAGAGCCCCCACTTTTTATTGCAGATTTTGATTCCGTATGAAAAAATAAGAAACTTTTATTCGAAACATTTTTTCGAATTATGCACAGATGGCGTTATAATCGGAAAAAACAATTGTTGAAAATGGAAAGTTAAATTAAAAAATGGCAAGCGCCCACTAAAATGGAAAACATTACTTAACTTTTTTTGGTTTTAGGACCTACTCTTTACAACCCAATAGGTCCCCAAAGCGCTCGAGTGACTGCACATTTAGCATACTTTGCTCCCCTACCACTAGTATTGAATTCGGCAATTTGATGCAGGTTGTTATTCGAAAGATATTTAGACTCAAAGTGTGATTTACGTCTGATAGTCGGGGTGTTAGTGTTTGTGCCCAGTTCGTCATTAAACCTAATGTGCCCCAGTTCGCCAAAAAGTTTAAATAAGGGTACAAAGACTATGAGGAAACTCTTTTGAAATGATTTGATGAGGTAGAAGATGACATAAGCGAAGTGGTGTCAATTTGTGATGAAAATGTTGCCACTGACTACCATTGCTACACTGTACAAATTTTAGTGCCTGTCAGTTTTTTTTTGTTTTAATATTTTTTAAAATTTTAGATATTTATTTTCATGTTTACTACTCTTTGTTTAACTTGATTATAAATTTTTATCAAGATTCTTTAATTTGTTTTATTTTTATCACACTTTTTTTCAGGAATAAAAAGTCACACAAACAATCCTTCCATTCTTGTTATAATCTTTTTGTATTTTAATAAATACAGAAAAACTGGATCAATTATTGTATTTTTTAGATAAGTAATACTTTCAGTAAGTCATCGAAATATTTTTAGCATTATAATATTTAACAAAAGAAAAATAACCAGTAAAATGTGAAACCCGTCTTAGCCCAGTCGGGATACCATTTGACCTTGCATAAGAAGCTGCCCCAAATTTTACTTTTCTAATCTTTAGGGGGGGTCAATAGTAGTATAAATTTAAAATCTCGACTGAATTTAACCGTTGCGTTAGCCGCCATCTTGATTTTAAACGAGAACCGTTTTTGCTTAATATCACCGCCATTTTCAACTTTTCGACAAAAAATATACAAACTGAAATTGTTGAAAATGCGATTTTCTATAATTTCGTGTATTATAATTTTTTTTGCGGTCCATATTTTCCGAAGTATGGGGAACACAGTGACAGTTAAAGCATAATTATTGATTTATTGAATTATCTCGTTTATTATTACTTTTACAACAAATTTTAACCTATACAAAAATAAAGAGAATTAAATTTTGTACAATTTTGTTCTTTCATTTTTTTGATAAAATCAATATTTAAGGTAGTACGTATGTGCTAAAGGCGGGAGCGTAAGACCCGATTGATTTTAAATCAATTTTTTTTGTTCAATATCTTCTCCATTTTCAACTTTTCGACAAAAAGTGTAAGGACTGAAATTGTTGCAATTACGATTTACTACAATTTTTCGAGAGAACCAGTGGCGGGTCTAAGAGGGGGGGAAATGGGAAAACTCCCCCCAACGGGGTCCAAAATTAAAAAGAAATTGTTGAAATACTAAAATATGTTAGCTGACATGAAACTGAATTATCGACAGACAAATTCAACCAATAAAACCAGCTACTTAGAAAAATTAAGTGAACTCAATGAATATAAGTTATTATTTATGTCTTTTATGTACTTAGTTTGGTTGGTGTTTCATTGGAAGTTTCAAAAATTGTATAAAATATAATTCTCTTTAATTTTGTTTCTCTACAATTATGTCGTAAAGTTAATAATAAATGAGACAATTCAATAATTATTCTTCCCCTTCGCTTCCATTATTTTCCTCCTCAACTCGGAGAATATTGATCGCATAAAAAAATTGTGGAAAAGAAATTGTAGGAAATTGCGTTTCGAACAATTTTAGTTCCTACCGTTTTTGTCGAAAAGTTGAAAATGGCGGAGATATTAGGCAACAACGGTTCTCCTTTAAAATCAATATGGCCGCTAATGCAACCGCGAAATTCAGTCGAGATTTTAAATTTACACTACTATTGATCTCCCCTAAAGGAGAATTATAAAATTTGGGGCAGCTCGGAAAAAAGATTCAATTCAGTAATTATGCTCCCCCCACCACTTTTTACTATTTTCCCACTTAACTCGGAAAATATCAACTGCATGAAAAAAATTGTTAAAAAGAAATTGTAGGAAATCATATTTGGAACAATTTAAGTTGAAAATGGCGTAGATATTGAACAAAAACAATTGCTACAAAATCAATCAGGTCTTACTCTCGCGCCATTATCGCATACATACTACCTTAAATATTAACTTTAGATAAAAAATGAAAGAAACTAAAATTGTGTAGAATTCAATTCTCTCTATTTTTGTATAGAAACATTTTTGTCCTAAAACTAACAATAAACGAGATAATTAAATAATTATGCTCTATTTATATATAACTGTCACTATTTTCCGCTATACCTCGGAAAATATCGATGGCACGAAAGAATTGTAAAAATAGAAATGATAGAAAATTACATTTTCAACAATTTTGGTTGTTATAATTTTTGACGAAAAGTTGAAAATGGCGGAGATATTGAGCAAAAACGGTTCTCGTTTAAAATCAAGATGGCGGCTAACGCAACGGCAGCATTCAGTCTAGATTTTAAATTTACACTACTATTGCCCCCCCCCTAAAGAATAGAAAAATAAAATTTGGGGCAGCTCCTAATGCAAGGTTAGGCCTATTATTCGTCTAACCCGACTGGACTATCTGTCAGGCGGTTAGTTAGTGTTTGCGCCATTGATTTAAGATGTTAGTACTTAAGGGTTAAGGAACAAAATGTTATAACAAGGAGAAAATCAAATCCTTAGAAATAAGATAAGACAGTTACCTAATATTTTTTAATACTCTTTGTTCCGATGAGTTGTAAACTAAAGAGACGTTTTCGTACTTTATTTCTCCAAACGATGGCCAATTTTTCAACGTACGTCCTTGCAATTTATCTTCAGATTCAATGTCGGTATATTCTAAAACTCTTTCTATACCTGTCATGTTATTTTCTATTTCGGTATATTGCCTAATAACATATTGTAGAAAACCCGT
Organism: Diabrotica virgifera virgifera; assembly: GCF_917563875.1. Lineage (NCBI taxonomy): Eukaryota > Metazoa > Arthropoda > Insecta > Coleoptera > Chrysomelidae > Diabrotica > Diabrotica virgifera. The sequence goes on from NC_065451.1 coordinate 52,150,907, forward strand.
AAGTAACATAGCCTGAGTTATTGCTAATCCAACGTCACCAGCTTGAGCATCTAAAACGTAATATACAGCTAAATATTCATTAATAATATAATTTGCGTAATATTACGTTTGTTCTAGCAAACAGTCAAACTAGTCAGAAACCGTCAGCAAACAGTTGGCCAGTGAGAGAACATAATACAGTCACCAGTGCTATCCCCTCTGCTCGTGCTGGTCCACTATTCGCTGATGGTTTCAAACCGTTTGAAACTGATGCTAGAACAAACCTATTAAAAACGAAAGGCTAGTAAGTTAAAGAACTTTCGATGAAGATCCATAGGCTCGGATGAGTAGGGCATGTTATACGCAGTAACAACAATCGCCTTTCGAAATCGTTTTTTGGGAAAGGCCAGATGGGAGAGGTTCTGTAGGACGGCCTAGAAGAAGGTGGAAATAGGCAGTCAGAGGAGATCTGAAAAAAGATGAAAGTAAGACAATGGTAAATAGTGGCATAAAACCGACAAAGCATGGCAGGCAATAGCCCAAATAACAATTTCATGTTCTTAGTAGATTCATAGAACATACTTTTCAGAAAAAGTATATACTGAGAATATGCGTAATTACCATTGCGAATGTGCAGAGCATATACTGAGTATATACTATATTACAGTACTTAAACGTTCTATGTATATACTTAGAATGTACTACCGCACTTCTTTTCAGTATATACCAAGAACATACTTTTTAGAACATTCCAAGGACGTGCTATAAACCTTCTATTTATATACTTAGAAATTATGTATGTTCTTTAGTCCTAGTACTTTATCATTCGTCTTCATCCTTATCCATCCAAATAATGCCTGTTTTCGTTTTCATATTTTACCGCTGTTTCCTATCCCTGATCCATTCAGGTAAGAAATGGTCAGAATAAGACGGGGGATATGTATTGTGGAATAACAACATCGGTGGTTAGTGTTGCCAAACGGAGGGAAATTTTCCTTTTTGCGGGAATTTTCAACTTAAAAGGTGATAAAGGGAAAAAAGTTGACTCAAACGGGAATTTATTGTTCCAGTCCAAATTGTAAAATATTAAAAAAATCAAAATATTTGAAAATAATTAAACATATCTTCTCAGATTTTGTAAAACGGAGGGAATTTTTTTTATAAAAGTGGGAATTTTTAAGGTAAGTTGACGGAAGAAGCTTACTCGACGGTTGGCAACACCAAAGCTTTTGGTTGTGGGTTTTGGAACGTTTTGGTTCTGTAATGACCCATATTGAATTGAATGTACCTAAATTGAAATTCCAACGATGTAAAAATACTCATAATAAACTCGAAATTGTAAAGTCATTTCCATTATACAAACGAATTTTTAGTAATAAACGTTAATACAATTAATGCTTGAAATACTTTTTTACCATACAAACAATTTTGAAATGAAATTCTTCCAATACTACCTCCATACATAAATTTTATTAATTATTCTAAAAAATAACCAAGTTGATAATCTGTAAGGCTAATATTATACTTCTTATACATACATATTATTTTTAAGATATTTTAAAAGTATCTATATACTTATAAGTATGTGCTAAGAATATTCGATAAAGGTATATTCTAAGAATAAACTTTTACTAATATTCCGACATACTACGTACACGAATGTACTCAGTATATTCGGTACGAGAATATTCTTTGAAGTATGTGCAAAGAACATGAAATTTAGAATGTTTTTTAAGGTACATGCTATGCTTGTACTACGTATACACTAAAAAGAATATACTCCGACGAATGTTGGTAGTATATGCTTTCAACATGATGCGAGCATCATACATCATTGTTATGTGGGAGTAAACGCGGCAAAGATTCATGAAGAGTTTTAACGCCAGTGATGATGGTATGGATTAAAATAGGTTTTGTAGCATCAAATGGAGTGAAGCGTAGATGTAATCTGTTCCCCACTTTATCAAAAATATACCTCAAAAGTTCTTTAAATAGATGGCAAAAAATGTATAACAACGGAGATACCATTCGCTAACACTATGATATATTGTTCTGAAGCTATTTCCTTGTGGAATTTTTATAATTAAGTATTTTCTATGGAAAATAAGCCACAATTTTACTAAAAAATGAATTTATTAATAGACGGAGAGCTAGAGGCGAGAAATCATCGTCATAAGTAATATGGAGTTTGGCATGTGAAATGTGTCTATTGTATATTGATAATTATGACCCCTTTCAGGCTGACACCTCAGTGGATACAGGAAGTAGCAATAAGGGATGAAAGGGGAAAGTTGGTGCAGTCATTAAATGTTTTCACCTTCTATTTTGTTAAACCTCCATCGATTTGCATGAAAATTGGTGAGTAGTTAGAGCATAACTCAAGAAAAAAAAACTGATATGGTGCCAACGTGCGCTTTTACTCTGGGGGTGGATGCCACCCCTTCTCGGGGGTGAAAACTATTTTATTAAAAATAACCCCACTAATCGATAGAGGGACAAATTTTAAGCAACATTTGTTACTTTTAATTTTTAAAATAAATCAATACTTTTTGAGTTATTAAAGATCAAAGATTTGAATTTTTCGTGAAATATATACATGATATAAAGCGGTTTTTCGTGAATAATTCAAAAACTGTAAGCTTTATAAAAATAGTTATGATTACCAAAATTGAAGAAAATAAAAAATAAAAGAGATTTGTTATTCGAAAAACCTTTGAGAATTAATAAAAAGTGAGTTATAGGTGATGGAATATATATTTTTTTCGGCTAGTACCCAAATCTAAGTATTCAAGCTCAAATAAAGGGAAAACGGTGCATTTTATAAAATATATTTACTGAACACTTGTCACAGTACTCAAGAATACCTATCAAGTGAGCTCCAGATGAAGTTTATAACATCAAAGCTAAGCAAGTGATGATGAAAATAAGAGAACCGTTTCGAGTTTTTAGGAAAAAGTGAAAATTGAAACATACGCTATTTATATATTTATTTTCAAAAATTTGTTAACAGAATAATTTTTAAAGGAATTTCGGGAATGAAGTTAGGATTATAATTTATTATCAAGTTCGTTTTATTACAATTTAAATATAACAATTTAAAAATGCGAGCATTATTATAACGAAAACTTTGTTTTTTATGTATTTAAATTCCTAATATGGAAAATTGCTATTATGAAAAGTTGTTTAGAATTAAAAATTATGTTTAATGTGTAATTATATCCTAATATTTAAATATTGTGAGCTGTAAAGGCACTTTACCGAGCGAATTTCTTGAGCGAAATTCATATTTTTTACACATTGACTAAAATCGATACAATTTTATATAATCTTATGTTTATGATTGCATCTTGGATTTTAGACCGTGCAGATCTTTTTATGAAGAATAATTTTTGTTCGTAAAATTAATAATAAAAGAGTTATAAATGAAAATGATGATTGGTAGGTATCTCTAATTTGAGAAAAAAAAATTAAATATTTTCTTTTTATTAGAAGAATATAGATATTAGTTACATTGTTATAATAATTATTTAATTATAATAATAACAACCATTGCATATATTAGATCACAGTTTTTAATTCCAAACAATTTTTCGTAGTAACAATAATTTACAACAGTGTGAAAAAAGGTACTTTAATCTTGAGCGAAATTCATATTTTTCAAAATACCTCCTATAATATAGATAAAATTTGCTATCTGATGATTGAATCGTAGGTTTTAGACGATGCAGAATTTTTATGAATTATAACTTTATTTTGTAACATTAAAAATAAAAAAGTGTCCCGTAATATATGTGTCCAACTTAAGTAGACACACTGTATATTATACAATATAATATACATAATACATAAATCATTGGGTAGACAGCACCAAAAATTTGTAACCTGCCATTTAACATTACTTATATTAAAATTAATAAGTAATATTTATTTATTTGATATTTGAATTCTTTTACAGTTTATATGTAAGTAATATATTTTTGAAATAATATGTATGTTACTAAAATATTATTTTTATATTATTTCGATATTTAATCGAATTTTTTCTATCGATATAAACTTAGTGGCGGTTCTAGCCAGGGGCAGGGGGGCAGCTGCCCCCCTTCAGTTTTTACAGTACTTTTGTACTATAATTTTCATTAAAAAGGCACGTTATCTTGTTTATTCACCGGTTGTGTTCCCTTGCCCCCCACTTTTTTTGGTCTAGATCCGCCCCTGTATAAACTGAATATGTACAGAAACTGAGGGTGTCCAATAATGGGCACATTTGACATAATATTCAAATACATTTTTGCTATATTTTATATAAATGTCTTAAAACAATTTTAAAAACTTATATAAATAATATAATAATTAAGCTCCAAATTTTTGGAGCCTAAACTTTGAAAAATGTTTGTAGCATAATGTTTAATGGTATCAACTTTTCCGGGAGCTCATTTGATACATATTTCTAAGTACTTTGACAAGTTTTCAGTAAATATATTTTATAAAATGCACCGTTTTTCCCGTTATTTTAGCTTGAATACATAGATTTGGGTACTAGCCGAAAAAAAATATACGTTCCATCACCTATAAGTCACTTTTTATTAATTCTCAAAGGTTTTTCGAATAAGAAATCTCTTTTATTTTTTATTATCTTAAATTTTGGTAATCATAACTATTTTGATATTGAATTATTTACGAAAAACCGCTTTACATCATGCATTTATTTCACGAAAAATTCAAATTTTTGATCTTTAATAACTCAAAAAGTATTGATTTATTTTAATAATTAGAGGTAATAAATTTTGCTTAAAATTTGTCCCTCTATCGATTAGTAGGGTTATTTTTAATAAAATAGTTTTCACCTCTGAGAAGGGGTGGCATCCACCCCCAGGGTAAAAGCGCACGTTGGCACCATATCAGTTTTATTTCTTGAGGTATGCTCTAACTACTCACCAATTTTCATGTAAATCGATGGAGGTTTAACAAAATAGGAGGTGAAAACCTTTAATGACTGCGTTAACTTTCCCCTTACATCCCTTATTGTTACTCCCTATATCCACTGAGGTGTCAGCCTGAAAGGGATCATAATTATCAACATACAATAGACACATTTAACATGCCAAACTCCATATTACTTATGACGATGATTTCTCGCCTCTAGCTCTTAGACTATAACGTTTCGAAGCCCAAATCGGGTTTTGGAAAATTGAAACGTTAATAAATTCATTTTTTAGTAAAATTGTGGCTTATTTCCCATAGAAAATACTTAACTATGATATATACGCTCAAGTTTGCAGACGATCAAGTAAAAGTGGCTCAAGATTATGACAATTTAAACTATATGGATTAAAAATTGATTGAATAGTATGATATACCCGTATGGGTTTTAGTCAATAAAAAGAAAACCGAATACCTATGAATTGAATGACAACAAAACAAAGAATGAATGAACAACGATTACCAGAGGAAATACTAAAATGGCAACCAGAATAAAAAAGAAAACGAAGTAGACAGAGAAAAAGATGGATAAAAGGAATAGACAAAGAGCTGAGAGAAAGAAACATAGAAGAGGATCTACGGAACAATCAGACGAAGTGGTGATTGGAAGCTGGAGAAAGGCATAGCACGATATAAACTGACATGATGTAGTATTCGTAATGACATAGAAATATTTGCTTCCAAAACCGCTAACCTTCAATCTAAACTAATTGTTTTGTTACAATCACCTACCTGATTTTAACGCAAAGGTTGGGGACAAGAAAGTAGAATGTACAGGAGGATATGGTCTGAGTAACACAAACGAAAGGGGTAACAGGCTTATCGAGTTTTGCCAAAACAATAATTTTGTCATAACTAATATATTGTTTAAAATGCCAAAGAGAAGACTATATACCAGGAAGTGACCAGCAGATCAAGCAGGGAGAATTATAAGAAACCAAATAGATTATAGAATTTTTATTAATTAGACAAAGATACAAGAACGCAATTATATCTGCAAAAACCTATCCAAGTGCCGACATAGGATAAGATCACAACCCAGTAGTGACCAAAATTAGGCTCAAAATGAAAATAATAAAGCAAATAACAACAGATGTAAACATAAAACAACGCCTGACAGATGAAATCAATAACCGATTAGTTAATGAATGTTAAAAAATACATTCTGCAAAATACTGAAACGGAGACAAAAATGATTATTAATAGACACAGAAATAGATAAAAGTCAAAAAGAAATTCTGACACCAACCAGATACAAAAAGAAACAATGGATGACGGACAAAATCTTAGATTTAATGGAAGAAAAACGTCAACATAAAAACAAAGATAAATCAGATGTACAAAAATGGGGATAAACAAATAAAATCGAAAATTAAGTAGGCAATATAGCAATGGTTAAAAGAACAATGCGCAGAAATAAAAGAACACCAGAAAAGACATGATAGTTTTAACAGACATAAAAAAATTAAAAAATTAACTCAGAACAACAAAAAAAGAAAACCGGGTATACTAAACAATATAAATGGGAAACTTGTGTTGAGTACTACCAAAAAATTAAAGAGATGGACAGAATACATAAATGAATTGTTCAAAGACAATAGAACAGAGCAGATGGAAGTCAAAGTAGAAGATGATAAGGTTTTAAATATATATTAAATGAGAAAATTAAATCGGCATTAAAAAACAGCAAAAATGATAAAGCAGTAGGTCCAGACCAAATCACCGTAGAAAGCTGAAACCTGATGAATGATAAAACCTGAGAAATTATCGTAGACTTGTTTAACACAGTGTACAAAACAGGAAACAATGGTTATTCTCTACATTTTGTGTTATCGTCTATTGCAGTGAATACAGAACAATATCAGTAATCAATCACATCCTCAAATTATTCTTGAAAATAGTACATGGTCGTATAATTAAAAAAAACTGAAAGAAGGAATAGAGAGGCGTTATTTGCTTTAGCTCAAAGATGCATGGATATAAATGAAGATGTGCATGTTTGTTACGTTGATTGTGAGAAAGCATCAAAATAAGACACGAAAAATTAGTCCAAATTCTAAAGACAAAAAACATAGCAAAAGAGACTTACGAATAATAACAAAGCTTTACTGCAATCAAAGAGCACAAATTGTAATAGATAAAGAACCCAGTCTAGAAATAGAAATCAGGAGAGGAGGTAGGCAGTGATGTATTATGTCTCCATTACTCTTTAATGTATATACTGAAGCCATTTTTGAAGAAGAATTACTATCTCAAAGTGAGGAATAATAATTAACGGAAGATCTATTAACAACATGATATGCAGATGACACATACTTTTGGGAAATGTACCCATAGACAAGGTTGATAAATTAATACAAATACAAATACCTAGGAACTTGGATTTCAGAGTAACATGATCAAACAACAGAAATAAGGACCAGGATATAATTAGTAAGAAATGTGTATGTAAAAACGGAAACAATTCTCTGCAACAAAGACCTTGGATTAGAACTGAGAGTAAGAGCTTTGAGATGCTACGTGTTCTCGATACTGTAATATGAACTTGAAAGCTGGATATTGATGCAAGAACACATAAATAAACTACAGTCATTTGAAATGTGGTACTACAGAAGGATGCATCGACACAGAAGAAAACGAATACGGAAGTATTGCGAGAAATGGGCAAAGAATGCAAAATAATAAACACGATATAAATAAGAAAGTAAAATAAAGTAAAATCGATCATAGATTACGTGATTACAGAACAAAATACAACATCAGAAATAATGGATACAAGAGTATATAAAGGAGTATCATGTGATTCGGATCACTTTATGGTAAAGTCCGAAATAGTTTTTCCGTTTAGATCCAAGAAAACAAAAGAACCACCTGAAGTCACAGAAATTTTTAACACAACAAATTACAACCTGGACAGCTTACAACATGAAAGTACGAGAACACTATATCAACGAAGACTAAATGAAAAATTAGAAGATATAATCCAAAATGTATCCGTGGAAGAAGTGTACAAAAATATAATAGACAGTATGCTAACAGCCGCAAAAGAAGCGCTTCGTTTAAAATCCGAACGCCACAGTAAAAAGCTATGGTGGGCCGAAGACATACAAAAGCTAATAATAGAGAAAAAGAAAGCGTACGCACGGTGGCTAAGTACTAAACATCAAGTAGACAAAGACAAATATTTGGACCTACGAAGAACAACAAGAAGAGCAGTAACAGCAGCAAAAAAAGAAATGTGGGATAGGAAATGCCAAGAGATCAATACTTATATAGGCGGAAGGAAGTGTTCAGAGACATGGAAATTTTTAAACAAAATAAAGAACACAGAAATAAATACTACTTCTATTCAGTTAATATCAACAGAAAAATGGAAAGAATACTACCAGAGTTTGCTAACAGAAAGTAGAGCCGAATATACCACCCAATCACCAACAGAAGTATTCGTTGAAGGCGAAGAGATAGTAGTGGGAGTTGATATGGTGAAGAAAGCTGTAAATGAACTAAAAAATGGTAGAGCTCCAGGGCCAGAAAATATTCCTGCCGAATTAATAAAATGTGGCACAGATAAACTCTTTCAAGCACTTACTTGGTGTATGAACAAATATATAAACGGTGTCACACCACCCAGTTTATGGAAAGTAGCTTATATTTCTTCCATTCATAAAAAAGGAAATAAGCTGGATTGCTCAAATTACAGCGGAATATCGGTAACTAGTACACTAAGCCGTGTGTACGGGCGCATTCTTAGAAATCTCATTGAGATGGAGTATAGGGAACAAGAAGAAGAAGAACAGGCTGGTTTACGCGCTGGAAGGACTTACACAGATAATGTCTTCTGCCTAAAACAATTAATTGAAAAAAAATCATCAACCAATCAAGAGACCCATCTCATGTTTGTTGACCTCCGTAAAGCATACGACAGCGTTCCTGTGACTAAATTGTGGAAATCACTACAAGAAACTAACATTAGCTACACTCTAGTCAACGCCTTAAAAAATCTATATGAAAATTCTACATCACAAGTAAAAATTGGCAACACACTATCCAAAAAGTTCATAGTTAACAAGGGTCTGTGCCAGGGCTGCTGTATTTCACCAAATTTGTTCAAGATATATGTTGCAAAAGCACTAAACCAGTGGAAACGTAAATGGCACGGTATGGGTATAGACCTCGGAGAGGTTTGTTTATATACCTTACAATTTGCTGATGACCAAGTGATCATAGCTAATGATAAAGACGACCTAAAGTATATGGCAAGAAAACTAAAGGAGGAATATGAACAGTGGGGCGTGGAAATTAATGTGGAAAAAACTAAATATCTACCCATAAGAGCTGAGTTATCCAATATCGAACTAGAACAAATCCAATATGAACAAATCACATCCTGTAGTGAATACACGTACCTGGGAGTAATATTCGATAGAACGGGAAAAGACGATGAGGAAATAAAGAAAAGGGTAACACAAGCTAGAAGAACAATTGGCTGCCTAAATGGAATACTTTGGAGCTCCGAAATAGGAATACAGCGAAAATACAATATCTATGAAACACTTATTAAAGGCAGCCTACTTTACGGAGCAGAAACTTGGAGAATAACCGAGAACAACAGAAAAAAATTAGAAGCTGTAGAAATGGATGTGTTTAGAAGATCGTTAGGTATATCCCGTAGGGAAAGAGTTCGAAATGAGGAAGTAAGACGACGAATTGGAACAGATGGCTACTTAACAACAGACATTGAGAGGAAACAATTGATTTGGTATGGTCATGTTCAAAGAATGGAAGACACAAGATTGCCCAAAAAGATCATGCAGTGGGTACCACCAAACCGCAAAAAACGAGGAAGACCCAAAAAGACATGGAAAGAAGGGGTAACCAAAGCAATGAGGGCAAGGGATCTTAGAGATGGCCAATGGGATGATAGAAGGACGTGGACGTTAGGCATCGGACAACGTCGAAAGACGTTCTAAAACCGATACATATACATATACATAAATAAGAAAGTTACAATATCTGGGACACGTAATGAGGGGACAGCGATATGAAATGCTAAGACTGATAATACAGGGAAAGAGAAAAGGCTGAACGATTGTAGGAAGAAGGAGAGTTTCATGGTTGAAGAATTTAAGGGACTGGTTTAAATGCAGTTCTATAGAACTCTTCAGCGCAGCGGTAGATAGAGTAAAGATAGTGATAATGATATACAATCTCCGATTTGGAGACGGCACTTAAAGAAGAAGAACCTACCTGTCTTAAAACAAACAAACTTTATTACTATGGCAGCAAAAAATGTAGTTGATACCATATCCATGATAAAGCCGTAAAACCTAATGGCACACGCCATCATATAAGAAGTGGATGTATAATGATCTAGGTGTTGATCGAATTCTGAAATTAGTAAGGGCTGCTTTTCAAATGCTCGAACAGCGGTTATTCCTTCAAGCGTTGCATTTAGATATCCAATCATTGGACTTCTAGCTAAAAACAACAAAAATGTATATATTAAAAGATAAATCATGTTCCAAAATCTATTATATTATAAAAATAACTCCCTGTTTTACCTCAGTCTATATGTGAAACAATCATCCATTTCACGTAAAAATCTTATAATAATTGTCTCCCGTTTTATACCGCCGACGCGGCTTTGGGATTATAGCAGAATAGTCTGCTATATCTAGGGTCTACGGTATACAAGGAAGGTAACAGGGCCATGCTACGCTTCAACCGCCTATTATTACCCCTGGTTTTACCGAAAATACTCATTTTATAGGCTATTGATTATATTTAAAATAAGATAGCTAAAAGGAACTACAACGTTAACGGGGTTTTATTATTTCATATGGTCAATGGACATCTATATATAAAAAAACCGCGAAGTGCTACCATTTAAAGGGGTGCGTTTTTGAGAAATGGGTGAATTAATCCCTGGGCACAGGTTACATTAGGGTGAGTTCTATGCACTTTTGGTACAAACATATCTACATAAAAATTGTTCCTGGTTAAATTTCCTATCTAATTATCACTTTTTAAAGTCAATTATACTTTTTTTTACAAAAATATATTCAAAAGAAAAAGCACAAAGAAACCCAAAAGAAAGAAATTTTGTTTCTTGTCCCATAACTTTTGTCCACAAGGATATAGGTATAGACATTGCTTTACAGAAAAAAAAACCTGCATATTTTTTCTTTAAAATCTTATTTAGTAGAGGTAATTAGGATTTATAGTTTTTGAAATATGATTTTTCAAATTTCGCCACTCACAGCAATTTTGGGCAATTTTCCTTGTTATTTCGCAAATGTTGCTCTGTAACTTTTTTCTACGTAACTTTAGGTATATACAATGGTACACGTAATACGAATAGAAATCAATTACCTTTAAAATGGTCTACTGTATAACGTTGTACGACTTTTTTTAAAAAGATTATGGTTTTTCAAGATTTTATACTTTTAACGATTTTTCTAATATACCTAATATAAAAATAATATAATATTATTATATAATATTTTATTATATATAGTATATATAATGTAATATTATATAATATAATATTATATTATATAGTATAATATATTATATAATACCTAATATAAGAAAATATTATTTTTTACATTTTTTACGATTATTTTTGAAATTTCTCATTATAACTTTTTTTTCTTGTACATGAATATACTATATACTGCTCAATAAAGAGGGCTTACTTTCTGTTGTTTAAAATGGTGTATCATCTATATTTAAATATGTAATGGAAACCGAGTGATTCTTTGATAATTTTTTACCTGTATTATTTAAAATTATTTCTTTTACAAAAATTACATAAACATTAGTCTTAGAAAATATCACTTTAGTTAAAATTATTTAAACGTTGACATTTAAAAATTTTCAAAATCAAAGTCCATCTCTTCGTTAGCATTAGCTTCAATATCTTCCTCTGACACCTCAGTTATCTTAGAGTTCCCACAATTAGTACCCATGCACATGCACCCTTTGCAGAATATTGAACAACTAATTCCTATCTTCCTATAACCGCAGTTTTTTACATCCTTTGGTACATTTACATGCTATTTTTTCAAGCAAAGCTTGTGGTGCAGGAGCTTTGACAGTAAATATTGGAATTAATCCATATTTTGAAGTTTGCCCGGCCGAGTCAAGTGGATCCAAAGTATTACCTATAAAAAATAAGATTCAATCATAACACACAATCACATAAAAAAGTTATAATGAGGAATTTAAAAATAATCCTAAAATCAAAAATCGTTGCAAGTACTTATTACATTTTGAAAAAGCATAGCTTATTCAAAAATAATCCTAGAATTTTTTATAATACACCATTTTAAAGTAAACAGAATTAGCTTTCTTTTTTAGTATATAATATATACCTAAATGTAGAAAAAAAAGTTATAATGGGAATTTAAAAAATAATCGTAAAAAATATAAAAACTCGTTAAACATATAGTCTTGAAAAAGATAACCTCTTTAAAAGAAGTCGTACAACATTATACAGTGAAACTTTTTAAAGGTAATTGATTTCTATTCCTCTTACATGTACCATTGCATATGCCTAAAGTTACGTAGAGAAAAGTTACAGAACAATATTTGCGAAATAACAAGGAAAGTTGCCCAAAATTGCTGTGAGCGGCGAAATTTGAAAAATCATATTTCGAAAACTGTAAATCATAATGACCTATACCAAACATCATTTTAAAGACAAAATATTTAAGTTTTTTTTCTGTGAATCAACGTCTATACCTATATCCCCGTGGACAAAAGTAATGGGACAAAACACAAAATTTCTTTCTTTTGGGTTTCTTTGTGCTTTTCTTTTGAATATATTTTTGTAAAAAAAAGTATCTTTGACTTTAAAAAGCCATATTTAGATAGTAAATTTAACCAGGAACAATTTTTATGTAGACGTGTTTGTACCAAAAGTGCATAGAACTGTCCCTAATGTAACCTGTGCCCAGGAACTAATTCACCCATTTCTCAAAAACGCACCCCTTTAAATGGTAGCACTCCGCGGTTTTTTCATATATAGAGATTCATTGACCATATGAAATAATAAAACCCCGTTAACGTTGTAGTTCCTTTCTGTAGTACAAAATCAATAGCCTATTATTCAGGCTGAGTCGACCTGGGGCATATTGATTCAGTGAATTTGTACCCTACGAGCTCCCTAGTGGAAAAGTTTTGGGGTAGTTCTCATTTTTTCATTTTATATGGATTTTGGGCTGCTGAATCCGAATTTGAGGTTTACGGACAAAATTTCTTGCCGCAACATTGAAAAAATCGCGAAAAAATCGAAAAATTTCATCTTTTTTCCGATTTTTTGTTCAAATCTCGAAAACTATTACCTTTTAGTAAATGGTCTGTTCATAGAAATTAAAGTACTTAAAATTACCTACAAATATCACTATTTACTTTTTTTTCAGACCAACCGTTCGGTCGAAAGTGCAAGTTGAACATTGCCAATTTTTAACGGTCTTGGCAAAACCCACTTTTTACATTCCAAAACTTTAGTTTTTATTAGAATGCTGTCATTTGATAAATTTCTCCTAGTTTTCTGTACAAATAATAAATGTTAGTTTATAGTATGAATATGGTATGTCTCTTCTCACAGCTTCCATGAATCCATTCCATCCTAAAATACCGATAATGTCTCTGCTTTTCCCTTAGAGCCACAGAAGATCAGGCACAGATGGAGTCACAGTTTCAGTTGGTGTGAACATTCCCTTCGGATCTTGATTTCTGATAAACCTTGAAGTTTTATCCTTTCATAATGTATTAGTTGAACAGCTCTCTTACTTCCATAAACCTCAGGTGCGGTTTAGTTTTTAGCCGAGGAATGGCTTGGTTAGGAGCTATTTCATGTTTAGGTGCAATACAAGAAATGCCAACCATGACGTAAAAAGTGTGGTATCCGTCATTGTATGTACGTTAACCCTTTCTGTCCCAACGCTGCATATATATGTTTTTGAAAAAGTGGGTCTGTATTCCCAGCCGCCGTATATATACGTTCAAGATGTTATGGACTCAATTTACCAAAGCCGAAAATAGGCGCTGCTTATAAAATTTTAGACTCATTGGTGTCCCAATGCCGTAGAAATACGTCCGAAAATGTTAGATTATTGTTCCCAAAGTCTCAAAATGTTACCACCTAAGACACCTAATCATGCGGACCCATTGCCGTATATATTTGTTCACATATTTTAGATATACAGTGCTAGTCAAAAGTCCGTACCCCCCCTTGTATCTTTTGAACGGTTATACATATAATAGTGAAATTTGGAGGGAGGAAATAAACGGACGTACGCTTCTTAACTAGTCATGACAGGTGACGTAATAGTGACAGATGACTTTATAGCGCCACTGTGACAGATCATTTTAAATGGGACCTTATGGCAAGTGATACCTCATTTGAAAGGTATTGATAATACCTATTCAGTCATACTATTTTTTTTTGGTTTAATTTGATTTTGATTTTGGTGAATAAATGAAATAAATATAACTTTGTAGTTTCGCATTTAATTATTAAAAATTCAAATGTCCGCCCATGGTTATTTTGACAAAAAAGTTGACATTTTTCAGCTCTCTAGTAGTTTTTACGTCAACGTCAACCTTTTTGACAAGTAACCATAGGCGGAGGTTTGAATTTTTATTAATTAAATGCGAAACTACAATTTTATATTATTTCATTTATTCATACAAATGAGTTTAAACTCAAACAAAATTAGTATAGCTGAATGGGTATTTTCAATACCTATCAAACGAGGTATCGCTTACCATAGGGTACCATTTAAAATTATCTGTCACAGTGGCGCTGTAAAGTCATCTGTCACTTTTACGTCACCTGTCATGACTAGTTAAGAAGCATACGTCAGTTCATTTCCTTCCTCCAAATTTCACTACTATAAGTATAACCGTTCAAAAGTTACGAGGGGGGTACGGACTTTTGACTAGCACTGTATATGCTATATTGTAGCACTGGTGGCAACGCTTATAGGTAGCTGCTAGGAGTTGAAGCGTTTGTAGCCTCAGAAAAGACCAGAAAAAAAAAGCGAATCGAGATACATGTGTGCAAGATGCGGAGTCAGCCTTTGTGTAGTGTCATGTTTTGAGGAGTACCACACAAAAGAAAACTTTTAATGTTAATTTACATTACATTATTTTCTTAATTTAGTTACATTCTTTCAAGTTTAAGTTGGTTAAAAAAACTCATTACAAAACATGTTTTGGTCATTTATTTGTTTATTTTTATGCGACGTATTTATAAGGCAATGGGACTCTAAGCATGAAAAAACCTTTGGGATTGAGGGACCAACATGCAAATTAAGGCCTGGCATAGAAAGGGTTAAAATCAGTGTTTTCGAACAACTGTTGTGTAAAGCACGGCTGGTCAATTTTCTGCGGATCGCCTGCGATTGCTGACACTTCCAGATAAGCAACGCGCTTGCTCAAAGTCTTGTAACGGCAGTAAGGCCCAGATAGTTGGTCTCACCATTCCTTGCAGGGTTGGCCGTTTTCTCTACAAAAAGTATGGCTCAAGAAAATAGGTTGATGTAGTTTCCTTTTTGGGGTTTTGTTCATCCTATACAGAAGCTGTTCGCCTGGAAGTGTCAGCATTCGCAGGCGATCCGCAGAAAATTGAGCTGCCGTGCTTTACACAGCAGGTGTACGATAACGCTGATTTTAACGTACATACAATCGACGAATACCACACTTTTCACGTCATATGTGGCATTTCTTTTATTGCACCAAAACATGCAGTAGCTCCTAAGCAATCCATTCCTCGGATAAAAAAGAAACCCGCGCCTAAGGGTTTATGGAAGTCAGGGATCTGTTTAGCTAATTCATTTTAAAAGGACAAAACCTCAAGGTTTTTATCAGAAATCAAGATAACAGATCCGAAGGAAATGTTCATGCCAACTGAAATTGTGACTCCATCTGTGTCTGATCTTCTGTGGCTCTAAGGGAAAAGCAGAGACATTCCCGGTCACTTAAGACGGAATGAACTCATGGAAGCTGTCAAAAGAGACATACCATACCTATGAACTAACATTTATTAAAAAACTCTAACAAGAAGTAAAACCACTTCTATGTAAATTGGTATATTTATTAAAACTTAAAAATCCCAATGGATTGAATAAAATATGTCCAATTCAGAACGTTTTCAGACCTATGGACTATTCATGATGGACCGATAGGTCTGAAAACGTTCTGAATTGGACATATTTTATTCAATCCATTGGGATTTTTAAGTTTTAATAAATATACCAATTTACATAGAAGTGGTTTTACTTCTTGTTAGAGTTTTTTAACTATATGGTATACAGCCAACCTAGGGAACTTCCCTTTTAGTTAACATTTATTATTTCTACAAAAAACTAGGAGAAATTTATTAAATGACAGCATTCCAATAAAACATGTCAGACCACGGAGTTTAGGGTGTCTACATTGTAAAAATTACGTGAACCTTATCCTCCATGCTATGGCATGCTGGACGAGCCATACAGTCTGTAGTCAACACCCCGAAGTATGAGCGGGAACACAAAGCGTACCAATACTCATACGCTTATGAAACGCACCTGGCGGATCATAAGGGCCTTCACATTTTACTCTTCTTCAACTTGTCTTGAGTGAAATGTCTTTAATCTTTTCTATCAGCTAACTCTTGTTTTTTTTTCGACCCCGAATGGCGATTAGGTTTTCGAAGGCAGACGGGTCACTATATTTCTTTCTGCTACAGATTCTTCCCATATACACCTTTTTCCCTCCCCATCTTACCCAACAAAATATGGAGAAAACCAGATGCAAAAAATCCGTAAGTTAAGGTGGAAGCTATCGTGCTAAAAACTGAATGGTCGCACGTCACGCGGCCGCTAACGATGCTCTTGGGACACCGGGCGAAATCCCATTGAAAATTAGCCTTGTTCCTGTACGCGGAGCTCTACAGGAATCGACAACGATCCCCAGCTACTCGTGGGAATAAATATGAATACTCACCAACATGCAAGGCAAGCACGGTGTTTAAATGCCACAAACCCGACCAGTGTAAACCAACCCTATTCAAAGTGCGTCAAAAATATAAACCTCAACATCGCCACATATAATGCTCGGTCGCTCTCTACCGAAGAAAGGTTCGAAGAAATGGAGGAAGAACTTTCAAAAGTGAATTGGGATATTGTGGGTATCAGCGAAGTTAGAAAAAAAGGAGAGAATCTTATCTCACTCCCATCAGGCCATCTGTGGTACTACAAAGGAGAAGAGGAATCGACAATCGGAGGAGTCGGCTTCTTTGTTCACAAAAGAATTGCGAACAGAATTGTGTCAATAAACCAAATATCAACAAGGGTGGTCTACTTAAACATCAAAATGAGCACCAGATATATCCTAAAGTTCATTCAAGTATACGCACCTACTACAGGCCATTCAGATGAAGAAGTCCAAATATTCTACGACCAAATATCCTGTGTAATCAAGGAAAATCCTGGCCACTTCTTAATAATAGGCGGTGATTTCAACGCCAAAATAGGTACCAAGGAAGACCCCTCTGAAATAATATTGGGAAATTTTGGAAGCGAAGGCAGAAATGATAGAGGCAAACAACTGTTAACTTTTCTTTTGGAAAACAATCTCTATCAAATGAACAGCTTCTTTAAAAAGAAAAAACGCAGAAGATGGACCTGGGAAAGTCCAGATGGAAAAACAAGGAACGAAATCGACTATTTCTTAACAAATAAAAAAGAATTATTTAAAGACGTAAATGTGTTAAACCAGTTCAGCACAAGCAGTGATCACAGGTTAGTAAGAGCTAAAATAACGATATCGATCGAAAAGGAAAGACTCAAAATGATAAATAAGAAACACCCAAAGAAATGGGTAAAACCAACTAATATTCAGGAGTTCGAAAAATATATTAATGATACATTGAAAGATACAACAACAACAGACATTAATATACTGAACAAGCAAATAATCACCACAATACAACAGGCTCAAACTAAATACTGTCCAACAAACCAAAAAGATGAAAAACTAAGTCAACCTACTAAAACCCTTATAGAACTAAGACGACAGATGAAAGGAGATACAAGTTCCAGCAAAGAAGCGCTAAATCAAATAAATAAAACTATCACAAAGTCAATAAGAAAAGACATAAGAAACTACAATGTAGAAAAAACAAAACAAGCAATAGAGCAAAATAAGAACATGAAAGTTTTGAAGAACTTAAGCGTACAAAAAGGAAAAATAGAAATCAACAAACTAAGAAACAGAACTGGAAAAGAAACTACAAACAGAGATGAAATATTAACAATAGTCGAAGAGTTCTACACAGAGTTATACAAATCAAGAAAAAAAGATGACAATGCGCAACCTCCAATTACAGTTAAAACTGGGGTATTAAATCAAGGATCGGATTTAATGCCCGATATAACAAAATCAGAAATCAAAGAGGCTCTGAAGAAAATGAAAAATAATCGAACCCCAGGTGAAGATGGAATAGTATCAGAAGCACTAAAAATTGGAGGAAATATACTACTTGAAAAAATTAAACAACTTTTCAATATCTGCCTTCACAACGCCAATATTCCAACAGACTGGATCAACGCTACTATGATTCTATTACACAAAGCAGGAGACAAAGCCAATTTAGAGAATTACAGACCGATTAGCCTCCTCAGCCATTTATATAAGTTATTTACGCGAATAATAGTTAAGAGAATGGAAAGAAAGTTAGAGACTTATCAACCAAGAGAACAGGCAGGATTCCGAAAAAATTACGGAACAAATGACCATCTACAAAGTATAAAAACCCTGATAGAGAAAGTAGTGGAATACAATAAACCCCTAGTTTTAGTTTTTATCGATTTTCATAAAGCCTTTGACACAGTTGAACTTAGCAAAATATTACAGGCGCTTAAAGAATGCAGGCTAGATTATAGGTATACAAAATTATTACACAAAATATACTTACAGGCAACAACCACTGTCAAATTACATACTAACAGTAATCGCATAAAAATAGAACGGGGGGTTAGACAAGGAGACCCAATGTCACCTAAACTTTTTAATACGGTCTTAGAACATGCTTTCAAGAGTTTGGATTGGATGACAAAGGGAATAAAAATAGATGGAGAATACCTAAACAACTTACGTTTCGCCGATGATATAGTCATAGTAGCTGAGGATCTAGGTATGGCAAGAGAGGTGGTACAAGAACTCGTTGTAGCTACAGAAAATGTAGGTTTAAATATAAACATCTCAAAAACAAAAATAATGACAAATTTGGTACCCAACCAGAACATCAGTATTGGTGGGAAGGAAATAGAACTCGTAGATAGATATAAATACCTGGGACATGAAATTACGATTGGCAGGGATAACCAGACTCATGAGCTGAAGAGAAGAATCGGTCTTGGGTGGGCAGAATTTGGAAAACTGAGAGAAACTTTTAAAAGTGAGTTACCCACATGTCTAAAGAGAAAGGTATTCGATCAGTGCGTCCTCCCAGTCTTGACGTACGGATCAGAAACACTTACCTTAACTAAAGCCTCGGCTACCAAACTAAGAGTCACGCAGAGAAGAATGGAGCGGTCAATGTTAGGAATAACTCTGCGAGACAAAATCAGAAACGAAGAAATCAGGAGAAGAACAAAGGTGACTGACGTCATCGAGAGGATAGCCAGGTTGAAGTGGAGATGGGCAGGACACGTAGCCAGAATGACAGATGGGCGATGGACGAAGAGGTTATTGGAATGGAGGCCAAGAGAAGACAAGAGAAGCGTCGGTCGACCACCTACAAGATGGACTGACGACTTAAGAAAGGTAAATAAAAACTGGATGAGGGCGGCGCAGGATAGATGGGGTTGGAAACGAGGGGAGGAGACCTATGTTCAGCAGTGGACTTTTGAGGCTGGATGATGATGATGATGATGATTCCAATAAAAAATTAAGTTTTGGAATGTAAAAAGTGGGTTTTGCCGAGATCTTTAAAAATTGGCAAATTTCAACTTGTACTTTAGACCGAACGGTTTGTCTGAAAAAAAAAGTAAATCGTGATATTTGTAGATAATTTTAAGTACTTTAGTTTCTGTTAACAGACCATTTACTAAAAGTTAATAGATTTCGAGATTTGTACAAAAAAGCGGAAAAAAGCTGAAATTCTTCGCTTTTTCCGCGATTTTTTTTTACTGTTAATTATTTATCTTAGCTTTATTTCTTTGTTGCTTTGTAGGGTTTTCAGTGTTCTATAAAACAAATTTAAATTGTTTTACTGCTTTATTTCATTTTTTTAAACAATTGATGGGATCGACCGTTACGTGATGGAAGTTCATTTTATCTCACAATAAAACACTGAAAACTTTTGTTTTCTATACTTCCACAAAATTTATTATTTACAACTATGTGACTACAGCTGTTTCGGCAGAGTGCCTTTCTCAAGTGATATAATTTACAATGTGTTTGCCTTTTACTGAAGAGGTTGAGGAGTAGGGAGCTGTTTGTCTCGAATTGGTCATTCAGAATTATATCTGTATTTTCAGTTTATTAATTTCCATAGATTCTAAAAAAGATAGCTTAAGGCCTTTATTTTGGATATGCAGAATTTGAAACTCTTCACTGAAAGAATGATTATGATCTAGAAGGTGAAGTGCGTATGTAGAAGTGTCTGTTTTTCTATTGTTGAAAGCCCTTTTATGTTCTGCGATCCGTTTGTCAAAAGTTCTGCCAGTTTGACCGATGTACGTTTTCGGATAGTCACCACAAGTCACCCCTAGTGTTCCTCCTACAGAAACTTTTGTTTTAGTTAAAAATCTTTTAGACCATAATAGTACAAATCCGATCATTGCATTTGAAATTTTACACCTCTTTGAAATTTGCATAAATCAAGACTATTTTGAATTCAATAATCAAATATACACAAACAACAGTGCAGGACTTATTATGGGTAATCCTCTAAGCCCATTACTATCAGATATATTTATGAACCAACTTGAAACAACAATTTCTAAACATCCCGTATTTAAACAGTTCTTATATTGGTGGAGATACGTGGATGATGTACTAGTATGCTTTACAGGAACTAACAGACAACTTGACCAATTTCTATCATACATTAATTCACTTCATAGTAATATTGAGTTTACAATAGAAACAGAACAGAATAATTCCATAAACTTTCTAGATGTAACGATTACCAGACTACACAACAAACATGAGTTCTCCGTATATCATAAACCTACCCATACTGACACAACTATACACAATTCATCATCCTATCCTACACAATACAAATTAGCAGCCTACCATAGCATAGCATGATACATAGACTGACAGAAATTCCCATGACAAAAAATAATTTCGAGATAGAACTAAACAT
Organism: Diabrotica virgifera virgifera; assembly: GCF_917563875.1. NCBI lineage: Eukaryota > Metazoa > Arthropoda > Insecta > Coleoptera > Chrysomelidae > Diabrotica > Diabrotica virgifera. The sequence goes on from NC_065451.1 coordinate 52,172,238, forward strand.
CATTAAACAAATAGTAGTAAACAACGGCTATAACGAACAAACAGTTAAGAAGAAACAGTAGCGATCAACAGGTAGCGAAAACGCGTTCCAAGATTGCGGCTGTAATTTTGAATATTTTTTCGAGATATTTGGCACACGTATTCGTAATATAATGAAGAATGGCGGTACAGAGCCCAATTTGAAAAATATATTAATATGTGGAAATTACTCTGTAATTAAATACAATATTAAAAAAACGAGCCTGTACCGCCATTAAGAAGAACAAAAAATACACTTTCTTCAAATAAACTTTTTTATCCGATGTCTAGATTTTCCGATGCCTAGATTTTGTGTCATTTTGGAACTACTAAAATTTTTTATTTTATTAGTAGTTCCAAAATGACACAAAATCTAGGCATCGGATAAAAAAGTTTATTTTTTGTTCTGCTTAATGGCGGTACAGGCTCGTTTTTTTTAATATTGTATTTAATTACAGAGTAATTTCCACATATTAATATATTTTGCAAATTGGGCTCTGTACCGCCATTATTTATTATATTACGAATACGTGTGCCAAATATCTCGAAAAAATATTCAAAATTATAGCCGCAATCTTGGAACGCGTTTTGGCTACCTGTTGATCGCTACTGTATCACCTTAACAAAATTTTAAATCAAAAGTTCCATAAGAAAGCCCTGAAATTAGTGTATCCACCACCACAGAAAGAACCCAGTAACTTCTGCTGTCTCACATATACTGGCAAGATAACAATAAAAATAGCCAGGTATATAAAAAAGAAAGGAATAATACCAGCTTTCAGAACTAAAAACAACTTAAGCAAATATATTAAGAACAATAAAAGCCGAAAGAGAAAGCAACTATAGAGTGGCAACGGATAGCAGAACACAAAAGGTCTTTCAACAATAAAAAAACAGACACTTCTACATACGCACTTCATCTTCTAGATCATAATCATTCTTTCAATGAAGAGTTTCAAATTCTGCATATCCAAAATAAAGGCCTTAAGCTATCTTTTTAGAATCTATGGAAATTAATAAACTGAAAAATACAGATATAATAATTCTGAATGTCCAACTCGAGACAAACAGCTCCCCACTCCTCAACCTCTTCAGTTAGAGACTTAAAAAGGCAAACACTTTGTAAATTAGTTCATTTGAGAAAGGCACTCTGCCGAAACAACTGTAGTCACATAGTTGTAAATAATAAATTTTGTGGAAGTATAAAAAACAAAAATTTTTTTAAACGCTTATATTTAGTTCAATAGTTTGCGTCAAATCTTTAGACGTTAATTTGAGTGCCTTTTCTCCAATGCAAATGAATTAAAATTTGCAGACATATATGCATTCGCGGGAACAATACACGAATAATCAATAAAAAATTTTTTTATGTTTATTAATTGTTCAAACAAAAAAACGATTTTAAAGGAAAATGCTTAAATTCTCTTGTTTTTTACAATGTAAAAACTTGAAACTTTTACGTGTTGTAGCTAATGATATGATTGTTGTAGCTAATACATAATTTCACTTTTTACGTTAATGGTTTACGTTATGCTTCATAAATAAACAATAAAATTTCAAATTGTTTGTCGATTCCGACCAGTTCTTACGTTAGTAATACATATGTTTTATACATAACTTAAGATACATGACGATATATTTTAATGTTTGAAAAGTTTAAGACAAAAAAGTAAAAAATAAAAAAATATGAAAAAAAAAAATTTAAGAAATGCTTTTCTTTAGTTACGAGCGACTAAAATTAAAAATATTATAAAAAAAATCAACTAAAAAGCAAAAAATAAAAAAAAAATGTAAAAATCTAACACATTCGTTAAAGAAAAGCGCGGGGCGAAAACCGTTTATTCGATGAAGACGCGCCACGCTTTTCTTTGACGAATGTGTTAGATTTTTTACAATTTTTTTATTTCTAACTTGTCCCAGCTTTTCTTTTTCATTTTTGACTCTGTGTTTGACTTTTATTCTCTGTAATTTGTAGCTTTCTTATTTTTTGCATTTTATCTTGTAAGTATTCTTTCAACAATTTATTTGCCACATTTCTAAATTTATCCCCATTTTTTTCTACTATTTCCGTCATTTCTTCGGCTCTGTCTATTTAGTTCTCTAACTCCTTCATATATCTGATTTTCGTTGCTTCTTCCCTTAGTTTATGCAGTGTAATTATTTCTTAATTCTTGCCTTCTATGCGTTTTACTTCTATTACTTTGTTGTAAAATATAGTTTCCAGTATGTTGTGATCACTGCCTATTTCACAGCTTCGTCTCACTCTTATGTCCCTTATTCAGCTTCTTTCTGTTTTTGTTTTGCATAAAAGTTGAGTCAATAATGCATTCTTTCTGATTGATCGTTTCTTGATATGTATTACTTCAATTGTGATTTTTTCATTAGCTCTTTCGCTTGCGGCTATGTTTCTAGTTTTCTCTCTAGTTCTATCTCTTTTCATGTCAGTTCACATTCTAGATATACTCGGTGTCGGTTATATAATTTAATTTATATTACAATATTTTTCTTTGAATTTTTTAAGTTCAGTGGCACACATCGTGTTATTTTTTGCCCGGCTAGTAAAGTGTATAACAAATAATAAAAACTTATAAACTAAATTCACCAATAACTCCATTCTAATTGAGCGTGAATTAACATAAATTATTATATCAGCTGATAGGATGGCTCTGGCAGTTTATTATCACAATAATAATAATTATTATTATTTAATATTTAATTGGATAAACTTTTTTGATCATCTTCAGGTCGGCGTTACAAGTGATTAAATAATGCCGTTACAAGGGATGAGTTATAGGTTCATCAATAACATATTTAAACGTCCAGATTATCGACCAATAAATATTTAATTATCTGTCACCAACTGTCAATGTCAACTTTGTTTGGGTTACTGAAAACATAATTGATTACAATTATGAGAATTATTAATCAAATATGTTAATAAATGTTATGTTAAGTAATAATTAATAATTAATTAATCAATCAATTATGTTAATTATCATAATGATAATTAATATAATTGATTACCATCAACTTATTGACGTATGAATAAGGGGTGTTGTTATATGATGGTTGTTAAGGGGACTTAATTATAATCAACTACTTGATTAACGTTCTAACAACCGGCCCTAAGTGACATTAATGACAATTAATGTTTTAAAAATTATAAAAGTGATGACTTTCAACCGTCAAATATTTATAACAACTGTGTTTAATTGAACTAATTTGTACTTACTTAAATAAATTACAATAAAATTTTGGTTTTGAACAGTTTTATTCATGAAATAATCGCACCAAATTGCACTCGATCTCTAAAATTTTTATCGAATTTTTGCCCTCGTGACACTTTGACATAATTTCACTCCCCTTCAGGTCGTGAAATTAAAACTGTCAAAATGTCACTCGGGAAAAATTCGATAATTTTAGAGCTCTTGTGCAATTACTACTGGTATTTATTTACGAAAAAATAAACTAAAGTAAAATTGTTTTTATTGTTAATTTGCTGGTTGCAGAGCAAAGTGCTCCTATTGGCTTGATGAGTACTAAAGCAAATGAAATATTTTTATATTCTTACTTACTTGCAGCATCCAGTCTTTTTATGCCTCTCCCCGTTGGTAGATAAAACTTCTGTATAAAATATAACTTGACAAATAAAAATATTGAAGGAATGATAAAGAGTTTGTTGACGGAAATAATTAAGTACAATATTCCCAGTAATCCTAGAGTTTGCTAAAAATACAACATTAGATCAGATCTATTTACTACATATGTATATATATTGGGATGTGAATATAAGAAATATGGACTATAGCGGGATAAGGTGGTAAAATCTGCACTTGGATAGATGTTTATTCGGAATTAAGCACTCAAAACTACATATCTAAAAACCTTAACCCAAATTATTCCCCTTTTTTCAAAAAAAATTAGGTTATGTCCCTAATATTGTCGACGAATATTAAATAATCAGAATTTTTCATACTCATCTGGTTGGAATTTTGATTCTGAACTCAAGTTAAAGATAAACGACAGTCTTAAACGATGTAACATTTTAAAGTGTGCCAAGTAAAAAAAATTGTCAGCCTCAAAGGTCCACTGCAGAACATAGGTTTCTTTCTCCTGTTTCCAACACTCATCCAGTTTTTATTTAGCCTCCTTAAATCGTCGATCCATCTTGTACTTGGTTAATAACGCTACTCTTTCCTTCGTCTCCATTTCAATAACCTTTTTGTCCATCGCTCAACTGTCATTCTGGCCATGTGTTCTGTCCATCTCCATTTTAGTGTAGATATCCGTTCAATGACGTCAGTCACCTTGGTTTTTCTCCTGATCTTTTTGTTTTTTATTCTGTCTCGCAGAGTTATTCCTAAGATACACCGCTCCATTTTTCTCTGTGTGACTCTCAGTTTGGTAGCAGAGGTTTGGTAAAGGTAAGTATATCTTCTCCGTATTTCAAGACTCAGAGGGTGCATTGATCAAATACCTTTCTCTTTAGGCACGTGGGCAGCTCCCCTTTAAAAGTTTCCCTCAGTTTTTCATATACTGCCCACCCAAGACCGATTCTTCTTTTCAGTTGATGAGTCTGATTTTCTGCAGTTACAACGAATTCCTGTACCTAGATCCTCAGCTATTATGACTATATCATCGGCGAAATGTAAGTTGTTTAAATATTCCCCATCTATTTTTATTCCCTTTGTCATCCAATCCAAATTTTCCAAAACATGTTCTAGCACCGTATTAAAAAAAATAGGCGACATTGTGTCTCCTTGTATAACACCTCGTTCTAATTTTGTGCGATTACTGTTAGTATGTAATTGGACACTGGCTGTAGGTATATTTCGTATAATAATTTTGTATATCTTTAACCTGCATTATTTAAGCGTAGCATGGGGAGTAAAGGAACGTTTAGATGGAAAGAATGTGTGTAGTAGAGAGAAATACAGTGGCCCGTCTGCCTTCGGAAACCTAATCGACATTCGAGGTCGGAAGAAACAAGAGCTAGCCAAGAGAGTTGGATAGAGAAGATCAAAGGCATTTCACTTAAGACAAGTTGAAGAAGAGTAAAATGTGACTGTCCTTATGATCTCGTCCAGCATGCCATAGCATGGAGCCTAGGGTGTGCGCCATTTTACAATGTAAACACCCTAAACTACATGTCCTGACCTTGAAATTGTCGGTAACTTACCCTAAATATCTCGTAAGTATTCAAAGGAATAACTTCGTCCATAGTCATCAGATCTTTAGAAAACCTATTCACAACATTTCCCACAAAGTGTTTGTCGAAGAAGCTCATAAAAGCGTTTATGACGGATTTCAACATTTTGCGATGTAGATTTCGAGACGCTCTTATAGCAAAGAAGAAGTTCATGTATATTCTAGTAAAGGTGAGTACTACCATCACTACTGTTAAGAATGTATACATCACAAGATAGTTGTCTCTTTTATTTATGATGTTGATATACTCTTCAGTATCAGTTTGATTTGAGAGCGTTAAATTCGTAATACTAGGTTCCAGGTTAACCCTAAAAGAAAAATTATATAATTTTAAATTTTAAAAAACCTCGCAATCTTTACAGAATGGATGGATTTGCTTGGAAATTTGAGAATAAGTAGTGGATACTCCAAGGATCAAAATGTATATGATGCCAAAAGGCGCTTTTACCATGGGGGTGGTTGCCAGCCCATCTCGAGTTTGGAAATTTTTTATTATATTTTGACCACAAAAGTTGATAAAAACATTAATTATAAGCAAAAAACGTTCTATACATTTATTTGATAAAATGAATAGTTTTCGATTTATTCCCTATCGAAAGTGTTAGTTTTATATCGAAAAATCAATGTTTTTAATCAGTTTTCTTCTAATAACTCAAAAAGTTTTCGTTTTATCAAAACAACTTCACTTAACAAAAATGTACCTTTTGAAAAATTCAACAAAACCGTTTTTTAAATTTTCTTTAAGACCAATAGTAATTGAGATATACTTTATTATATGTTAGCTCTTCTTCGTCAAATGCTAAATATTGTAGTTTCAAAGCCAAAAGACGGAAAAACTATGCATTTTTCGAGGATAACTTGTTCAAACTAATTTAAAGTATTTACAATTATCTATCTCCAAAAATAAAAAAAAGTCTCTAATGGTGAACTCTAAAAAAGTCTCTAGCTCAAAAATTAAATTGATAATGAAAAGAATGTCAGTCCCTATTTTCTTTTCAGCAAAAAGTGATCAGAAACAAACTCGTAATCACCACCCCAATTAAAATTAGTCATTGATCTGACTTGGTCTTCTTTATTTATTTATGATTAATAGGTTCTAGAAATTTGACTGGCTTAGAATGATTAGTTTTTAAAAAACTGGAGTTTAAAGCGAATAACGATTTTTTTTAATTTGGTAAAAAATGCCATTCTCTTCACAATAAAAAGATTAGCATCAGAGATACGAAAAAATATTTAAATATGAAATTATAGGTTATTTAATTCCCAAGAAATTAGTTTGAAAATATTTTACCTGAGGCAAAAATTTAGTGAATCGTAAATGAGTATACCATTGAAAAACATTGATTTTTTAGATATAAAACTAACACTTTCGAAAGCGAATAAATCGAAAACTATTAATTTCATCAAAAAAATGTATAGAGGGTTTTTTGTTTAGAATAAATATTTTTATCAACGTTTGAGGTCAAAATATAATAAAAAATGTCCACCCCAAGATGGGGTGGCAACCACCCCCATGGTAAAAGCGCCTTTCGGCATCATATAGATTTTGATGCTTGGACTATCCACTACTTATTCTCAAATTTTTAAGCAAATCGATCCATTCTGTAAAAATTGCGAAGTGAAAAGCTTCGGTTCCTGGACTAAACATATTCGAATATTTTCAAGGGTTTCAAAGTATTGCGCCAATAAAAAAATTGTTGTACTGAGAGGAATGGATATTTCTGAAGAGTTGACCTGAATACCAGTTCCGATCGCGGTGTTAGCAACATGTTTGATCCAATGAATCCACAGCAAATGAATTGGGAAGCAGAAAAGCCGAAGATATATTGGATGTGTTGTAAACAATAAAAATACAACCAGAGCTCCAAAGGAAGATGACGTTTCTAACAATGAAATGCTAGTGCAAATAATAAGTATGTTGAAGAATCTTAAAGAGGGTGTAGAAGAAGTAAGAAAACAATTAAAAGAAAAAGAGAAGGAGATAAAGGAAATTTCTGAGGAAATAAAAGAACCCAAAAAGAAACAAAGCGAAAATAAAAACGAAATATTAGAAATGAAGAAACCTATTGAAGAAAATGGAAAAAGAAGTTAATATTTTGCGGAAAGAAATAATGAGTTTTCAGCGAACGAATACAAAACTTGAAAGAGACAAAAGAAGGAAACATAATTATACAAGGTATCCCGATAGATACAAATAATAATCCAAGTATATTAAGAGAAGCAGTGTAAAATTGCATCGATAAGAAAATAGGTATAGAATATAGAAGTAAAATAAAAAAATATAAAAAAAATATATTTATGAAACGCTTTTCTTTAGTTACGAGTGACTAAAATTAAACATATTATAAAAAAATCAACTAAAAAGCAAAAAATAAACAAAAAATAAAAAATGTAACACATTCTTCAAAGAAAAGAGTGGCGCGTTTTCATCGAGTAAACGGTTTTCGCACCACGCTTTTCTCTAACGAATGTGTTAGATTTTTCATTTTTTTTTTATTTTTTGCTTTTTAGTTGAGTTTTTTATAATATTGTTTAATTTTAGTCACACATAACCAAAGAAAAGTGTTTCTTAAAAATATTTTTTTCATATTTTTTTATTTTTTACTTTTTAGTCTTACACTTCTCAAATATTAAAATATATCGTCATGTTTATTAAAATATGTATAAAACATAATATGATGTACAAACATGAAAAGTAGTCGGAATCGGAAAAAATTGGAAGCTTTATTGTTTATTTATGAAGCATAACGTAAACAATTAACGTAAAAAGTAAAATTATGTATAGTTCATATAATTAGCTACAATCTGTAAAAGTTTTAAGATTCTTCATTGTAAAAAACAAGAGAATTTAAGTATTTTCCGTTAAAATCGTTTTAATTATTTAAACAATTAATAAACAAAAATTTTTTTGATTGACTATTCGTGTATTGTTCCCGCGAATGCATATGTCTGCAAATTTTTAGTCATTTGCATTGAAGAAAAGGCAGTCAAATTAACGTCCAAAGATTTGACCCAAACGATTGAACTAAAGAAAAGCGTTTAATTAATAATTAATACGACAAAACGAATTCTAATGTTAATTGTAGCACAGGCTCTACCGGTGGTTTTTCTAAGACTACGATAAAAACACGAATTTTTTGAATTCGAGTTTTAATTGAAGTTTTGTTTCGTATCGTATTGAAATTTGACACGAATAAACGCCGATTTATATATAAACCAATATATGAGCGTTTAGAATTCAAAACTTTATTGTTTATTTATGAAGCATAACGTAAACAATTAACGTAAAAAGTAAAATTATGTATAGTTCATAATATATCATTAGCTACAATCCGTAAAAGTTTCAAGTTTCTACATTGTAAAAAACAAGATAATTTAAGCATTTTCCATTAAAATCGTTTTTTTTTATTTAAACAATTAATAAACATAATTTTTTTTTATTGAATATTCGTATATTTTTCCCGCGAAAGCATAATATGTCTGCAAATTTTCCTCCATTTGCATTGAAGAAAAGTCAGTCAAGTTAACGTCTAAAGATTTGATGCAAACTATTGAAGGGAAGAAAAGCGTTTAAAAAAAGAAAGTAAAAATTCTGACAAAATATACTTAGTCGTCAAACTAGATAGCAAATTCCAAAAGTTGAAACTAATGAAAAACAAAAATAAACTCAAAGAACTGCCTAACAGCGTATCATAAATTATAACATAACACTTCAAAGGAAAATACTATTCAAAATTAGAACAACTGAAGAAAGGAAAAAGGACACAAGGGAGACAAGAGTGAAAAGAGGCAACAAAAATGAAAATCCAAGGAAGTAATGCAAATGACAACAAGGAATAAAAGAGGAACCTACATACGTAGGTTCATAGAATAGATAAGAGTACATAAGAAATTTATAGCGACAATTTGTCAAATTCAAGTCAATAACCGATAGATTTACTGGTCTTAGAATAAAGAGAATATTCCAAAAAATTTCTCTTGCAAATATACTACTTCTGAAGAAAAAGAAATCAAGGTAATGTAAGAGTTTTATAAAGTGGATATATTTATGTCTACAATAGGAAGATACACCTTGCATTCAACAGCGTATGAAAATGGTCACATGTTTATTGATTTTGTATAGGAAAAATTACATTAAAAAGTATCTATTAGTCTAAGAGCTAGAGCCGAAAAATCATCGTCATAAGTAATATGGAGTTTGGCATGTGAAATGTGTCTATTGTATATTGATAATTATGACCCCTTTCAGGCTGACACCTCAGTGGATACAGGAAGTAGCAATAAGGGATGAAAGGGAAAAGTTAGTGTAGTCTTTAAAGGTTTTCACCTCCTATTTTGTTAAACCTTCATCGATTTGCATGAAAATTGGTGAGTAGTGGGAGCATAGTCCCAGAAATAAAAATGATTTGGTGCCAACTTGCACTTTTACCCTGGGGGTGGATACCACCCCTTCTCGGAAGTGAAAACTATTTTATTAAAAATAACTCCACAAATCGATAGAGGGACAAATTATAAGTAAAATTTGTTATTTCATGTTATTAAAATAAATCTATACTTTTTGAGTTATTAAAGATCAAATATTTGTCTGTTTAACCCTTAAACGCCCAAGGGTGGGTAAAAAATGTCCACCTAATGCGTATTCCCTTGTAACATATTTATTACGTGTTTAAAAATTTTCCAAAAATTATTTATTGTTAAAAAGACAGCCTTTTATCGAATTTTAAATTGGTTCTACCGATATTTTTGAAAATAAAAGTAATATCTTGAGTTAAATATGGGTGGGCATAAAAAGTACACACTTGGTAAAACTTGTTACTAAAGGTTTCTGTTTAATTTCTCGTTGGTAGGAACATAATCCATATAATTATCGACGTATAATTACATAATCTACATAATTATCCGCCAATGAAGAGGATGAAAGGAAGAATGTGGAGAAAATCGACAAATCTGAATTACTGTCTTTTACTGGTATGTTAATTTTGATGTACATTTTAATTTTGTTGTAAGGTTTGTAAATTGTTCATATTAATATTTTAGAAGATACTGTGTTTATTAAGCGTAAGATTCTTAAGTTTAATCCATTTCCAACAACTCTCAATAAATTTATTAGCTATTTTCGAGGTGGACATTTTTTACCCACCCTTGGGCGTACATGAAACCTAAAAAAGCTTGGGCATTTAAGGGTTAATAGCACATGCGTGAAGTTACGAATGATAAAAAGAACATATTAATTAATTGTATGTTACTAAAATATTATTTTTTATTATTTCGATATTATAAATTTAGCAAAAATGTATTCGAATATGTCAAATGTACCCATTGTTGGACACTAGGGTGCGCCGAAAAAAATTTTAATTTTTTTTTAAGAAGTAATACGGCGGAAAACTTGCGAATTATAATTAGAAACAAAATAAAAAAAATTTTCAAAATCGGTTAATATCTTCCGGTCCCGCATTAGCCTTAAAATTTGACTATTTTTTAAAAAAACTTCATTTTTGTTATTTTGTGAAAAAAAATTTTTTATACTTATTTTTTAACGTAATAGTTATTTATGCGTTGAGATAGACCCTAAGAACATTGTGTTTTAATTTGATTGTGATTACTGGATATCTTCCGGTCCCGCATAAGCTTTAAAATATACCGAAATATTGAAATTTCAACATTTTTTCGTATTTTTGGAATTTGATAATTAATTATAAGATAAAAAAGGGTTCAAGGCAGGTTTTGTTTATATTCGATTCAGAGTTGGACTACCATCTCCATATAGCAACTATTTCAGCATCCTTATGCATCATCAGTGAAGTTTATGCAGTCACAACTCTGAAGGGAATATAAACATTCTGCCTCTTTTAAGGCAAACCATCGCAATGCAATGAACCCACCTTTTGAGACGCAATCTAGCGACATCTCTCGTATTACGAGGAAAACAACGAAAAGCCCCAGATACAAAGTTTACTACTTTTTAACCAATTAGAATAATTGAAATAAAAATATAATAAACAATATTTTAAATCTAAGACTTTTCGTTAATAAACTGCTTTCTGGCTGCATCCCATATCTCCGGATTTTACAATATATAATCACGTAGAGACGACGAAAATAGGAGAAAGCAAATAGAGGACACTTAGGCCACGCATTTACCTTCTCTTCGTCTAGGAAAAGGACCGAAAGACAGTTTCTAAATACTCAAAAACTGAGTAAAATGAAAAAGATAAAAAAGGGTTCAAGGCAGGTTTTGTTTATATTCGATTCAGAGTTGGACTACCATCTCCATATAGCAACTATTTCAGCATCCTTATGCATCATCAGTGAATGATAATTAATTGTTTTTTAAAAGTAATAGTAATCGTTTATATTCACACAAACCTATTGTAGGGAATTTAGGAATACTGCCAAGTTCAGTCATTTCCCGGTTGCGTAAGATTAATAAAACTAACGTGCCAGAGAGATTAGAGCAGCTACCGGGCGGACGGTGATTGGTGGGTGAATCATCGTTCCCGCTATGCGTCTCCCTCTCCGCCACCCCTTCACTAGCCTTCCCCCACTACCAGCTTCCATGAATCACACAACCTGCCGCGACTTGAGCCTTGAGCGTCAGTTTTGATGTGTCAGAAGTGGTCGCTAGACGTATTAGTCTAAGAGCTAGAGGCGAGAAATCATCGTCATAAGTAATAATATGGAGTTTGGCATGTGAAATGTGTCTATTGTATGTTGATAATTAGGACCCCTTTCAGGCTGACACCTCAGTGGATACAGGGAGTAGCAATCAGGGATGAAAGGGGAAAGTTAACGCAGTCATTAAAGGTTTTCACCTCCTATTTTGTTAAACCTCCATCGATTTACATGAAAATTGGTGAGTAGTTAGAGCATACCTCAAGAAATAAAACTGATATGGTGCCAACGTGCGCTTTTACCCTGGGGTAGATCCCACCCCTTCTCAGAGGTGAGAACTATTTTATTAAAAATAACCCCACTAATCGATAGAGGGACAAATTTTAAGCAAAATTTATTACCTCTAATTATTAAAATAAATCAATACTTTTTGAGTTATTAAAGATCAAAGATTTGAATTTTTCGTGAAATAAATGCATGATGTAAAGCGGTTTTCGTAAATAATTCAAAAACTGTAAGTTTTATCAAAATAGTTATGATTACCAAAATTGAAGATAATAAAAAATAAAAGAGATTTGCTATTCGAAAAACCTTTGAGAATTAATAAAAAGTGAGTTATAGGTGATGGAATGTATATTTTTTTCGGCTAGTACCCAAATCTATGTATTCAAGCTCAAATAACGGGAAAACGGTGCATTTTATAAAATATATTTACTGACACTTGTCAAAGTAGTTGGAAATATGTATCAAATGAGCTCCCGGAAAAGTTGATACCATTAAACATTATGCTACAAACATTTTTCAAAGTTTAGGCTCCAAAAATTTGGAGCTTAATTATTATATTATTTATATAAGTTTTTAAAATTGTTTTAAGACATTTATATAAAATATAGCAAAAATATATTTGAATATTATGTCAAATGTGCCCATTATTGGACACCCTCAGTTTCTGTACATATTCAGTTTATACAGGGGCGGTTCTAGACCAAAAAAAGTGGGGGGCAAGGGAACACAACCGGTGAATAAACAAGATAACGTGCCTTTTTAACGAAAATTATAGTACAAAAGTACTGTAAAAACTGAAGGGCAGCTGCCCCCTGCCCCTGGCTAGAACCGCCACTAAGTTTATATCGATAGAAAAAATTCAATTAAATATCGAAATAATATGTTCTTTTTATCATTCGTAACTTCACGCATGTGCTCTTAAATTGACGGATTGATGATATTTGATCAATATTTCCTACCGTCAATTAAAGACTATGAAAGATCTACAAGAGGTAACAAAGAAGCCGATCGCGTTTTCTGTATATCAGGACCCAATCAAAAGAGACGAGTCGATTTTATTAAAGAGTTAAGAAATAGCAAATTCAAAGAGGCTTTGGTTCGATTTTTTTTTTTTGACTTATTGGGCTGATAACGAAATAGCACCTCTTCTGCAAGGTAAAATAATATATGTTAATTTTGTTGAGTGTCACAAGTTTTTTGTTAGTAAAAATGGAGAAGTGCAGAAAGACGAAGCTCCATATTTTAGTTGTCCAGCTCATGAGGAGGCAGACACTAAAATAATATACCACGTATGTCAACTACAGAAAGATGCCAATGTAATCATAAAGTGCTCAGATACAGATATTCTGGTTATTATGTTAAGTAATATGCATCACTTGAACAGTAATTTACACATTTGGATACAGTCTGCAACTGCAGGAAAAAACATTATATTGATATCTGTAAAGTTTACGAACATTTTGGAGATTCAATATGCAAAGCTTTAGCCGGTTTCCACGCTCTAACTGGCTGTGACTATAATCCATATTTTCATAGAAAGGAAAAAAAAACCATTCAATATTATGAAATCATTTGAGCAATATAAGGAAGCATTTTATGCTCTTGGAGATATCGATTTTGACGAAGAGACGATTTTTGAAATTCTAGAAACATATATTTTTCACATATACGGTACAGGGATTACAAAAAGAATTCTCCAAAGAAAAGTCTATGACATACGGCTTACAATATTTAATCGTCGATATAAGCTAAAAGACGTAAATGAACCATTTTTTAAAAAATATCTGAAAAATTTTGATGCATCAACTTTACCACCATCTCAATCTGAGCTATATCAACATCTTTTACGAGCACGATACATTACAAATATTTGGTTGAACGCCTGTAAAAAAAATCCAACAGATCTGGTTATTGAACAAAATGGTTGGGAACTTGCTGAAGATAACACATATAAATTCAAATGGTTTGAAGGGCCTCAAATGCCAGAGATTGTTAGAGATATTACTTTTGAGAATGTAACAGACGATGAGATGGATGATGAGCAAGCTGATGATGACATTCATAATAGCGAAAGTGATGAAAATAATTATGATAGCGATTTTAGTGAATGTGACAGCGAAAGTGAAAAATAAATAGTATTTTCAACGAAAATTTTGATTTCCTTTATAAATTCGCAAAGTCCGGTCGTTCGTTCCTGCGTTGCCACCCCTGCAATATCTGGAGCTTATGTATCGATGTCAATGTAGTTTTGTCTCCTGAATCCAAATCTGAAAACGGCATTTAGATATCTCAAACCATCGACAAGTTGCATCTCGGGACAGCAATTTATGTTTTTTTAGCAATTTTAAATAGCGAGATAATTCTACAAGTACGTTCTAACTGTACGTAAAAATGTTAATGAAAATTTCATATTATTTAAAAAATATATTACTTCATATAAAATGTAAAAGAATTTAAATATCAAATAAATAAATATTACTTATTAATTTTAATGTAAGTAATGTTAAATGGCAGGTTACAAATTTTTGGTGCTGTCTACCCAATGATTTATGTATTATGTATATTATATTGTATAATATACAGTGTGTCTACTTAAGTTGGACACATATATTACGGGACACTTTTTTATTTTTAATTTTACGAAATAAAGTTAAAATTTATAAAAAGTTCTGCATCGTCTAAAACCTACGATTCAATCATCAGATAGCAAATTTTACTTATACTCTAGGAGGTTTTTTAAAAAATATGAATTTCGCTCAAGATTAAGGTACCTTTTATTCACACTGTTGTAAATTATTGTTACTACAAAAAATTGTTTGGAATTAAAAACTGTGTTCTAATATATGCAACAGTTGTTATTATTATAATTAAATAATTAATAATTATTATAATAATGTAACTATTATCTACATTCTTCTAATAAAAAGAAAATATTTAAATCTTTTCTCAAATTAGAGATAATTACCAATCATCATTTTCATTTATAACTCTTTTATTATTAATTTCACGAACAAAAATTATTCTTCATAAAAAGATCTGCACGGTCTAAAATCCAAGATGCAATCATAAATATAAGATTATATAAAATTGTATCGATTTTAGTCGATGTGTAAAAAATATGAATTTCGCGCAAGAAATTCGCTCAGAAAAGTGCCTTTATAGCTCACAATATTTAAATAGTAGGATATAATTGCACATTACACATAATTTTTAATTCTAACAACTTTTCATAATAGCAATTTTCCATATTATGAATTTAAATTCATAAAAAACAAAGTTTTCGTTATAATAATGCTCGCATTTTTAACTTGTTATATTTAAATTGTAATAAAACGAACTTGATAATAAATTATAATCCTAACTTCATTCCCGAAATTCCATTAAAAACTATTCTGTTAACAAATTTCAAAATAAATATATAAATAGCGTATGTTTTAATTTTCACTTTTTCCTAAAAACTCGAAAGGGTTCTCTTATTTTCATCATCATTTGCTTAGCTTTGATGTTATAAACTTCATCTGGAGCTCACTTGATAGGTATTCTTGAGTACTTTGACAAGTGTTCAGTAAATATATTTTATAAAATGCACCGTTTTCCCGTTATTTGAGCTTGAATACTTAGATTTGGGTACTAGCCGAAAAAAATATACATTCTATCACCTATAACTCACTTTTTGTTAATTCTCAAAGGTTTTTCGAATAAGAAATCTTTTTTATTTTTTATTATCTTCAATTTTGGTAATCATAACTATTTTGATAAAACTTACAGTTTTTGAATTATTCACGAAAAACCGCTTTACATCATGCATTTATTTCACGAAAAATTCAAATCTTTGATCTTTAATAACTCAAAAAGTATTGATTTATTTTAATAATTAGACGTAACAAATTTTGCTTAAAATTTGTCCCTCTATCGATTAGTGGGGTTATTTTTATTAAAATAGTTTTCACCCCCGAGAAGGGGTGGCATCCACCCGCAGGGTAAAAGCGCACGTTGGCACCATATCAGTTTTGTTTCTTGAGTTATGCTCTAACTACTCACCAATTTTCATGCACATCGATGGAGGTTTAACAAAATAGAAGGTGAAAACATTTAATGACTGCACCAACTTTCCCCTTTCATCCCTTATTGCTACTTCCTGTATCCACTGAGGTGTCAGCCTGAAAGGGGTCATAGTTATCAATATACAATAGACACATTTCACATGCCAAACTCCATATTACTTATGACGATGATTTCTCGCCTCTAGCTCTCCGTCTATATTATTTGTTTACTCCATTTTCGTTTGCTGACTGTTTGTTGACTGTTATTGTTTGGTCGAGGCGGTGATTAGATCATGGCTGTGTCAAGGAAAGCTGTAATTAATAGACAGGTATTTGATTGCCCTATTTTTGGTACGCCTAAAGACCTTCCCAATAACAAACTGCCTATAGGCGAGGAAGTATGCATGCGATAACATCTGGGACATGTAAAGGGGATTTGTCTGTACGAGATCCCGGACACTTATCACACTCGAGGTGGTTGACCAAAGCAAACAGAACTTTGCGACTTTACATAAGTGAAGAAAACTCCTCACGTGAACTTCAAGAGCTAGTTTTGTTTATCTTGAAATCGTATATGCCAATGTGGTTTGCTATAAAAAAAAAGCAAAAACTTTAGAGATGGTCCAAAGCTTGTTTACCAAGTAATTGAATCAACGAGATATTTGCCCGAGCCTTTGCTTGCTGTTATAAACCGAGTGATTGAGCGAAATTGTTATTTTTCCCACCCCGAAAATTTGATGTTGGCAATGATTGAGGACGGCAATAAACTGATAAGACAGCTCGGACTTCGTCGAATTCTAAAGGCAAGGCAAATAGATTCAAAAAGGAAGAAAGTAAGGAGATTCACACCGCCGAAAATCAACTTTGATGCTCAAGAGTACTCAGATATTGTCAACTGGATGAACTGCGACTTATCTTCTCCCCACTGTTGGCCAAGGTCAGTGATGAAAAGATAAAATCGTACTTCAACAGTGACTCCATCCCTAACTGGAACATTAATTACAAGAAATTCCCAGTTCACACCCAGGCTGTTGAGCGTTGTGTGAAACTAGTGACGAAAGCTTCGGGCAGAGTTTGTGGCGCTGAAGCTAGAGACGGATTTATCAGAAGTACTCTACTGTCGCGATCAGCCATGCCAGACTTCACGAGTAAATCAGATTTCAAAGTACCTTCTTCAGCTACAAAATAGAGGCAATAATGTAGACAATTAACTAATAATTGTATATTGTACTTTTTTTTATAATAATAATTAATAAATGGAAAATAGTTTCTGTCCTTGTGGGATCGGTACTCACCGGAGGGACCGCAGACGTTCGGATACAATTAGCGTCTCTTTGCAAAGACAATGACGTCGACTTTGCAAAGTAACAAGACACTTACTCAACACACACACTACACATTACTCCCCTGACTTAGTGATAAGTTATACAATTACGTGGCTAAAGGTTCTAGTTCTAAACCAAAGCCAGAATCAGAGAAAAAAAAAACAGATATAAGTTGAAAGGTTCTATGCTCGTTGTTATTTATAATCCCTATTATGTCACTCAGTCATAACTAAAAAAATTCTGCTTGTATAATTAGGCTTATTTAGCAAACAGAAGTGTTTTTTAAAAAATATCGTAACTGGAATGATTTAAAACTAATTAAACATAAGAAAAAAAAATTCGTAAAAACTGTAAATATCCAATATTTTGGCATATTTTGGAGCTTATGCGGGACCGGAAGATATCCAGTAATCACAATAACATTAAAACACAATGTTCTTAGGGGCTATTTCAACGCATAAATAACTATTACGTTAAAAAATAAATATAAAATTTTTTTTCACAAAACAAGAAAAATTAAGTTTTTTTTTAAAATAGTCAAACTTTAATGTTAATGCGGGACCGGAAGATATTAACCGATTCTGAATTTTTTTTTTGTTTCAAATTATAATTCGTAAGGTTTCCGCGGTATTACAACTTAAAAAAAAAATAAAAAAAAATTTTCGGCCCACCCTATTGGACACCCCCAGTTTCTGGACATATTCAGTTTATATTGATAGAAAAAATTCAATTAAATATCGAAATAATATAAAAATAATATTTTACTAACATACAATTAATAATTAACATGTTCTTTTTATCATCCGTAACTTCATGCATATGCTTTTAAATAGATAAATCTTTGATCTTTAATAACTCAGTAAGTATTGATTTATTTTATTTTAATATTTTAACAAATAATGAAATAAAACAAATTTAAATATTTTAACAAATAATGATATAACAAATTTTACTTAAAATTTGTCGCTCTATTGATTTGTGGGGTTATTTTTAATAAAATTGTTTTAACCCGCGGGAAGGGGTGGTATTCACCACCAGGGTAAAAGTGCAAGTTTTGCAAAGGAGTCATAATTGTCAATATACAACGGACACATTTCACAGAAAAAACTCCATATCACTTATGACGATGATTTTTCGGCTCTAGCTCTCTGTGCATAAGACCACTAGTCTGGGCTGATTATCGGAGAATAGGCCATTTTTGGGAAAAGTTATTTACCAGCAATTTTATTGCTGGAATCGAATTATAAGATCCTATATATTAATAATATAGGTATGCAAAGTCCTCAGATAGTGTGCTACTTTTTATATAAACAAAATGGCGCCTGAAAATCGTGTTTTTTTCAGTTATTGCTCTAGAACTCCGAAGATTTTAACTTTACAACAAAAATACTCAAATAAAAATTCACCGTGATTAAATTCTGCATAGAGACGTTTTTTTCCCGATCTGCTCCGACGAAAATTTTCCTCGGAAAATGCGGGTTTTCCCAACAAAATCTTTAATTTTCAAATAAAGTTTTAGATAAGTAATTATTTACCAATAATTAAATAATTTGGTGACTTAAGGCCTTCTTGGTTTAGATTATAGTTCCGGAAGTTTAGATTATACTTATATTAAACGAATATTTTAGCAACAATTCAATTGTTAATTAATAATTTACGGTCTCAATAATAACCAAAATAATTATGATACACTGATCAAACTTTGAAATCTTATAAAGGTGAGATGCCTATTTAACATTTTGTTGACAAAATATAAATTTTTTATTTTTTTGCATAATCTTTAAATGTTTAAAAAAATAGTTATAAACAAATTAACGTTTTTCAGAAAGTTTTTATTATATTATAATTTTAAAAAATAGCTAAAATGCGCATTTCAAATATCTTGAAAATGAATGCTTTAAAACTTTTTTGCAACCATTTGCAAAAAAGTTATGAAACAGCAAAATAAACATACGATTACTACGGTGTTAATAATTTTTTTTAATTCTTTCAAAGCGTAGAAGTGACTTTAAAGTACAAGCCAATTATTTATAAAACAATATCGATTATCAGCTTAATGGTTATATTTTAATTAAAGATTATAAATATATTTTTTTGTAATTTACACGCGCGAAAGTAGAATAATACAGTACCGTAGCTACCAGCCCACATACACAACTCGCGCGAGTTTAAGCGTGTCAGTCGCTTCGAGTGAACATTTTATCTCCGGCTGTGTATCAAGCCTACTTTCGCGCTAAAAATTACAAAAGAAAGTATTTTTAATTTTTGATTAAAATATAACCATTGCACTAATTTTTGACATTCTTTGTGAGTAATAAGATTGTACCATAGACTCACTTTTAAGCTTTGAAACAATTAAAACAAATTATAAACAATGGAGGTATCGTATATTTATTTTGCTGTTTCCTAACTTTTTTGCAAATGGTTGTAAAATTTTTTTAAAGCATTCATTTTCAAGACCTATGAAATACGCATTTTAATTATTTTTTAAAATTAGAATATAATAAACAATTTCTAAGAAATGTTAATTTGTTTATAACAATTTTTTTTAAACATTTAAAGATTATGCAAAAAAATGAAAAATTTATATTTTGTCGACAAAATATTAAATAGGCATCACACCTTTATAATCTTTCTAAGTTTGATCAATGTCTCATGATTATTTTGGTTGTTATTGCGACTGTAAATTGTTAATTAACAATGGAATTGTTGCTAAAATATTCGTTTCATTTTAGCCGGCTTCTGAATTTATAATCTATACCAAGAAAGCTTTTATTTCACCAAGCTATATAATTATTGATAAATAATTACTGGCCCAAAAAATTTATTTGAAAATTCGAGATTTTGTTGGGAAAATCCACATTTTCCGAGGAAAATTTTCGTCGGAGCAAATCGGGAAAAACATGTCTCTATGTAGAATTAAATTGGGGTGAATTTTTATTTGAGTATTTTTGGTGTAAAGTTAAAATCTTCGGTGTTATAGAGCAATAATTGAAAAAATACTATTTGTCGGCGCCATTTTGTTTATAAAAAAAGTAGCACACTGTCTGTGGACTTTGCATACCTATATTAATAATATATAGGATCTTATAATTCGATTAAATCAATAAAATTGCTGGTAAATAACCTTTCTTTGTACTTTACTAATTAGACCAACGTATTATAACTATTTTTTTTTCAAAATTTAAAGATTATCCAAAAAAAGAAAAATTTATATTTTGTCGATAAAATATTAAACAAGCATCTCATCTTTATAATCTTTATAAGTTTGATCAATGTATCATGATTATTTTGGTTATTATTGCGATCGTAAATTGTTAATTAACAATTGAATTGTTGCTAAAATATTCGTTTAATTTTTACCAGTTTCTGGAATTACAATCTATACCAAGAAATCTTTGATGGCACTAAGTTATTTAATTATTGATTAATAATTACTTACCTAAAACTTTATTTGAAAATTATAGTTTTTGTTAGGAAAACCCGCATTTTCCGAGGAAAATTTTCGTCGGAGCAAATCGTGAAAAACATATCTCTATGCAGAATTTAATTGCGGTGAATTTTTATTTGGGTGTTTTTGTTGTAAAGTTAAAATCTTCGGAGTTATAGAGCAATAATTGAAAAAAATACGATTTGTCGGCGCCATTTGGTTTATAAAAAAAGTAGCACACTATCTGCGGACTTTGCATACCTATGTTATTAATATATAGGATCTTATAATTCGATTGCAGCAATAAAATTGCTGGTAAATAACTTTTCCATGAATTTTGCTAATTAGCCCAGAGTACACTTGGAGATCGAAAAATGGTCAAACGGTAAATCAAATATAAAATAAAGCATAGTACATTATACGTTCATATAGACGACCAAATATAGACAGAGACTAATATTTAGTGGAAATTAAAATGAAACAGGTAATTCGTATAAACATAATACATAAACAGAAACAGACAAAAATATAAAATAAACAAGTTACTCAGGTTACAAGCGGAAGAAGAAAACAGGGAATACGAGTTGGCACTTAACAAGAAATTGAAAGTTACTGCAGAAAATGATAATGTAGGACAAATATGTGGCATAATTAAAAATAATGTAATAGTAGTAGCAGAAGATACTAGCAAGATTATCAAGAAAAAACAAAAACTATTAAATTATATGGTTTGACGATGAATGTAAATTACAAATAGAGAAACGCAACAGGCTACGAGTAGAAAGTTTAAAAAAGCAAAAAAGCGAAAACACACTACATAGAGCAAAAGAGAAAAACCAGTGTAATGTTACGACACAAAAAGAGTAACTCTTATGAAGATAGGTAAGTTGAAAGGTATATAAGACAACTCTAAAAATATTATAATTATATTTTATCCCTAAATAAACTGGAAATCTTTATTAAGGATCTAAAAACAACAAATGTCCTGAAAGTCATTCTATAATAGCGAAAATGTTGAAATATGGAGGAGCGCAGCTGACAGACCAAATACATAAATACAAAAAACATATATGGGAAAAAGAATAACTACAAATGGAATGAAAGCAAGCAAGCAGTATTATGTACTCTATAAAAAATAAGATAAAAGCGAAATTATAGGGGCGTGTCCCTATTAAATATAGTATGTATATCAGATATTAGGAACACACATCAAAAAGTTTTTAGTAAGAAGTTTTAACAATAGCGTAGAAGAACCGTGTGGCTTTAGAAAAAGAAGAAGTACTATTATAACCAACATATTTACTTTAAGGGAAACAGAAGTCGAAAGTCATGATTATAATAAACCGACAAATTCATATATTTTAACCAAACTTTTAATAGAATAAAAGAAAAACAAATGTATAAACCATGAAAAAATCTAGAAGATTTCCGAAAAATAATAAGAATGATAGAGCAAGCACTTACGAAAACAGAAAATAAAGTGAAAGTAAATAATAAACTGACAGAAAGTGAGAAAAGGATTATGACAATGAGATCCACCGTTATTTTTAACGAATAAAAGGACCTAATAATAGCAGATCAGATAACTTATGTCATAAAATCATCAATGTTTGGGATTCGTGGATGATGCAGTAATTCTGTCCAGAATCAAGAAGAAAGTAAAAAAGTTAGTGGGACAACTAGAAAAAAAGCTCGATAAAAAGGATTATATATGTTAAGCGAAAGAATATCCTCTATATTACTATATTTTTGAGTAAACTAAGAATCAAGGAGGAAATATACAAAAAAATATTGTCAGTAAATCTTAGTAGGTATGTATGGACTCAACAGAATACTCAGAAGCAAAAATATATCCAAAGGAGCTAAATTAAGATCGTATAAAACTGTAATAAGACCAATAGTTGCGTATGCCTTAGAAACCTGGACTATAGAAAAAACCGAACGATAAATTTTACAATTATGGGAAAGAAAAAAATATCTAGGTACTTCGAAGGATATTTGGCGGAAAAATGATAAACAATTAGTTAACAGGAAGGAAAAACACAGAGTTAGAATAATTATACAAGGAGCATAATATAATTATTGCTGCAGTAAGAGCACAAATACTTAGATTATTATAACATGTCCAAATAATAACCCAAGTTAGAATGACAAAAGTCTTGCTAAACGCTGCAATAATTGGTACAAAGAGGAAAGTAAGAAATTGAAAGGACCAGAAGTGCATTCATGAAATTCAGAAACGTCTTTACGAACTCTTACTTTGACCTGCAGCTAAGACTAAGATTCACTAAATGCTATATATGGTCGGTGCTCCTATAAGGCATGGAAGGATGGACTTTAAAAATTAACACAATAAATAAACTAGAGGCATTTGAGGTAATGGCAATGAATAATCCTGAGAAGAATTGGTACAGAACGACAACTGCTATGCATAATTAAACAGAGAAAATGGCATACCTGGGGCACCTAATTAGAAACGAAAAATACCAGTTTCTGCAAACCTTAATTGAAGGAAAGATCGAAGGAAGAAGGGGAGTCGACAGGAAGAAAATGTCATGGCTCCGTAATGTCAAACAATAGACAGGGCTAATAAACATAGGAGACCTAAAACATACTGCAAGGGATAAAGAAAAATGGTCAAACATGATCGCGAACATCCATTAGTGGATTGCATAAAAAGAAGAAGAAGCAATTGTCAAGAAACGGGGAAAAACAAAGAGGAGTGGATAAAGATCTAAGCCCTCAGTCTGCTTGGATCGAAGTGGTTAAAGAAAAAACGCAATATTTTATATTCAAAACTGTTTCAATATTAAAATAATAAAATTGTACTTACCACTTGCTTACAAGTTTTTCTGAGTACGACAGAGCTGCTTGGGCAGCAATAAAAATAATTGCTAGAATAACTAACATGATAATGCCACCAGCGTATTTGTAATATCTCAAATAAACTTTAAGGCTTACAGTACCACTCTTCTTTTCCTCATCGTACAAATTCTTATTCTCATTTTTATCTCCCCCAATTAGCTGAGTTCTCTCATTCGCTTCGTCCTCAAGTATATCTTCGTCTGTAACATCAATATCGTCGTCAAAGTAGTTCATTTCAACATCATCGATAAAATAAGTTATTCTTTTGTCCAAAGTTTCTTTTTGTTTTTCCAAAGACAGCGTTCGACCATCTTCAACAACTAGCGTATTATTTCCGTACAACAATTTGATGTGGTTGATGTTGTTGGACACCATGATAACCACTTTGTCTTTTAAGAAATCCATAATACAGTTTCTAAATATATAATAATTTACTTTTGAGTCTAAACCAGCTAGACACTCATCTATTAAGTATATATCACTAATACGATATATCGCTCTTGCCAGATTGATTCTGGATTGCTGCCCTTTGCTGAAATTGACACCTCTATCTCCTACTATAGTTTTGTCGCCTTTTGGTAGTTTCTTTAAATCTATATTAAGAGCGCACAATTTAAGTACTTCATTGTACCGTTTTTCGTTATAAGGTTCTCCAAAGAGTATGTTCTGTCGTAAAGTGGATGGGAAAAGCCAGGGTTCTTCTGACGCGTAGGAGATGGTTCCATCAATTGCCATTTGCCCACTGCTTACTGGATATTCACCCAGGAGAACTTTGATAATTGAGCTTTTACCACTACCAATGTTGCCAGTGATGAGATTGACTCCTTTTTCGGCCGAAAAAGAGATGTCATTAAGAATAGTTTTTTCTCCGACTTTGGCACTCACATGCCTCATGTAGACTCTCGGTGAAATAGTCTGTGATCGTCTGTCTACGACTTCCTCCAGTTTCAAAAAGTGTGACAATCTTTTAAGGGAAGCTCTTAAGTCCGAACATTGAGCTATACCAATTGGGATCGATACTGTTATGAACGATTTGAGACTTTGGTAGCAAGTTTGAATAAAATAGACTGTCTCTGCGTCTGTAAAATGACCAGACCATATATAGGTCATGATCATAAAGAAAAAGGAGAGGCTCGTTGCTGTGGATCCAACAATTAGCACCAAAGATTTTAGATAGAAGACCGGAGATAAGTTTTGCAGTTCTAACCTAAAAAAAAGTAGTGGTTACTTTATAAAGATAACAATTTAAAGTGTCTTACTTTCTTAATTCGTTAAGTTTTGTCGTAAAGAAGTTTTCCCAAGTGTACATTTTAATAGTTTTTATATTTCTTATAGTTTCTGTTGTCAGTTGCAGTCTTTCGTCAGTCCTCTTAGCAGATTGGACCCTTTTTGAGCTTACTACTTTTCCTACAAACACTGAAAATGCAAAAATATTAGATTATTTATCAAAATGTACAGCTTAACAATACAACAAAAAGAATTGACAAACTTAAATGGAGCTTCGCAGGTCACACTGCTAGACAAAAAGACCAACGTTGGAACGTAATAATACAACATTGGAGATTTTACGAAAGTAAACGACCAAGAGGAAGGCCACAGATGAAATGGGTTGATTATATTAAAAGAATAGCCGAAAAAAATTGAAAATATGTTGCTCAGGATAAAGACCGATGGAAGGAGTTGGGATAGGCCGAAGTCCAGATAAACCAAGTGAAAAAGGAACAATCCGAAAACAATAAGCAATTAAAGGAAATGAGGCGTGAGAATCAGAACTTGAAAATAGAAGTGAAGCAACTGAATGAAAGAAGCGAAAAGATAGAGAAAACCAGGAAAAAATCCTGCTAATATCAGGATTAAAAATGGACATAAACGACGATAGAAACAAACATAAGAGAAAGAATGGAAAATTTCATAGCCAAAAAACTACAATTAAACGTGAAATTAAGGAGTGCCATAAAGATTGGGAAGAATCGCTGTGTTCTAGAAAAAGAAACAATGATAGAAAAAAACAAAGATATTGAAAAACAAGCACAAATTAAAAAGCACAATGTGGTTTACACCAAAAAAATAATTACATGAACATGATTTAAGAATGAAAAAAAAAAGGAACAAATAAGCAAAGTGGCCAAAGAAGAAAAAGACTGAGGAGAAATGGCAAGAATAGGATACAAAAAGTTCACAGTAGACGCTAGAGAATGGAGATGGAATGAAGAGAAGGAGCAGCTATATGAAACAAAAAAGGGGAAGTCGTACAAGGTCAATAAAAAAACTAAGAAATAGCAAAACAACAAAGGAAACACGAAGTGGCTACGATAATCATGATGATTTTGTCGGAAGGAACAGAAGATAGAAAAAAAGGAAACAAATACTTTTAATATGGATAAAAATTTTGAACATGGAACTTAAGAGGAACCTATGTGCAAGAACTATTACGAATTTTAGATGAAGTAAGCGAGAAATATAGAATCGAAATAACCCACATACAAGAAAGAAGAAACTAAACAGCTGTGAAGTAAGATAGTGAAAGTTGGAAAAATTACTCTTTAGATTAGAAGCTACAATCCAAATAGACACATGTAGTCAAGGAAATGGAGCATTCTGGCTCGATATTTTTTCGTCTAGCATGGATTTACTTGAAATTTTCACAGAATGTAGGGAATAGTCCAAGGTCCAAGGAGGCGGGAATTTTTTGTTACATTTTAACCATGCAAATCGATGTAAAAAGTAGTTCTAAGAAAAAATGTTTTTTACATTTTCTTTGTAAGACAGAACAGTAACAGATTTTCGACGAAAAAATCGACTTTTTAGAGGGTTTTTTGAGAATACCCCGATAAATATGCATTTAATCAAAAAAACTGTAGATATCAAAATTGTATCTTTTAGTAATACAAACTAAATTGTTTTTCTGTAATATCTTTAAGACCAATACAAACCGAGATACGGCATGTTAAAAGTTAGCTTTTTCGTCAAATGCATAATTTGAAATATTCAAAGCCAAATAACGGAAAAACTTTGCATTTTTCGAGAAAAACTTATAATATTTTTTCAAGTATACAGTTAGACTTTTCAAAAAATAATAATAAAATTAAGCGACTTATGATCAAAAAAAGGTCGGTACCTGCTTTTCTCTATGAACAAATAAGTGAAAACAACCCACTAACTACCCTCCTAATTAAAAATTGGTCTTCACCTTTCTGTAGTTCCTTTTATATTTTTATTATCAATACACCCAAGAAGTTTGACCTATTTAGAAAAAATGGAGTTTACAAATTAATTTTTTGCAATTTCCCATTTTTCACCTTTTACTTCAAAATACAGTAGAACCCCGATTTTCCGTGTGCGGATTATCCGGGCTGCGGATTATCCATGCTATGATTTTCTATTACTTAAATATTGCATTTTTAAGGTTTTATCAAAATAGCGTCACTGTAAATCACTCGACGGAAACTCTATACGCGGAGAGGGAGACTCATAATGAAAGATTTATTTTTTCTGTTGTCTTTTTATGGTAGGGATATATGTATGAATATACCTACATATGTATTACAATAATAAATAAATGTTCGGATTATCCGTGCTTTTCAATAATCCGTGCCAACGTCCGGTCCCGAGGAGCACGGATAATCGGGGTTCTACTGTATCTCCGAAAAGACTGAAGATATGAAAAAACTGATGGACTACTAAATTGTAGCTTTTTTAATAACTAAATTTTCCTTGTGCATAGATTTTCATTTCAGTGAATAGTTAGCGAGATGTTATAGCTGTTTAAAATCTCTATTTACGAGCAAATACCCCCCTATTCGAGCCTTTAAACCCACCCCAATTAAAAACTAAGGGATCTTACGGAATTTAGTTTACACAGTCTTATAACTCTTCAAAAATCCTTTAAAATCATTTTTAAAAAACCTTTTATCGCCAAAAATGAAGGAGCTATATTTATAAAACGATTTTTTTTTCGAAAAATTCGAATAGTCCGCTTATGGATAATTTTCAATGTAAGTATAATACCACAGAACCGGTTCGTATACTGGAAGATGACTAAAAAACCATTTTTATTTGTATTTGTACATATTTGTAAATTCGTATTTTTGTGTAAATAAATGTTTTTGTAATTCTTTAATTCTACTTTTTTTATATAGATCTATTAAATTATCTACTTATAAAAATTGTAATGTTATTAAGGGTGGTTTTTAAGGGTTGAAATATTATGATGTTATATCCTAAAGTATAAAACAATCATTATTAAACTAATCAAAACCAAATTTTACCCATATTAAAGTTTACAATGTTACAATGTAATTTTTGAAAATAAGAGGTAGTTTACACCCCTAAAGATAATCAACGAATTTATGCATGATATAGAATATGAAGTACAGGGTGAGATGATCCTAATCCCAAATTTTTATGTAAATCGGTGCCATCCGAAATTGTTCTTTTAGGATAAGTAAATTTTTTATATATAGCTCCAACAAGGGTGGTTTTAAGGGTTGAAATATTATGATAGTATATCTTAAGAGGATCGGAACGTATTTTCGGCTGCAATGCTATTCAAATGGGGATTCATTTTTTTCAAATCCTGAGAAAACTAATAAGTATTTTGGAAAAATTTAAACGCAAAATGAAAGATTACGTTATTAGCGAGGGCCGAAAGTCCCTGAGAACTTCTACAATGTTTATTTTAATAAGTTACAGGGGTGAAAAAACTAAGAGAAAATTTAGTGTGATTTTTAAATTCAAATATCTCATTCAAAATAAACTTTTTATTTATTCTAAGGGACTTTCGGCCCTCGGTAATAATTTAGTCTTTCATTCTGCGTTTAAATTTTTCAAAAATATTTATTGGTTTTTTCAGGATTTGAAAAAAATG
Organism: Diabrotica virgifera virgifera; assembly: GCF_917563875.1. NCBI lineage: Eukaryota > Metazoa > Arthropoda > Insecta > Coleoptera > Chrysomelidae > Diabrotica > Diabrotica virgifera. Next base: position 52,200,890 of record NC_065451.1, read on the forward strand.
AACACAATGCCGTGGTAATATTTTCCAAATCTGTCTTTGTCTTACAACGCACTCAACCGAATATAATATTGTCAGCATATATTGTCAGTCAGACACTGACAATCAGTGACAATTTTAAATATTTGACATTGCATCGGGAATATTTTGAGACATTGATTAAATATTATTGATATATAGTGTATTTGATAAATAATTGATTTAAGACGTGAACTTAATAAAAAGTTATTTATTGTGTATTATTTGTGAAAGATCCAAGCAGAGAATACATCAGATATATCCTGTGATCCAAGTATTTTGTTGTTAGAGATGTTCAAAATTGTAAGCGTTCCAAAATAACAACATATTATTAAAAAATCACTTTAACACTGTTCCTCTTTTCTCGATTGATTATTAGTTTTTGTTGTACAAATAAATTATTACAATCACTGAAAACATAGTTAGTGAAAAAATTATCACATTTATTAACTGAATTAATAATTTGCAATTATAAAAATAACAGTTATCCAAGAACATTCAAAAGCCATCTCTTTAAATTAATTATGACATTTTCAAGTAGAATGACATTCTAGTAATGTTTACATATCCACACCAGTGTGAATTTTACTACACGTAATTTGCCGTGTAAAGACAGAAAAAGTAGGGATACACGTAAAATATTTGCGAATTATGTACCCATAGCCTTAAAGCATAAATCAATCATTATATAATTAATAAGAACCAAATGTTGACAATATGAAAATTTAAAATGTTATTTTATAATTTTTTAAAATTAGCGGTAGTTTTCACCCTTAAAAAACCAAAAGCATACAACGGCTCAATATAGAAAATAAACTAGAGGGTGTAATGAGCCTAATCCAAAATTGTTGTACAAATCGACGCTGGTCGAAAAAGTTGCGAGGTTTTGCCATTTTTTCGGTTTCATTTCCTCGACTACTGGGAATGGGTTTTATGATGTCATAGAGAATAAGCAGAGTAATAACTACTTTCAAACAGGGCCGCGTTTATGTCAATTGACGCCCTAGGCAATTCTCTAGTAGCCGCCCTTCAACTATGTGCAGTTACCGTCATTGAATAGTTTACAGACTTACGTATCTAGGAGCCGCTTTTTTTTAAATTTTACCTCGTTTAAACGCACCTTTTACGTCAAAGTGACGTTGCCAGTCATGTACCTAGCTAGAATAGGTTGATTAAAATTAAAAAATCTAAATATTTTAAAAAATTTAACAAAATGGAAAGTATAGAAATAAGTTTTTTGAATAAAATGGATTATGGTTAAATAACGAAGTCTGGTTTTAAAATATGAATTTTATTTTAAATCTATTTTATATTAAATAATGATAAACAATGATAAATAATAAAAAAATAATTCAAAAATTCATTAAAAAATTTAACTGGTCTCCTCTTGTGATCCTCACTCAAAAAAGGTTTCCTAGCAGCTGCACAATTTAACAGTCCACTTGCTTTAATTCTTCTACGTGCAGTGCAAATACTGTCTGGAAACGCTGTCTCTTCTCTTGCTTTTTAAGCTGTGGCAAAAGGAGATTCTCTCAAATAATCTACTAACATCTCATCCTGTTGATCTGTGGAGATCTTCTACCCTCTTGAACCGCCCAACCGTGCTATAAAGTGAAAATTATCCCATCTTTGTTTGATCTTCCATAAGCACATACGGCTCACGTTCAAATCAGTAGCAACTTTCCTTAGTGACCAACCTTCTTCGAGTTTGGCAATTGCTCTTGCTTTTTGCGCATCATTCAAATGTATTATAACCATTTTGGAGGAGTTTGATATACTTTAATTTTATTTTTGAGCACTCGCGAGAGTTTTGACAAGCATTGACTTTTTGAAATTTTTTGACTTTGACATTTGTCAAATCCGTACGACACTGCAATTTTACAGTATTACAATATAAAAAGTAAGGTGTAAACTATTCAGTGATCGTAACTGTACCATTTTTGCGAAAAAAAAAATTGCAGAAATTTGCAAAAACACTAAAAATGGATTTAAACTACGATGTGTACACACCTATAACAGAAAAAATTTTCATTCCAGTTCGATCACATCAGAGAAATCTTTTCAAAAAAGACTTTTGAAAAAAAAAATTTTCTTGACAAAATCGACAAATTGCACACGACAAATTATTTTTAATACTTGACATTTTCGAAAATGACCTTTCAATGGACACGTTGGCACCTGGGATGCACAAGTAAATGTGCAAAGCAATGTCAAAATTAGGGAAAATATCTTTCAATCCACTTGGTGCAGTCACTGAAGGTTTTCACCTCCGATATCGTTGAACCTCCATCAATTTTCATGAAAATTGGTGAGTAGTTACAGGATACCTCAAGGAACAAAGGTGACATGATGCCAACTTGCGCTTTTACCGTGGTGGTGAATGCCACCCCTTCTCTGATGACCCCTTCTCTCCTCTTTGATGAAAATTATTTTTTTAATAATTCCATAAATCGATATAGAGACAAATTCTTAGCAAAATTTGTTATGTAAAGTTATTAATATAAGTCAATACTTTTTGAGTTATTAAAGATCAAAGATTTTATTTTTTCGTAAAAAAATGCATATTTTAAAGCTGTTTTTGACGTAGAACTTAATAACTATAAGCTTTTACAAAAAACTTACTATTATCAAAATTGAAGATAATAAAAAGCTGAATATACTCCTTGCTTAAAGAACTAAACTAATGTTAATTCTAAGTGAGTTATGGTTAATTGAATGTATATTGTTTCGAGTATTCAAGCGAGTACTCAAATCTAAGTATTCAAGCTTAAATAACGGGAAAAAGATGCATTTTATTAAATATACCTATACTAAACACTTGTCAAAGTACTTCGGAGTACCTATCAAATGAGCTCCAGTAGAAGTCAATATGATCACAAAGCAAGTTATGATGAAAATAAGAGAACCCTTTAGAATTTTTAGGAAAAAGTGAAAAATAAAACATACGCCCTTTCCACAAAAATTAAAATTTATAGTAATCCTTAGAAGAATTTTTTTATATTAGCATAAATAATGATTTCAACCATTTTGACTGGTTTCGAATACATATTAATAAAAGATATAAATAATTTAAAAAAATCAAAATTCTTAAAATTATCGTAATTTTTATTTTCTTTTGATAATAACTCCAAAAATACTCAATATGCGTAAAAAGTGATATATGTATAACCAAATTTTAGTTTTCACTGTATCAAATATTTTAACTTTATACAGGGTGTCCCGAAAAGATTGGTCATAAATTATACCACAAATTCTAGGGTCAAAAATAAGTTGATTGAACCTCACTTACCTATATACAATAGTGCACACAAAAAAAGTTACAGCCCTTTGAAGTTACAAAATGAAAATCGATTTTTTTTCATATATCGAAAACTCTTAGAGATTTTTTATTGAAAATAGACATGTGACATTCTTATGGCAGCAACATCTTACAAAAAAAGTAAAGTGAAATTCGTGCACCCCATAAAATTTTTATGGGGGTTTTGTTCCTTTAAACCCCCCAAACTTTTGTGTACGTTCCAATTAAATTATTATTGTGGCACCATTAGTTAAACACAATGTTTTTAAAACTTTTTTACCTCTTAGTACTTTTTCGATAAGCCAGTATTTATTGAGATATTTTGAATATTTTTCGAATCCACCACATATTTGTGTATGGTTAAAAGTACGATTATAGAGACCTGTTAATAATCTGAAAATTTATTTATAATTTGCATTTTTAGGTACATTTTGAAAAAGAAGCCACATCTCGATAAAAGGTGACTTGTCAAAAAAAGACTAAGAATCAAAAAAGTTTTAAAAACACTGTGTTTACTAATGGTACCACAATAATCGTTTAATTGTGTAACGTTTGAAAAAACTCCAACATTAATTTAATATCCCAATTCCCAAAAAGAATGTCTATTTTTTTAATTTATTTTGTGAAGTTCAATATCATTATAAGATCCCAAGCCGACCCTGTATACAGCCATGAAGTATTGCAGCAACATTTCAATGTGTTACAAGATTCCTGTTTATTTGAGACGCAAAAACAGAATTTGTAAGAAGTGTTGACAAAAGTACAGTTCTAATGCGTAGATGAACTTTCTAGAACAAATCTTGAACTGAAAGTTGAGTTCTTGTCAACTAAGCATCCCTAAGGATCAAAATCGCTCGGTACTTCCGTCGTATTTTTCCCAGGTAGTAGCTTCAGAGCGAAGCGCAAATTAGTCCAGCTTTACGTCCCGAGGTGATAGCATCCTGCTCCTCGGCTGGTACTCGCTTGAATTAGGGCGTAGTCCCTTTGTTCCCCGCCGGTAAAATGTAGAATGGTCGCTGTGAAGATCTGAATGTGTGGTGAGTGCTCTGAGAGGATTTTTTCCACATAGTGTTGGATTTGTTATGGAAAATCGAAGCCTCTTGAAGAGTCAAACACGCAGTTCTACAACCCGGCATTGTTGCCCATTGTGTAGAAGTCTTTGTTTGTTCCTGTCCCTATGCATTGTGTAGAAGTCTTTGTTTGTTCCTGTCCCTATGCAAGTTCCAGTTGATTGCCCTGAAAAGTTCCAATTTCCCAGAAGAGCCCCCTTTGTGATTTGTGTATGGAATGTCTACCCCACACCCCACCCTCCAATGATTGCCCTGAAATTGAAGAAAGAAGCCATGTCTTCCCCCTGCCCCCTGTTTGTTGATGAACTCCCACCCTGTAGTTTGTGACTGTGACGAAGAGTTTTTTTGTTTTTAAGGTATGATACGTTTTTTAATTTTACTAAATTTCAAGTGGATAAATTTCTGGTAAATAATTGTATAAAGAAATTTGCTTTCATAATGGTAAAAAAAGGCAGTGACTTATGACATTTGACAGCTACGTCAAATCTTGTGTTGAAATAAATAGGTCAAATTTTATTTGACATATACTGCCCAACAAATTTAATTTTAATTGTTTTGTTTGTAATCATTGTTTTTGTAGTAAAATTTTGAATAAACCTGGTAAGAGTTTAAAGTTTTGAATAAACGTTTTGTAAGTGTATCTACCATTTTATTTCTGTAACCTTGTTTTGGAAAAATTTTAACTAAATTCTAATGCAACTGTGTGTAAGTTTTAGTACAGAAGAAAGAATATGGCATAGAAGCCAGTAAAAGAAAAGATGTTGCCCAGTCTAACCCCAAAGAGGAATCAATGATGAATGTCCCCCCATTTGGTACCCCGTAAGTGAGAGAAAATGTCTTAGTAAGTACCCAAATACAAACCAGAGGATTTGTTTCAAACGGCGTCCCTTTTTGTTAAATAGTAGAAAGATCCTCTAGTCAGAGTAAGTACCCTTATGTATTTAGTTATGGTAGTGTAGTCATCTTAACACCCCTTCACCCTTCCTAACGAATCTACGACCTAGCTCCCGCACAACAAATGAGCTGCCGTCCCGCAACGAGGCTTTATGTGTCTGCTTCTTCTTCTTTAGCCCCATTCTTACCCCCCAGTATCTCTATAGATAGTCTTTCCTTGTTCCCATATGAGCAGACATGTCAAAACGCTTCAAATTGCGCCCAACGTGTGGGGCTCAAAACGCTTCAAATGGCCCCGGCAACGTGGGGCCTGTACTTTTTTTGGCCTCCCTCAGACCCCATTTGCATGTTCCCACTACCATATCCTTTTAGCCTCCTTTCGGTCTCATTTGTACTACAACTGTTAGGCAGTGCCCGTCTTGGGTAGCCGATCTCAGTTTGTGGTGCAAGTGTTTCCGATAACATGGAAGCTCGACTCGTGTCATGTTTTGTATGCCCACTGTTACAAGTCTAGCTTGTAGACATGTTCAACTAGTAGTTAGCCTATCTACTAGTCCCCAATGTCTTTAGCCACCCCCCACTTAGTGTTACATTTGTAACGTACACCCTGAAGTTTGACCCGAGTAAATATCGCCCAAGTCTTCCCATGTAGTTTAGCCCAGATTCCTCTTGTCTTGCCCCCAGAAACTGTTTCATGTCTGTTAGTGCCCCCGAAACTGTTTCAGTCTGTTAGTCCCCATGAAAGAGCCCATTTTTGTAGTTTTTGTTGCAAAAGTTAATAATTTTTCCAAAGAGGTGTAAGTATGTACACATTTTGTTGTGATGTTGATTTGGTCGTGCTGTTGATTGTATAGGCATGTACCATTTCATACATCATAGTGTATTTAACTTGTAACCCCATATGTATACTGGTATTGTATTGTATTGTAAGTATCGTAGAACAGAATTGTATGTTATTGTAGCGTACTAACTGTATTGTATTGATATTGTACCCATGATGAAAGCATTGATTTGAATTTTTTTGAAAATATTGATGAAATATATAGACAAACAGTTGAATAAAAAAGTAACGTAAAATTTTTTTGAAAATTTTGATTAAAAGTAACGTTAAATATTTTGAATATTGAATCCAATTATGAAGTATAACAGTATGTTGTATTTTTTGCATGTATTCCTATAGATCAACAGTTTTTTTACAGAATAATCGTTTTTTGTGATTTATTGATTTGGTCATTTGATTAGATGTGTGATGTTGTTGGTATGGTCCGTGTATGAGCTTAGCCCCGTATAGTCTGTGTGAGAGTAGTCCCTTGTTTTTCCAGCGAAGCCTATCTCTGTTGGTGTATGTCATGCCACAGGTTAGTTGGAGAAGTCATCCCATTGAGAAGTCATCCCCTTGAGAAGTGGCCCCGTGAAGAAGTGAAGAGGGAAACCGTGGAGAGGCCCCCCACTTCTGTGTTTTTTTCAAGCAGCCAGGAGAAAAGCTGTCACTTTTAGATTTGAAGATAGCGTTCTCTGTCGACACTGTTTGAGAATAACTGTCTTGAAGTGTAGAAGTTAGCCCCTGAAAAAGCCCCCCCCTTGTCTGTGTTGCCCCTTGTTTTTTTTTTTTTTTTGACTAATCTATCTTTGTAGGTGTCAAAAGGATGCCAGAGGTTAGTTAAAAAGAGCCGTGAAGTAGTAGTTGAAGTCTCCCCCCCCAGTGAAGTAGTTGAAGTCCCCCCGTGAATGAAGTATGTCTTTTTGTATCTGACATGTCACAAGTGTAATACTCGTGATGAAGGAAGTTTTGTTCAGCTATCTGTGAACACTTTCATTAGTAGTCGGAGCAAGAAATGTCTTATCCCGTGTGAGCTCATATAGGAACCAAATTTCAATATTGTTTGTGTTTGTAAGCCCCTGAGTATATCTAGAAGTCAAAAAGTATGTTGTTGTCTGTTTGTTTGTCTATCCCTGTTTTGTCTGGAAGTTTTAGAGCCCATTGTCTGTTGTCCCGTGTTGTCTATTAGCCCGTGTTGTCTATTAGCCCGTGTTGTCTATTAGCCCGTGTTGTCTATTAGCCCGTGTTGTCTATTAGCCCGTGTTGTCTGTTAGCCCGTGTCCGTGCTGGAGTTTGATTTTTTTTGGCGAATAGTTAGTTGACCTCTCTTCTCTTTGTTGATTGAAAGTAGGCCAAGAGCAGAAGCTGTGACAAGGCTGGTGAGGTTAGGATCTGGCCGCGTTGAGTACAGGTGAAGCTTGCTTTCGGTCGATAAATGGAAGCGGTTGTTCGTCAGAACTGTCATACTTTCCAATGTCCCTTTGGTCTTCCCCTTGCGTGTTGCTTTCATCCCCTGTTTTGAAAAAGTAGCCCCCCGTTTTGAAAAATAAAGTCCACCCCCAGTCTTGAGAAATGAAATGCCCCCAGTTTTGAAAAGTAAGTCTATCCCCAGTTTTGAAAAGTAAAGCCCAACCCCCCTGTCTTGAAAAATGAAGTCTATCCCCTGTTTCGAAAAGTGAAGTGTAGCCCTGTTTTGAAAATGAAGTCTTTCCCCAGCTTGTGATTTGAAAATGAGAGAGTTGTCTAGTGAACGTTCATGAAAGGTTCTTATGTCCTGGATTGGACTGTTGATTGAAAACGTAATGATGTAGTGTTCTCTATATCATATGTTGCGTTCATTTCCCTTAGTCTTGTTTAAAAAGTTTGATATCCTGTTTGAACCCAGTATACTAGTCTTTTCGGTCTTTTGTTGTTGTCACACGTATCCCCCCTCCCCCCTTGTTAATATTGTCTTGATTTTAGTCCTTGTTGTTGTCATATACCCTTTTGTCTAGCCCTGTTTTGTTTGAATGAGTTGTTGAAGTAAGTTGTTGGTGAGATTTTGTCTCACTGAGGTATTTAGATTGGATTGTCTAAATCCTCATTTTTGCTGAACCGTTGCCAACAAAATTCCCTGAAACTCGCTAGGCGTTTAGTGGAGTTTAGGCAGATGCCTATCTGCTGAGCCTAGAGCTCAAATGATTTTTTTTAGTTTTTGAGAACCGCTCGCGGTTAGGCAACGAGGTGACAAGGCTGTGTCTGCCCTGGTATGTCACTTGTGTTACTGCTGTGGATGTCAGCGAGGTCCACACAGGGCACAAGTTTAGTTTCTTTCCCAAGGCACAGAAACTCTTGTCACCTACAGTTCTTAGTAGAGTCAAGAAACATTTAAGTCTACTCGACTTTAAAGAGTCTGGCGATTGATGGCACGCTAGCCCAATCCCTAACGACTTTTTTGTTTTGTTTAATCCCCACTAGCCATTATCTAAATATTTTGATATTGTTGTCCTGTCACACCTAAGATGTCCGTGTTGGATTTTTTTCTGTTTGTTATCGAAAACTGGATAATCTTATCCAGGTTTCTCTTTTGCGCGGAGGCTTTGTAACGTTTGAAAAAACTCCAACATTAATTTAATATCCCAATTCCCAAAAAGAATGTCTATTTTTTTAATTTATTTTGTGAAGTTCAATATCATTATAAGATCCCAAGCCGACCCTGTATACAGCCATGAAGTATTGCAGCAACATTTCAATGTGTTACAAGATTCCTGTTTATTTGAGACGCAAAAACAGAATTTGTAAGAAGTGTTGACAAAAGTACAGTTCTAATGCGTAGATGAACTTTCTAGAACAAATCTTGAACTGAAAGTTGAGTTCTTGTCAACTAAGCATCCCTAAGGATCAAAATCGCTCGGTACTTCCGTCGTATTTTTCCCAGGTAGTAGCTTCAGAGCGAAGCGCAAATTAGTCCAGCTTTACGTCCCGAGGTGATAGCATCCTGCTCCTCGGCTGGTACTCGCTTGAATTAGGGCGTAGTCCCTTTGTTCCCCGCCGGTAAAATGTAGAATGGTCGCTGTGAAGATCTGAATGTGTGGTGAGTGCTCTGAGAGGATTTTTTCCACATAGTGTTGGATTTGTTATGGAAAATCGAAGCCTCTTGAAGAGTCAAACACGCAGTTCTACAACCCGGCATTGTTGCCCATTGTGTAGAAGTCTTTGTTTGTTCCTGTCCCTATGCATTGTGTAGAAGTCTTTGTTTGTTCCTGTCCCTATGCAAGTTCCAGTTGATTGCCCTGAAAAGTTCCAATTTCCCAGAAGAGCCCCCTTTGTGATTTGTGTATGGAATGTCTACCCCACACCCCACCCTCCAATGATTGCCCTGAAATTGAAGAAAGAAGCCATGTCTTCCCCCTGCCCCCTGTTTGTTGATGAACTCCCACCCTGTAGTTTGTGACTGTGACGAAGAGTTTTTTTGTTTTTAAGGTATGATACGTTTTTTAATTTTACTAAATTTCAAGTGGATAAATTTCTGGTAAATAATTGTATAAAGAAATTTGCTTTCATAATGGTAAAAAAAGGCAGTGACTTATGACATTTGACAGCTACGTCAAATCTTGTGTTGAAATAAATAGGTCAAATTTTATTTGACATATACTGCCCAACAAATTTAATTTTAATTGTTTTGTTTGTAATCATTGTTTTTGTAGTAAAATTTTGAATAAACCTGGTAAGAGTTTAAAGTTTTGAATAAACGTTTTGTAAGTGTATCTACCATTTTATTTCTGTAACCTTGTTTTGGAAAAATTTTAACTAAATTCTAATGCAACTGTGTGTAAGTTTTAGTACAGAAGAAAGAATATGGCATAGAAGCCAGTAAAAGAAAAGATGTTGCCCAGTCTAACCCCAAAGAGGAATCAATGATGAATGTCCCCCCATTTGGTACCCCGTAAGTGAGAGAAAATGTCTTAGTAAGTACCCAAATACAAACCAGAGGATTTGTTTCAAACGGCGTCCCTTTTTGTTAAATAGTAGAAAGATCCTCTAGTCAGAGTAAGTACCCTTATGTATTTAGTTATGGTAGTGTAGTCATCTTAACACCCCTTCACCCTTCCTAACGAATCTACGACCTAGCTCCCGCACAACAAATGAGCTGCCGTCCCGCAACGAGGCTTTATGTGTCTGCTTCTTCTTCTTTAGCCCCATTCTTACCCCCCAGTATCTCTATAGATAGTCTTTCCTTGTTCCCATATGAGCAGACATGTCAAAACGCTTCAATTGGAACGTACACAAACGTTTCGGGGATTTAAAGGAACAAAACCTCCATAAAATGTTTATGTAAATATATTAAAAAAGAAGCCGCATCTTGATAAAAAATGGATTATCGAAAAAATACTAAGAGGCAAAAAAGTTTTAAAAACGTTGTGTTTAACTAACAGTATCACAATAATGAATTAATTGGAACGTACACAAAAGTTTGGGGGGGTTTAAGGGAACCAAACCCCCATAAAATTTTTATGGGGTGGACAAACTTCACTATAACTTTGGTTTAAAATGTTCCTGCCACAAGAATAATACGTGTCCATTTTCAATAAAAAATCTCTAATAGTTTTCGATATATTGAAAAAAATCGATTTTTATTTTGTAACTTCAAAGGGCTGTAACTTTTTTTATGAGCACATTTGTACTAAGGTAAGTTAGATTCAATCGAACTATTTTTGACTCCAGAATGTGTGGTATAATTTATGACCAATCTTTTCGGGACACCCTGTATAACTATATAAAACTATAGGGTTTTTTTTATATAAAAGTATATAAAACTATAGGTCCAACTTTGTTGGAAAAATTCTTAAAAGATAAATTTTGAAAAATATTTGGTGCATACATTTTAATGCTATCAACTTGTTCGGGTGCTCATTTGATAGATATTTCAAAGTAGTTTGACAAATTAATGTTTAATAAGGTTATGTTATAAAATGCATAATTTTCCCGTTATTTAAGCTTGAATACTTAGATTTGGGTACTCGGCGAAAAAAATATACATTCAATTACATATAACTCACATTTAGTTAACATTAAAAGTTCTTTTCAGTAAGGAGTTTACTTCATTTTTATTATATTCAATTTTGGTAGTATTAATAACCCTGTTGTAAAATCTTATAGTTTTTGAGTTATTTATGAAAAATCGGTTAAAAACATGCATTTGTCTCACAAAAAATTAAAATCTTTGATCTTTAATAACTCAAAAAGTTTTGATTTATTTTAATAACTTTACGTAACAAATTTTCCCTTTGTCGGATTCTGGGGATATTTTTAATAAAATAATTTTCACTCCCGAGAAGGGGTGACATAAACTCCCAAGGTAAAAGCGCAAGTTGACACCATGTCACCTTTGTTCCTTGAGATATCCTCTAACGACTCACCAATTTTCATGCAAATCGATGGAGGTTCAACGAAATAGGAGGTAATAGCTCATATCCACCTTCAGTTACTGCGCTAACTCTCTTTAAATATTAAGATATATTATGTCAATATATGTCAATTGGTGATTTTATTGTGGTATCCAAATGCATTCCGAATGCATTCATGCATGAATGATGTATCTTGGTCGTCTTTATTTTGTACCGAATTTTCAGCTTCTTTAATAATTTCTTCATTGCTTAATTTTGGAAAATCTGTTAATAACACGAAAACTTTGGTAAATAAGTCGATAAGATTCCAGACGTCTATTCAGGTCTCTTATCAGAGTGTCGATTATAATATAGAATGTGTGGATTTTCATCTCATCACTAGCCGAAAAGTTTAGTTCATCATCGGCCCCCTCGTCAAATTGAATTTTTCTTTTTCTCTTTCTTATTTCTTTATATGTTTTATTTGGGCACAATTTTTTGACTTCCTTGCGCTAAAGTAATTTGAAAGAGCTTCATACTCTTTAATGACAGAACCCAGATCCATAATTTTTATAGACAAATATTTCTTGTACAGTATTTGTGCCGAACTCTCATAATGTGCCGCCCGCGCCCTAGGCAGCTGCCTATATTGCCTAATGGATAAAGCAGCCCTGCTTTCAAAGCAAAAACTGTGCTATTTAAAATTGAATAAAAAATAAAACATAGAAAAATTAGCATTACTAACGCATATGCGCATACAGAAGAGAGAAGAGGAATACATGGAAGTACCAAAATAACTTCTATGAATAATTCGGTAAGCTAATTGAAAAAGTACCAAAATATGACATAAAAGCAATTGTGAGAGATATGAATGCGAAAGCAGGAAGAGAAGATATTTAATATCCAACGTAATCTTAAACTTAACCAATATTCTCCTATAAATTTATATTATGTAAAAATTTGACTCATTACTTCTTGTTTCTGGACAGCGTCCTTGCTTCTTTACCTGTCGTTCACTTGTTTCGAATATTTTTCCTAGGGTTCTATCCCATATTTGTTGTGGTATACCTTTCTTCTTTCTTCTTTGCATTTTTACCTGCCAAATTTCTTTCACCGGTTTTGTATGATCGATTCTCTGAAGGTGACCATACCAACTGAGTTGCTTTCTTTTTATAAATTCTCTTACTTGCCTTCTCTTACTTAGGTGTCCCGCAGTCTATCTGTTTTGGTAACTTTTTGGTCTAAGGTATTTTATTTCTACTCCCTATATTTTACTCTGATGATGGATCCATGGACTGATCGGGTCACAAATGAGGAGGTTCTTAGAAGAATGGGAAAGAACCGAGAAGTACTAACCATCATCAAATCTCGAAAGTTGGAATATTTTGGACATATTATGCGAAATGAATCCAGGTATGCCCTCCTACAAGCCATCTTGCAAGGAAAAATATTTGGAAAGCGAGGTCCAGGAAGAAGAAGAACATCCTGGTTAAAGAACTTCAGAACCTGGTTCAACACAACATCTGTGCAGCTTTTCCGCGTTGCTGCAGATAAAGTGAAGATTTTAATGATGATCGCCAACATTCGTCACGGATAGGCACATCAAGAAGAAGATATTTGACTCTATTGTTGTTCTGTTAGTATCCACGACCCTTAGTCAAACATTAATACAGGCCTATATGTTGACTTAAACACATTTATTTTTCTTTTTCTTGTCATTTCTTTTTATTTAGGAATTTATTGCCCATTGCATAGTATATGTTCATCGTTTTTTGAATTCTATTATTAACTTCAGGAAGAGAAGATAGCTATATGAATATAACACGTTATAAAAGTCTGCATAAAGAAAGTAATGACAATGTAGGAAACCTAATAGAGTGTTCACCGAAATATAATCTTAAGATAACAAGAACACAATTGGATCATAAAGATGTATATAAAGTAACCTGGATATGTTGTTATGGGAAGACGAGAAACCGAATAGACCACGTTCTCATTGACAGCAAACATAACTGATTCGTGACTGATTGTAAAAGCTACAGAGGAGCAGATGCCTACAGTGACCATATTATATTGACAATAGTCAAACTTCTTCTTTATCATAATCCTTAGTGCCCTTCAGGGCGTCGGATGTCGGGTTCCGCCTTTTATCCACTTCTTCCAATTGCTTCTATTGATGGCCAGGTTCTTCATATCCCTTATACTCATGTGTCTACTTTCCCTTATATCCTGGATCTGGTCCATCCATGTCTTCCTCGGCCGAATAGACCACATTCTCATTGACAGAAAATCTAACTGATTCGTGACTGATTGTAAAAGCTACAGAAGAGCAGATGCCTACAGTGACCATATTATATTGACAATATTCAAACTTCAATACTAAATTTCCAAAATTTAATCCATTTTTCTACTTACATTGTAATGGGATAGTCAACATGTAAAAGCCAATTCCTCCAAACACAGACCATTGTATTCTATTAAATATAACTCCTGTGATGATTATTGTTTGGATGACACCGATCCACATATCATTCACAAATATCAATGCCATTTCGAATGCAAACACATCCTTCGTTATCAACGTTACAATTTTTCCAACAGTTACGTGATTCCAAGCATTGGGCCCCAACTTCACTGCTTTCCTACAAATAGATTAAAATGACCAATATCATTTATGCTAAATATTACAGATAAGTTAAGCTACAAATTAATATCCATCTACAAAAGTTATGACGTTTGAAAGTGAATATCCAATTAATTATAACTTTGTCAGTCATCCAAAAGTACAAGAGAATAATTGAGATTATCTACGCTATTACCATAAGTTTTTATTATATAACTTCGATACGAATTCGGAGATTGATGGATAGGATAATCTTGAGGGGGTAAAGAAATTTGTGCGAGAATAACACTGCCGTCCTCAATTAAACCGCGGTATCTGCAAAAAAATTTAAAATCGCATTTTTTCTATATATGGTTTCCTTGTGACCATACTTATGCTTCTGCAATGTGCGAAAGTCGTATCATTTTATTTACTATAAAAAAAAACAAATTGGAATATGCCGTATATGCTAAATTTCAATAGTTGCTTAATTAAAATGCGATATCTACAGAGTACTCAACTAAAAAGCGGTATGTGCTAGCGAGTATCATATACTTGCCGCGTTTTAACTGAACACAGCGCATTTACCGCGTTTTTTTCGAGACTCGTGTTGCGATCTCGTATTTTGAACATTTTTGACATGTAGGTATTTTGCGTATATAATAAACAATTGAACGGATTAGATGCTAAGGGATACAAGTGACAAAATGGTTTAATTGAGAAAAACGAAGTCAAAATTAAATTTACATAGTAAATTCTATAGCGAATTAATCACTTATGGACTTATTTTGAATTAATTTTATACCTTTTATTTATCTAATTGTAAAAGCTTTTGTAAAGTTAGTATTTATTTTCATTCAAAATATTTAAAATTTGGAAAAAAAACGTCCTGGGAAAAATCAATCATGGCTAGGCGGCATTCAGAAGGCAATGTCGGAAAGGAATCTTCATCCTGGCGAATGGAACGATCGACGAAGCTGGAAACTGGGAACCGGAAGGCGAAGAACGCTATAAATAATCGGGATAATAATAAAAAATAATAAAAAAAACGTTCGCACTTGTATCTCTCTGTTTAAAATTTTGCACTTGTTTCTCTTTGCCACTTAAGTACCTTACTAATTTTTTATTGTCACTAAATTCTTACTACTATCTAGTATCATTTTATGCGCTTAACTCATTCTTAAATATTTTGTCACTTGTACCCCTTAGCATCTGGTCCTCTCAATTATTAGCTATTTATTTTTCTTTTTTGGTAACTATCCTTCCTTGTAAAAAATCCTATTTGTAAATAAAATGCAGTTACGGCACTATTTCTGATCCAGTAATATGTATGTCCGCCGCTCAATTAAAACGCGGTATATGACTTTTTATATACAGCTTTGATAAAAACATGATTTTTATTAAGAATGTATTTTTAAATAATGTTCAACTATCATTAGAACATGTCTTGCGTTAAAAACTTGTCAAAACATATACAGTCGGAAAAATGAAAGATTACCCATGAACGATCACATCAATCGCTTATTTTTTAATTGCTGTCTTTTTTTATAAATAACAAACGTTTGTTATAGAAAAAGACTGCAAATACAAACTAAGTGATTGATGTAATCGTTGGTGGGTAATCTTTCATTTTTCCCACTGTAGAGTCCTGAGAAAAACTTCGATTTCTCGGTTTTAAGTTTATTTTATTTGAGGACGGCAGAACAGCGGAAAATAAGGCTGAGCATCTTAAGGCTAAAGCCACATGGGCGATAATTTACGGCGCCGTAAGGATAAACAGTATACCTGACGAGGCATTGGTTGACTAACTCCTATTTCATCTACCATTGGTGGAGGAGTTAGTCAACCAATGAGTTTACTGCTCTTATGGCGCCGTAAATTATCGCCCGAGTGGCCTTAGCTTTAGGCTAAGGCTAGACAAGCGATAATTGATGGCGCTGTAAGAGCAGTAAACGCTGTAAAATGAACCGGCAGTTGCTGAAGTAAAAAGCACGGCCAGACGGGAATGTAAATTACGGCGTGTCACGAGATGTAAATACAGTGTTGTGGCTAGATGAGCTACAAATTTGGACCCAGGTCCACTCGTTTGCGACACGACGCCGAAGATGGGCCCGTTCGATGTTTCTGCGCGATATTTTACAGCTCAGTCTGGCCATTCACTACACTCACCGTGGGACCCATTTTCGCGCTTAATTTTACGGCTCTTACGATGGAGGTCGGCAATCATCGTAGCTATTCGGACTTTGGAGACGGCTGCTCTGAAAAAATCATTTGATGTAATGCGTACCATCCTCCCAGGTTGCGCAGCCACGATATTCTGCGTCTCCCTATGCTTCTTTTCCTTGAATCTTTCCCTGCATAATAAGTTGGAACAAGTTGTACCTATCTCCACGTGTAATATGTCCGAGATATTCTAATTTTCTTGTTTTGATGGTATTTAAGATTTTCATTTCTTTATTCATCTTTCTCAGAACCTCTGTGTTTGTGACGTGTTCTATCCATGATATTTTTAGAATTCTATACACCCACAACTCGAATGATTCCAGTTTTTCATTGATGCCGCATTCAAGGTCCAAGCTTTTATTCTGTAAAACAAAGTCGAGAAAACGTAGCACCTAACCAACTTTACTCTTAGCTCTAACTTTAGAACTCTTGTGCAGAGCAAGTTTCTCATTTTGTTAAAATTCACTCTAGCCTTTTCTATTCTAATTTTAGTCTCCTTGAAGTAATCATTTGTGGAGTTGATCATTGTTCCAAGATATGTCTATTGGTCTACTCGTTCGACAATGGTTCCGTTTATGAGGAGATTCTCATTATTTCTTTGCGTGTTAGATATTCTCATAAATTTTGTCTTCTTGATATTCATTGTTAGACCGTATTGTCGTATTCACCAGTCTCTGAAGACCTTCAATATTTTCGGCTAAGATGACATTGTCATCCGCATATCTAATGTTGTTAATGGGAACTCCGTTCACTTTTATTCCAGCTGTTTCACCCTCAAGAGGGTTTTAGGATCTCTTCCGAGTAGGCATTAAAAATAACTGGCGACAGTACGCATCCCTGTCTCACCCCCGTCTAATTTAAATTTCCTCTGACAGCTGTTCGTTAACAAGTACTTTTGCTCGTTGCTTATAGTAATAGCAGTCTCGTGTTTATCCAGAAGTGCACCTAGCCCAGTCGGGATAGCATTTGACCTTGCATTAGGAGCTGCCCTAAATTTTGTTTTTCTTATCTTTATGTAGGGTCAATATTAGTAAAAATTTAAAATCTCGACTGAATTCCGCCGTTGCGTTAGCCGCCATCTTGATTTTAAACGAGAACCGTTTTTGCTCAATATCTCCGCTTTTTCAATTTTTTGACAAAAAGTGTAGAAACTGAAATTGTTGAAAATGCCATTTTCTATAATTTCATATATTATAATTTTTTTCGTGCGGTCGATATTTTCCGAGTTATGAGGGGAATACAGTGAGAGTTGGAGCATAATTATTGAATTATTGAATTATCTCGTTTATTATTAGTTTTACAACAAATATATACCTATACAAAAATGAATAGAATTAAATTTTATACAATTTTGATGCCATACATTTTTTTAATAAAATCAATATTTAAGGTAGTACGTATGTGGTAAATGTGCGAGCGTAAGATCTGATTGATTTTGTAGCAATTGTTTTTGTTCAATATCTCCGCCGTTTTCAACTTTTCGACAAAAAGTGTAAGAACTGAAATTGTTGCAATTACGATTTACTACAATTTTTCGAGAGAACCAGTGGCGGGTTTACAAGGGGGGAAATGGGAAAATTCCCCCCAACAGGGTCCAAAATTAAAAAAAAATTGTTGAAACATCACGATATATTAGCTGACATAAAACTTAAAATATCGACAGAAAAATTCAACAAATAAAACCCGCTAGTTAATAAAATTAAGTGAACTTAATGTATATAATGTCTTTTATGTCTTTTATATATTTAGTTTGGTTGATGTTTCATTGGAAGTTTCAAAAATTGTATAAAATATAATTCTCTTTATTTTTGTTTATGTACAGTTATGTCGTCAAGTTAATAATAAATGAGACAATTCAATAATTATGCTTCCCCCTCCGCTTCCATTATTTTCCTCCTTAACTCGGAGAATATTGATCGTATAAAAAAATAGTGCCAAAGAAATTGTAGGAAATTGCATTTCCAACAATTTTCTTTCCTACCATTTATGTCGAAAAGTTGAAAATGGCGGAGATATTAAGCAACAACAGTTCTCATTTAAAATCAATATGGCGGCTAATGCAACCGAGGAATTCAGTCGAGATTTTAAATTTACACTACTATTGATCTCTCCTAAAGGATAGAATTATAAAATTTGGGGCAGCTCGGAAACAAAATTCAATTTATTAATTATGCTCTCCCCACCACTTTTTACTATTTTCTCATGTAACTCGGAAAATATCAACCACATGAAAAAAATTGTTAAAAACAAATTGTAGGAAATTATATTTTGAACAATTTTAGTTGAAAATGGCGTAGATATTGAACAAAAACAATTGCTATAAAATCAATCCGGTCTTAAGCTCGCGCTATTACCGCATACGTACTACCTTAAATATTAATTTTAGCAAAAAAATGGAAGAGACCAAAATTATGTAGAATTTAATTCTCTTCATTTTTGTGTAGGTACATATTTGTTGTAAAACTAATAATAAACGAGATAATTCAATAATTCAATAATTATGCTCCAACTCTCACTGTTTTCCCCTCATAACTCGGAAAATATCGACCGCACGAAAAAAATTATAATAAATGAAATTATAAAAAATCTCATTTTCAACAATTTCAGTTTTTACACTTTTTGTCAAAAAATTGAAAATGGCGGACATATTGAGCAAAAACGGTTCTCGTTTAAAATCAAGATAACGGCTAACGCAACAGTGGAATTCAGTCGAGATTTTAAATTTATACTAATATTGACCCTCCCTAAAGACTAGAAAAATAAAATTTAGGGCAGCTCCTAATGCAAGGTTAGGCCTGTTATTCGTCTAACCCGACTGGACTAACCAGTTAGATTTTGATTTCTTCCTCGGCCTTTTTACATTTATCTTCAAAGTGTTTTTCTTTTGCCTGCTTTATCATCTTTCTTATATCGTGTTGATCTTCCTGTATTTATTGCTATCTTTGTTCTTATATTCTCTCCGGTGTTTCATCATATCTCGTCGTTCATCCATTCCTCTTTTCTTTGTGCGGAAGTCTTCAGTATTTCTTTGCACGGTTTTAGTAGACAATATTTTAGTCAATACCAGGCAGTGCTCGTTAATATCATTGGTGTCTATGTTCAGTTTGCTTAAGTTACCCTGTTGAACTGCCCCCCCCCCCACTTGCAAAAATTAAAAAACAAATAGCGCTGATTTATGAGCTATTTATGAGCTTTCATATTCCGCAAATTAAAAATTTTGAGCTCGTTACACTAAGCAGGAATTTAATATTTTAATGTGGGGGCGCTGAGTCAGCGTCTATAAAACTCTGGCCAGTATTTTATGGGTCTGGTTATTTTCTTCGAGTCATTATGAATCTTGCCTTCTCTATATTGGAATAGTACAATAATTCTCTTTATAATTACCTGTAAACTAGTGCAGCTACAGAAGTCCTCACTCTTATACCTACTTCTGTAGTAAATTGTTGATAATTGTGGTTATAAATAACACTAAATACGTTTAAACCTACAACTAGGGAAGCATATATATACAAATCTTTTGTTGTCACATCTGTTTGGTTGGGAGCGTAGTACGCTACCACTTTACTAAGTGCTCTTGGTTGAATAAACCTAAAAAAAATAACAGTAATAAAAAATTAAAAAAAAAACATAGTAATATCATTTAATATCTGAATCTACAGTGCGTCCATAAAGTAACGCATAAATTCATTATTTCGTAAACCGGCGACTTTAAGGAAAAATCCCGAAACAAGTCAATTTTTATTTTTAAAGTACAATTTTTTGGCATATATATCATACTAGTGACGTCATCCATCTGGGCGTGATGACGTAATCAATGATTTTTTTAAATGAGAATAGGGGTCATGTAATAGCTCATTTGAAAGAGTATTTAATTCTCTATTCACTAATATAAACATTAACATAATTATTTATACAGGGTGTCCAATTTTTTTTTAAATTAAATTAATTGACACAAAAAGATGAATGTACATGTAATTTGTTGAATTCTAAATACATTTTACTGTTGTCAGAAAACACGAAAATATTTTATTTAAAAAATAAACATTGATTTTCTCTTATACGAAATGTTCAAATTGACAAGAGGCAGGTGGGTGGCAGCTTTAACATTGAATTTAAGCGATTTAAATATTGCTTATTTATTTGTCAAATAAAAATGTTTTTCCTGTTTCTGACAACAGTAAAATGTATTTTGAATTAAATAATTTACATGCATCCTTCTTTTTGTCTCAATAAAAAATTTTATTAAAAAATTTTTTTGAACACCTTGTATAAACAGTTATGTTAATGTTTATATAAATGAATAGATAATTGAATACCCTTTTAAATGAGGTATCACATGACCCCCATTCCCAATTAAAAAAATCACCGATTACGTCATCAAGCCCATATGAATGACGTCACTAGTATGATATATATACCAAAAAATTGTAATTTAAAAATAAAAATCGACCTGTTTCGGGATTTTTCGGTAAAGTCGCCGGTTTACGAAATAATGAATTTATGCCTTACTTTATGGACGCACTGTATATTTTGTCTTAAATAAATGTTTTCGTTTGAAATTAGGGGTCGCCAACTTCTTGAAAATTTCAAGATCTTGTCTTGATCTTTTCTTGATTTCAAGACAAGATCAAGACAAGAAGTAATTTTAGATTTCAAGACAAGACAATAAATTTTATGTCAATACCAATATATACTTGTCAAGAATACTTTTCAAAAAAACAAGAAATCTTGAAATACCTTGACTAATAATGAAAACTCTAAAACGTATCTATTAGTGAAAAAGATAACATTATTTTGACATAACATAACATATTTTAATTTATTTGATACTTTTTTTGCTAAATCGATTTACAAAAATGTAAATTAAAAATAATAATTAATGATACTTACCTAATCCTGTTGAAAATAAAATTGCAAACTAGATTTTATTTTAAATAACAAATTTGGCACCTTTTTAAAATCGGAATTGATAAGCCATGAATAGCAGATAACACTTCTAATGGAGTCAACGCCCAGCCGATTTCTTGGCTTTGTTTTTGTTAAAGCTGCGCGTGAAAATAGTCTATCCGCAGGTAGAGATGTTGCTGGCATTTCCAGAAAATCCTTGGCCATTTTCGATAATGACGGATAGATATTTTTGTGTCTTCTCCACCAATCAAGTATATTCTCAGAATCTTCTGACCTATACTAAATTTACATTCAAGATGCAGTAGAAATAAACAAAACCAAAGACACGTTAAATGTTACTAGGAGTAATCCCGAATCATAATTTAAAATGTGTAAACTTTGGAAATCATTATTTGGGATTTACAATGTATATACTGTTATGATCTGCTTCTTATTAATTTTATATTAATTATTATTTATTTGATTAATTATTTAATTGTCGCAAATCATACATAAAAAATGAATAAAAATCTCAGGGTGCCTTTTTATACTATTAAAAAAATCCAAATTATCTCACGTTATACTTATCTTCTCTCGTGGGTTCAGTATCTCTTAGTTGATCCTAATCGGGATAAAATAGGGAAAAGAAATAAAGCAAAATATTAAAATAAACATACAGAATTGTCTTTTACTTATCAACATCAATACTCTAAAATCTATCAAATCTAAAACCCGTGGACACAGATGTCCGAATGAAATTTTTATTATTTAAATTTATTATAGTTAAAAAAATAATTTATCGGTTTGTTCCCGATGACTTTGGTAAAACAAACTAAACAAAACAAATTTATGTATTTGCAAGATTAGCTATACTTCCTATTTACTTTTAGAAATATTGGAATTTTAATTCATATGCTTTTTACTCAAAATTTAGTTTCCGAACATAAAAATATCTTTCACATAAGTTGACTGACCTTTTTCTTCACTCACTCTGATGTCTTCTCGTGACCCAAAAACAGCTCTCCCTCGTTGACTATGTTAAAGGCTACTCCTCAAAGCCCTCTCCGTTCTCCAGCTTCAAGACTATCAGCATACCAGCACCAATTCTCCAACAAGCCGGGCCTCTTTTGACACGTACTCGATTCAAACAAAACTCCAAAAATTCTCTGCTCTCCTTCTCACAATAATACAGAATCAAAGAGGTATTTCGTCTCAATTTGATCTGTCTCTCGTTCCACTTTTCAACACTATTCTCCACTATCAAACAAACCACTGGTACTTGCTAACTACTTATCCACCAAAACGTCGACCGCTCCTCAGCGCTGCCAAATAACATACTGCCTTCTTTTTCAAACTCTCTCACATCCAATCCACTTTTCCCCTTCCAACTTGCCAAGAATCAGAAACAATCTTTTCCATTCGACAAACAAAACGTCATTTTCAAAATTATTCCGACCATCCTTAATTACTTTCGGGGAAACTCTACAATATTTACTCGGGTTGACACAACGATTAAAATTCCACACTTTCTTTTTAAACCACTTTCCCAGAAAGTGATAATTACATCTACCTGTGGATTCTATAGTTCTCGTAATAAACAATCTATTTTCATTTTAAATCTAAATACATCGTCCTTTTCACTTTAATTATTCACAAAAGTCTTTAATGGTTCATCGGAAAGCTCATTAAAATGAGAAATCCACTTACATCCAAACTAAATTCTAATAAATATTTACAGCTCAATATACAGGGTGTATCAAATTTATGTGCCCGCGTTATTTAAAAAAAAAATTAATTTAATTTTTATTTTGCCTTTGATTGATAAAATTGAAAACACAGTAATACATTGTAAATTATGATTCGGGAGTGCCCCTAGTAGAATTTTACGTGTCTTGGTTTGTTTACTTCTACTGCATCTTGATTGTAAATTTAGTATAGGCCCATTTATGTATTTTTCAATTTCATAGTTCAAAGATAGTAAGTTATCATTATCAGCTTTCTAAATAATATCTAAATCAAGTTCGTTATCTTCTTTTTTCAGAATAAGTTCTGGCTCTGGTATTGGATTCTGTAAATCATTCTGGGATTTATTACAGAAGTTAGCTTTAACTATTTCTTCAAATTTTTGTACTGCCTCTGATTGTAGAAGCTTTCCCCAAGATGAAGAGTAAAATGCCTCTACTTTGTGCCGAGGGTCCAAAATAAGAATTATACAGTATAACATACAATTAGTTTTATTATAGTTTTTCAGTATTTGATCTCCCGAATCTTGAATGCAGTAACGTCTCTATCAATTTTTTTATCAAGTTCATGAACCCAATATTTCCAGTTTATCTAAAAGTAAGTTTACTCCATTTACCATCAATGGGAGTGTGCAATATTTTTCCTTTTCGAGTAGTGAAGAAAGTGCTGAAAGCTTCTCAGATACTGACAAAATTTACTGATCAGAACCCATTCTTCATCTAATATTTTGCAATTATTTAGATTTTTTATATTGTCGCAAAATATAGTTAAAACATTTTTTACACTTAATCATCATGTTGGCATCTCGAAAGTTGAATGTCACTTTGTAGGCATATCTAATTTTGGCATAGTCATTTAGTTATCTTACAATTTACGGCCTCGCAAGCACTTAAGTTTAAGTTGCATTTGCCCTGAGTTTTTGATACTTTTTGACAATATATTTAATTTGACTTACAGGAGAGTTGAAATCCAAAGCAATACCTATCATTTATACCATTTTCTACTTCGAGCGTATTCTCCAAATAATCAACATCCTTTTCGATGTCGACACTGTTATGATTTGGTTCAATCATTTTTATGAAGTCCTGGATAGCTAAGTTAAGAATCTGAGAAACATACAAAATGCTTATTTTAAGCATGCAACTACAAATCAAATTTGGCGTTCGTCAAGGAAACAAATGCAGATCGGAGACTCCCCCCAGTGGCAGTGGAGGCCGTGTTAGCAAGCAACGCAATAAAAAGGTCTCCGGGGAATCACCGGACCGGGTAATCAAAAAATTTCAAGATCTTGAAATTTATTGAATCAAGACAAGACAGAAGATGTCAAGAAAACGCCAAGACAAGATTTTTTAAAATTTCTTGATTTTTTCTCAATACAAGACAAGAAGTTGTTGTCTAGACAAGAATACTTACTTGTCTTGTCGACCCCTAATTTGAAATTTCATGCAAATACAAATTTTAATCGAATGAATAAATTGACATTTTTATCCTAAGAAATACTTGCACAATTATATAAAGACAATAAAATATGCAAATTAGTGTTACCCAAAATCAGTCTTGGTCTGCCAGTCTTGGTCTTGTTCCTACGTTTTTGCAAATCCAGGCCAAGACCACCTAATTTTATTAACACCAAAACCAAGACTGACCGTGCAAGATATGAGCAAGAACAAGACTAAGCCTGAGAGATTCTTGTGTCTTGCCGTTAGGACTGAGTGTCTTTTTACGGAGTATAGTAGTTCGGGTATATGCTTAGAGACTCTATGAGACGCAAAAAAATAATGTAACAAAAATTTGAAAAATTGAACTTATACCATAAACATACTACCGAATCAAAATATCAATTAAGAGAACATTTGACACATACTCAGAGGTCATAATTATTTACAATGTAAAAATAGTTATTTGTGAAAAAGTTCGTGAAGTATGCTTTTTACGAACGCACGCGATATTTAGAGGACGAGCGACAACGGAGCGAGTGCTATACATCGCGTAACCCGTTGTCCTAGGTGAGCGACGGAAAACGACGCGACGCGATGCGATGCGTTGCGATGCGATGCGACCAGTAATTCACGCGACGTGTGGCTTATGTAGCGTCGCATCGCGTCGCTTTTCATCACTTAAACCAGGACAAACGTGACGATGTCAATTATTCATTCCTATTCTTAAGTGTGGGGAAGTATACGGCAGTGTTACTAGAAAATTCAGATTTTAAATACTTAGCTAAAAAATTCCATAAACGAAAAAGAAAGACAACAAATATCATATATTTAGAACGAGTAAATTTGGAGAGTTTAATCATTTATATCCGAAATTAATGAAATAATCCACGTTGGTTTAAAGAGTATTGTGGCTTATTCACTTTCGATTATATCATTGCAGCTGTTAAACTCAGTATTAATAACTGAGCTATCAAAACTATCAATAAGTAATTTTCAAAAACCAAATTCTATTGAGGAGAGGCTGTTACTGACTTTAAGGTATGTTAATGAAAAAATACTGGTACCATATAGTTATTATTAGTTTTTATTTATTTAATAAACTATTGCGTAGCATAATTTGAATTGAAAAAAGCAATGGGGCGTTATACTGTGTCGTGTCTCGTCGCGAACAAATCAAGTTCGCACTTCGTCGCGTCTTGTCGTAGACTGATTAACCCGAAAACGTAGGCCATACACAAATACAACCATTACTTGATATTTTCGCGTCGCGTCGCGTCGTGTCGCGTTGTCGCGTTTGTCGTTCACCTAGGACAACGGGTTAGTTCGCAAAAAGTACTCCACGCACAGTTTCATACAATATTTTATCTATGATGAAAAAAAAACTGTAACTCTTCGTCACTGGAATTTTATTCTACAATTTTTAGAACTTTGACATTTAAAAATTCTAACTTCTTTCAAACCACAAAACTGTCAAAACTATTGTCGTAATTTATTGCTCATTATGCCATCACCATGACAACGCGAAAATTAAGGATATTTGATTATATGAAACTGTGTCAAAAACAGTGCGAAAAAGTAAGTCCCATTTAAAATACATTGTTACTTCATGCACACTTTAAACACTTCACGCACTGCTATCTATAATGACAGTTTTCACAAACTAAAAACTTATACATAATATGACAGAGTAGATAAACTATTTTATGTCTAAGTCTTGTCTTCTTGCATTTGGGCAACACCAATGCAAATGATGAAATATCTTACGCGTAATAATAAATTTCATTTCACATAATATGGTACCTCCTCTCTGGCTCAGTGGTAAGAGCGCCAACCTTTGGATCGAAAGGTCCGACTGGTCGTGATTTCGAATCTCACCAGGGTCAGAAATTTTTCGTTTATTATAAATTAATGGATGAAAATAGTTTCTGTCCTTGTGGGATCGGCACTCACCGGAGAGACCGCAGATGTTCGTATACAATTGAGGGGGCCAGACGTAAAAGGGTTTAAGTGCAGTTTTGGTAGTTCTGAGATAATCAGTTTCAAAGTTGTTTGAGTTTTATAAATTCTCATTAAGCTAAATAGTCATTAAACTAAAATATGTCTAGTGTACAATGTACTAAAAAATAATAAAAATATAAGGTACATGAATCGATTCATGGTGTGGATAAATGTTACTGGTAAAACGGTTAAAGTGCAGATGTTAACTAGATATTACTAATCATTTTTGTCACAGCTGTTATCCACAGTGTAACTATAACTGGCACGTTGCATAATACTTAATTAGTCTTCAAAATTGGTCAAAAATCTAGTATTTATTTACTTAAAAAATAATCCTGTATTAACAAGTGTTTACACATTACAAAGTACTAAAAATAGTTTTATGATAAAATGGTTCAAGCGCACTAAAACCCGTTTATTACCATTAGTTTTTACAGAATACTAAAAATAGTTTTGTGGTAAAACGGTTCAAGCGCACGGTTAAACCTGTTTACTCCCAAAGCAAACTGCAATTGTTTACAGTGAACTAAATGTAATGGCGATAGATGGCGACTATAGGGCGAAATATGCTTAAATAGTTTTACCACAAAGTTCTAATACCATTTAAGTACGCGAATATGTACTTAGAGTAACATTTAAAAAAGTGCACTTAAACCCTTTTATTCTAACCCCTTCAATTAGCGTCTCTTTGCAAAGACAATGACATCGACTTTGCAAAGTAACAAGACACTTACTCAACACACACTACACATTACTCCCCTGAGTTAGTGATAAGTTATAGTCTAAAAAATCATTATGAAATTGACTGGCCAGTTTGTTGTGAAAACCAGTGCCAATAAAACACAAAACACACACACATTTCACATATGAGGCGCTCAGAGCAACAGTGATTTAACCCACAACCCACAATTTACCAAAAATCTTTTATTGCAATAAAGTTATCCCTTATTTAAGTATTTTCAGATGAAGAGTGGCTTCAGCATTGGTTGCTTGAGCCACTCTACACCTGAATACGGGATAACTTTAATGTAATAGCCTCATATTAAAATAAACAAGCCAAATCCTCAAGCCTTGGGCTGATCGCAACGTGGAAACTCCTCTGTGTCTATAAGCCACGTACTACTGATCAAATGTAGTTTGAGACTCAGACTTTTTGATCTCCACCTCCGATGCGCAGTTATAGCAAAATAATTCAACATTATTATTTAGTACCCGTTTTCTCGTTTTTATTTTGCCTGTTGTACTGGAAAAGCAATTATTGTGAATGATTAAAATTTTTAAATTATTTTAATTTCAAATTATCTCCAGATATTTAAATACTTAAAGAATCTTAATTGTTTAAATCTCTGGCGGCTATTACATCTTCGACATCTTCTCTCCATGACTGTCTTGGTCTACATTGTTTTCTTCCTGTGAGAGAGTCTCTTTATCTACCTTTTTGGCTATATAATTTTATATAATTTTTATGGGAAAAGTTTAGGGAATTAATTTTATGTCAAAGACCACGAGATCGTAGATTTTCATCGCCCTGCATATGACCAAAAATTGTAAATAAAATAATTTAGCCGTAAGCAGTGTTTCGTGGAAGAGTGAACGTCTAGTGGTAAAGTTTCTATAAACGGATTAATACATTTCAAAACAATGAACTAGAAAACGGTAGTTTTAGAAAGTTAATGTGCCGCTTTGGAATGAACAATATACAATGTTTCTAAATGGTTTCCTAGAAAGAAAGGATCGTACACAATTTTGTTTAGTTAGGAAAGAGGGTTTTTTTAGAATGCAAGTAAAATTTAAATATAATATCTCCTGGAAATTGACAAGACAAAAAATTTGTATACAATACTATTTGTTCTTAAGAAAAAAAGTAGGGATATAATGTATGGAGAATGCTTGTGATTGGCGAGGAGGCCGATGAAGGAAGAATAGAGTGGTTGATTTTCGGATTGATGAGGGAAAGAGAATTCACTGTTTAATTAACATCGGAAGGAATCAGTCCAGTTTGAAGAAAAGTAGTATTTTTGTGTAAAGTGGTTAATTTGGTGGCTGTGGAAGCCGATTCGTGTTTGAGACGAATAGTTCAGAGAAATAAGGAAAAAAAATAGCCTGTTGGTGACACAACCCCCTCCAGGCCGAAACCAAATTTTTTGAGTAATATGGACATCTATAATAATAACCTATATATTTCCTGCAGCCGATTTTGATGATATACATAGTTATAAACAAATGAAGATCAAAAAACGGTAAATTTTTGCTTTTTTCGTCTATTACTAAGAAACTAGTCATTTTAAACAAATTTGAGAGTAAGAAACTCATAAACGGTATAAAAAACTTCAATATGGCGTTTGCTTAATATGTCAATCCTTATTGGTTGCTTAGAAAATTGCAAAATAAATCATAAATTTTGAGTTTTTTTAAATATTTATAACTTATGTAAAAATTAACTTAGAACCTTCTTATACACGGAATGCTGAGACTTATGGTGCTTAATTCATACCCTAAATTTCGAAGAAATTGGTCAAATAGTTTAAAAGTTATTTAATTTGTTTTTCCCAAATTTATTTTTTTGCAACACTGTAAGTCAGAAAATGATGAAGCTACAGTAATACTTTGGATAGTTTATGGAAGAAGGAAATTTACAATATTAATTTAATTAAAAAAAATTACAAAAAATAATTATAAATATTGCAAAATTATTTTGCAAAAACATGTGAATTAAATAAATGGGGGCGCTAACTTTGTCCCTAATTGTCCTAGGACAGTTGTTTTTCTTTCTAAATGTGTATGAAAATTCAGTCTTTCTAAATATGAAAAAGTAATTTTTCTACAGGTAACGGTTAAAAAGTTATTCTAATTGTTTATAAGTAAGCCAGAAATCGACATGTTTTTTCAAAATAATTTTACACTGTTTAAAATTATTTTTTGTCATTTATTTTTAATAATGGTAATAGTATAAATGTTCTTCTTTCATAAACTGTCCGAAGTATGATTGTAGCCTCATAATTTTCTGACTTGTGGTGTTGCAAAAAAAAAAATGAATGTGGGATAAACAAATTAAATATCTTTTAAACTATTTGACCAATTGCTTTGAAATTTAAAATATAATTTAAGTACAAGAAGTATCAGCATTCCGTGTAATAATAAGGTTCTAAGTTAATTTTTACATAAGTTATGCATATTTTTAAAAACTCAAAATTTATGATTTATTTTGCAATTTTCTAAGCAACCAATAAGGATGGACATATTCAGCGGACGCCATATTGAAGTTTTTTTATATGATTTATGAGTTTCTTACACTCAAATTTGTTTAAACTGCTTAACTTTTTGGTAATAGAAAAAAAGCAAAAATTTTGCGTTTTTTGATCTTCATTTGTTTATAACTATGTATATCATCAAAATCGGCTACAGGAAACATATAAGTTAATAATATAGATGTCCATACTACTCAAAAAATTTGGTTTCGGCCTGGAGGGGGATGTGTCACGAGAAAAATCTTATTTCTCTGGACTAGAAATCGTGATCAAGTCGAGAAGTACAAACTCCTTGTGTCCGAATAGATTCCAGTTTCTGTCTGGAACGAGTAGCCGGTTTATATAAACTTGGACGAGATATCGAGCTGAGAGAAGAAATCTTGGAATTATAAAGATTAATATTGTTTGTATCGAGTCAGAGATTTAATTAAGGAGAGAATTCGAGCAAGTGCTGTTTTTGTTTGTGAAACAGTTTGAAGGAGAAGAACAGTCGCAGCATCAGAGGAGCACGTTGTGGGAGAACCGAGCACAATACAATCCATGAGAAGAAGTAAAGAAGATAGAAAAGCTTAGTCAGATTATTTGTGAAAAGAGAGAGTTGTTTTATATTACATACCATATTTGTTTTTTGTCAACGTAACAGTTTTGCAGCATAATTTGTTCATTAATAAATTCATAGAAGATATAAGTAATCTATTTAAAAAGTGAAAATTAAATTTTGTTTCTTTATTAGATAAGAAATTTTTACAACAGAATAAAGTTTAGCATACTTTTGAGTCTTATACTTATGGTATAGTATATAAATAAATAATAGTTAATAAATTTATATGATTTTGAGTATAATTATTTTCCCTGTTTTCTCCTGGATAAAGTAAGCAACGAGAAATACTAGAAGCCACAAACTAAAGGTGATACTGTTACGGTCAAAATTACTAATTAACTTTAAATCATCTCAGGTACACGATTTAAGTATTTATAAGCTAGAACATTCGTTGTAATAAAAACAATTTCATCAATTTGATTAAATATAAATAGCGTAAATTCATTAATTCGATTTGTAGGTATGTATTTTATGTTTTTTTATTGTCATTGAAATTGGTCATTTACTCTATAGCTGACGTTTGTTTGATTCTAGTTGAATACATAGCGTTGACAATTCTTCCTTTTCGGATCCAATATGGTACCGCTTCTGGTTATCGTATTTTTGTTCGTTTTATGTTTTGACAGGCTTTTAAATCTGTCAAATCAAAGTTATATTTTTAAAAGAAGAATGTGACGTAGTGGGTCACTTAGCAGCTGGTAAAATCGAAATTGTTGATTTGAACGTCACCGCCGAAATTTTTAAACGTCTGATTTTTTGAAAATAAGGATTTATCTGATCCATCCATTAATTTGGGATCTATAAATCAGACTTTTCCATAAACTAGTAATTATTGGAGTTAGTAAAATTGATTTTAAGGATATATTACTAGTTTAGTCCAATTTTGGGATAACATACGGCTGTGGTGTCATTTCTTCGATTTGATACGAATGAATGTTCGGTTTGAGGCCAGAAAACGGGTTTCTGTATCGAAGTTGTACTGAAGACACGTGATCCTCTGAAAGCTGGAAGACCCCATCGATTTTGGGGTTTTTCCACGTGGTTTTTATTTTGGGGTTTGAATCTCAATAACTGGATTTCAGATGAGTTACTTTAATGATTTTGATTTGTAACCATTTAATTTGCTGATCTTCTTTTTTTTAATCTGTAGAATTTGATAATTTAGGTTGCGGTAATTTATTTTTATATTTTATTTGTTGAATTCAGGTATCTACATTAGGTTGGTTTTTTTTAATTTATTAGTATTTACTTTTATAATTTCTTATGTACACGGCTCTTGATCGGATAGTCAATTGTTTATTTTCCGCTACGCGTACTCGACTTTACCATTCGCAGAGCTCTACGATTACGTCTCGAGATTTATAAATTGCATTTTTTTTATATACGTTTATATATTGTTTTTTGTTGCTACCCATATTTAGGTAATTTACCCAGTGATCAGGGGGTCGTTGTTTGGTTCAGTTTGGTTAGTTTTAGTAGTTAGTTTAGTGTAATTTTTAAAAAAGTGTTCAATATATTATGTGTTCAATTAAAGTGTCAAAGGTGTAGTATTATTCCGATTCTTTTGGCAAATTCGGGAATTTAGGTACACTGGATTGGTGTTTGGGGCATGAATTTGTCTGGCGCCCCCTTTAACAACAAAATAGTAAAATTGGGAATCCACCCCATCTCCACTGTATAAAAGCTAGCCCGCAACACCTGTGCTCTCACCTCCAACGAATTTTGTGTTGCGTTGTGAGGTGGTGGCAATACGTTAAAATCAATTAGCCCTGAAACATTTTTTAATAGAAAGTTTTATTAAATTTGGTTTTGTTTTCATGAGTAGCAATTAAAATAATTAATTAATTAATCGAATGAATGAGATGCTGATCAATCTCATAACAGAGAGAAAATACAGAGCATAATAATATTTTCAGGAAATCTCGGCAGGTTTCCATACCAGTCTAGTCTTATAGCTTCAATTGGATCTATTCTGTCTAGATCAAGTTCCGTTTCTTTACTAAACTTTTATTCTATCAAGTAGTAAGTACCAAGTCGGTACCTAGATCGTCTGCAATAGTTCATTTCGATGGCCTTAATTTTTTGTTTGTTTCTTTGATTTAGTTCCTGGAGTTCGGCGGGGTACAACCCAATACTTTCTATTAATACTTTATAAGTTCTTTTTTTTTGTTGATACATATTTTGTTACTCCACAGTAATCCGTGTAACAACTGCATAGTGATTGGTCTTGCTTGGATATAATCCTAGAATACATTTCTTCATTAAAAAAGTAAGTTTTTCAACCTAATAAAATTATATTTAATTAAAAAACTTATTGCACCATTTTTCTGGTGACACCTCCATGGCTTCTAAAAATTGCAAGCCAGATGGATGCTACAATGAAGACAAGAGGGAATTCCCAAAGATATTTTTGGTTTATAAAAAAGTTAAAAGTTTATATTAGGTTAAAAAACTTTGACCTTTATATAACAGATGTCGCCAGGCTTAATACCTACTCAATAACGTCAGTTGCAGTGCGAGGATTGGCTCTCGGAAGATCGTCACTTGGGGCAGAGAAAGCAAACCTATGCCTCTCTGATGATGCCTCTAATAAGAGGCGAAAATCGTCAATTTATAGTGCTGGTTTGCGCTCTCTTTACTAAGTGAAAAATAAGACAGTTTTGGCTTTGCATTGCAACTGAATAAAAATGGTATACATTTTTATTTTTAAAGCTTTCAGTTTATTTTACATTTGCCCTTTCAATTTGGTCTCCCATTTCTGTTTTTTTTTCTGCAACTAAGTACTCGGTTATTTGTATATTAATTCTAAATCCCACTTTTTGTACTTGTCTAGTTTTCTGAGTATATAGCCTATCATACTCAGCTGTATGGTATTATAATATCACCCTGTACAAAAGATGTTTAAAACTCATTCAAAGTCACTAATCCATGTAGTATCTGTTCTTGGATTCAATAACCGCAAGTAACATTGAATTGTCATGTTTTGTTATTATTTAAATGTGTATATAAACATTAACTCGGTCGAGAAAGAGTATTATGATTATCGATGTAGTTGGAAGGTATTCACGTATAGGATAGGTCAAGTTAATATTGTAAACAACTTATGTAGTGAATCATCGACTTCGAATTAAATATAATGTTATCGGAAAACCTGAGTTTTAATTAATTGGGACCAGAAGGCATAACATCACACTATTTAATACATGGCTGATCCTGCAGACTAGAGGAGGTCTTCTGAAAGGAGCAGAGATGGCGGCACCAGCTTGGAAATGGAGACGGCGAAAATGGACCAGGAACCGAGGATCCACTACTGCCCATATTGTGAGACAGTCAACCCAGTGAGCGACAGTGCAAAGACAAAGTGATAAAATGTAAGTAAGAATGACTATCTTTAATAAAAATGCTTCCCTCGTTTTATATTATTATTGAAAATTGAATATTTATCTTTGCTGATTTTTGAATAATTTATGAAGTATCGATTTTTTTTAAGAATATCTATGAATTTTGAAATATGAAGTGATTTTTGAATTGAATATTTTTATCAAAGTTTATTATATATGTTATTATTGAATTTTTATTGAATTTTTATTGAATTTCTTTGAAAAATCTCTATCCGATTTCGATTTTTAGTACGGATATTTTTGAATATTTTATGGAATCTCGAATTTTTTTTCAAAAATTTCTATCGAATTTTGAGATATGAACTGATTTTGAATATTTTTATCTAACTTTTGCATATGCTATTTTTGAATTTTTATTGAATTTTATTAGCAGTTGTTTTTGTTATTGGTCTTTTAGATACATTTTTATCGATTTTGTGTTAAATTTTGTATGATATGAAGCTGAATTAATAATTTTTGTGTGACTAATGATATATAAATGATTTTTTTTTAATGAATAATGATTAGTGATGACATACGTTGATATAAGAGCTTAAGATAAATAAACATTGCTATAAGCAAGAGATATATTTTTAACGAACCGACCTGATGAGTCGAGATAAGGAATTTGGAGAAGAAATATATAGATTAGAAGAAGAACTAACAATATTATAAGCTAAATATTATGAGGCAACTAGAGACAATAAGAAACCCACTGCTCTTGTCAAATTAGGAAGGTACTAATGATTTATAGAAGCTTGAACGCTTATTAGAGACCCACTCTGTGTTTTGAAGGGTACCTATTTTATTCATGATTATTCGTGAATAAACAACGGCCTCAAAGCAAGGGATTGAGGTTGTGATATTTTTAGAAGAATTTGAACCGCATAAAATACCTATTTCGTGTTTTGAGTTAACTATACCACCTAAATGGTGCGTACAGATCAGGGCGAAAATTCGAGTTAAAAAGGCGGAGAACTAAGACATCCGAGTGAAACCTCTTTTATTAAGGTAAAACGAAGGTATCGGAGCTAGTATATGAAGTGATGATTATGATGTTATATGAAATGATATATGAGATAAATGATATATGATTGTTATATGAAATATGTATATGAAGATGAATTATATACACTGTAGAAGTGCTATTATATGAAGAAAAATTAATTATATGAGTTGTAGTACCAGACAAGAAGAAAAGAAAGAAAAAAGAGAATTTTTAGTAAAATATGTGGAAAAATGAAAGAAGACACATAAAAATTGCAAGAAAAGAAGCAAAATTAAGAAGATACTAAGCAAATAAGTAGCTAATCTTTGAAATATGTCTAAAAATTAAAGCTGTAAATTTTTTTTCTCTAAAGTAACGTAAATTATAAATAACTTATTTTTTGTATATAATGAATTTAGGTTAAATTTTCGCGGAAAATGGAAGTATTTGAATTAAGGATAGACAATATCTTACAATAAGTGTTAGTAGATAGTAAGCAAAGGGACACAAAAAGTGAAGTTTTTAGAAAGATTAAATCTTTATTATAGGTACAAGAGAGTTATTAGAAGTTTTTTAGAGACATATTAGAAGTTTTTAGAGAGATTACATTTTATTATAGGTACATTACTTTAAAGTTAGTAAGGCGTATATAAATAAATCAAAAGAAGACTGAAATAGGAATAATTAATAAAGTAAAGGTTACATTTTTATTAACTGATTCGAGTAATATTAGCTTAGCTTAGGACTTTTTAGTTAGATACGAGATTTTTATAATTATTTGGGTAGATTATTCCCCTGCTTATATGAGATGCTTATAGGCACTAAAAGACTATGTTAAAAATCCGGATAGGTTTATTCACTGTTTTATGTGGACACTGTTTTGTGAATGGAGAAAAGACTAAAAAGCAAGACGGAACAGAAAGTGAATTAGTGATAATAATAAACAATTTTTAGGATAAAAAAAAACTCTGAAACGTACCATGTTACAGTTAGTTAGGATAGTTAGGAAATTTAACTTTTGGAAATAGTATTAAGTAACCATAAACATTTTTGTAAAAGGGAAAGAGGAGCATCACATTTTAAAAATATGTAATTTTAACAAAACGGGGAGGTATGGTATTATAATATCACCCTGTACAAAAGATGTTTAAAACTCATTCAAAGTCATTAATCCATGTAGTATCTGTTCTTGGATTCAATAACCGCAAGTAACATTGAATTGTCATGTTTTGGTATTATTTAAATGTGTATATAAACAGTAACTCGGTCGAGAAAGAGTATTATGATTATCGATGTAGTTGGAAGGTATTCACGTATAGGATAGGTCAAGTTAATATTGTAAACAACTTATGTAGTGAATCATCGACTTCGAATTAAATATAATGTTATCGAAAAACCTGAGTTTTAATTAATTGGGACCAGAAGGCATAACATCACACTATTTAATACAGCTGGAATCGGTTGATGATCAGCTAAGTCTAACATCACAGCCATATTTAGATACTTTGTGGTCAGTTTAAGCCAAGATATATTAATTATCATAGCAATATTTTGGACAGTATTGCTTTGGATTCCAGGAATTCCACATCCTGTGTGTGTGTGTGTGTGTGTGTGTGTGTGTGTGTGTGTGTGTGTGTGTGTGTGTGTGTGTGTGTGTGTGTGTGTGTGTGCGTGCGTGTGTGTGTGTGTGTGTGTGTGTGTGTGTGTGTGTGTGTGTGTGAGTGTGTGTGTGTGTGTGTGTGTGTGTGTGTGTGTGCGTGTGTGTGTGTGTGTGTGTGTGTGTGTGTGTGTGTGTGTGAGTGTGTGTGAGTGTGTGTGTGTGTGTGTGTGTGAGTGTGTGTGTGTGTGTGTGTGTGTGTGTGTGTGTGTGTGTGTGTGTGTGTGTGTGTGTGTGTGTCTACTTTCGTCCTAATCACAAAATTAACTAATATATCATAGACTCTTTTATCAAATGAAGCAAGGAGTGCTGAAATATTTACTGGAAGAGGAAATTTTATATTATTTCATTCCGTCATTAGCTCCAATGTTTCAAGTGTATATTTAGTACAGTCGAAAAATATATGGTGTAAGTCGCCTATCGACATATTATTGCAAGAACATAAAGGCGAATCTATTATATTTATTTTGTGTAAGTGAGCCGGGAAACGACCATGATGTAATTTCAACCTAGTAATGATTGAGGAATATCGTCTGGATACAGGGAAGGTGAGATGAGGAACGTTCTTCGGCAAATCTTTATGAATCCTATAATAGTGACTTTGCGATTTTTCACTAATACTTGTATATAATGATTCCCAATCGCTTCTAATTTTATTTCTGAATATCGCTAAAAGATCGTTTGCGTCTGTTTCATAGAAAATATTGTCTAAATGGCATGCGTCCTTGGCTGCTATATCTACATGCTCATTGCCAATAATACCAGCGTGTCCTTTCACCCAAATGAAACGAACTTTTCTGTCAAGCTTTCCCAGATATTGAATAATTTTCCTTATGTCATATATTATACTGTGCTTATAATGTTTTGTTGGGTGAGAAAGTAATGCCAACAGTACTGACTGAGAATCTGTCAAAATAGCAATTTTCTGAACCTGATTTTCTAAGCACCATTGCAGCGCTTTTTTAATTGCTAATGCCTCGGCTGCAAAGATACAAGTAAAGTCCGCCACACGATGCAGCTGTGTATGACCAGTGGATGGTACATAAAAGGCAAAACCCGAGTTGTCCCTAGTCTTTGATCCGTTTGTGTATACTGCAACTTCATTATCCTGTGCTCTCAAAATGGATTTCAAGATCATATTATTTAAGGATGATAGATTTGAATACTCAGGAAATATGACCCTCGGTTTAACAATTAAGGTGTCATATTTGCACTCGAAAAGTGGGTATTTACTGTGGTTATGAATCCACTTTTCATAGGGGTAGGTATCAATACAAGCATCAGCCAAAGGAGGGGAACGTTTTTTTGACCAGTAACGATTGGTGAGATTTTCAATATTAACTAAGTTAATTTTATTAGACAACAACATATTACATGACCTATATTTAACCATATGTTTTGCAGCTAAATAATGTCTACGAAGATATAAAGGAGGTTCTTGTGCTTCAGCAAGAATTGCATAATTTGGTGATGACAACATCGCGCCCCAGCATAACTTAAGTGCTTTAGCTTGGATGCGATCCAATGTGTTTAAGTTACTGGTAGAAGCTGATCCGTATAGTGTACACCCATAATCCACGATCGATCTTATTTAAGCTCTATAGAACATGAGAGACGTATTAGGGTGAGCTCCCCAACTTTTTCTGCATATAACTTTGAGTAAATTTAGACCTTTCCCACATTTTTGCTTAATATAGCTAATATGATCGGTCCATAGCAATTTATTATCCAGGACAATGCCTAAATACTTAAAACTAGTAACTGAAGGTATAGTATAATCATCGATAGTAATAAAATCTTGTGTCCGTAATCTGTGCCTAGTAAAGCACAGTTGGACCGATTTATCAGACGATATACTAAAACCAGAATAGGAAAGCCACCTCTTTAAACAACTCACAGCATGGTTCATTTTTTGCAAACAGAGATCATATGTCTTATGCGTGACATATAGACAAATATCGTCCGCGTACTGTATTATTTTAATATTGTCATCCAACAGATCATGCAAATCAGCTGTATATATGTTAAAAAGTAAAGGACTTAGAATAGATCCTTGAGGCAGACCATTGTATATATCGCGTGGTCCATGTAATATGTTATTGTGGTCTCGAACATATATTTTTCTATCCTTGAACATATACAAGATATTGGTTGATACTTTGGCATTAATACCCATTTGAATCATTTTCTGCAACAAAATATTCAAATCTACCACATCATATGCTCATTTTAAATCAATAAATAAGCAGAGCAAGTTTTCATTTTTTGAAAAACAAATTTGAATATCGGTCACTAAATTTGTTACAGCGTCTATAGTTCCATGACCCCTCCGAAATCCATATTGCGCACTCGGTAATAAAGCGCTACTTTCAACAAAATGTTCTAATCTAAGTTTGGTCAACTGTTCAAACGTTTTTGTAAAGCATGACATTAAAGAAATTGGACGGTAAGATGAGGGTAAATTTAAGTCTTTTTTGGTTTAGGAATGAGGCATATTATAATATCTTTAATTTGTTCTGAATAGTCTTGCTTCATCCACCAATCATTAAACATATTTAGTAAGTATAGCTTTGCAACCTGTGGACGACTACATAAAATTTTGTAAGTGAAACCATCTAATCCGGGAGCCGTACTGCGAGAAGTTTTAAGTGCTAAATCAAGCTCAGAAATATTAAAAGATTTTGACATGTAATCAGACTTTTCATAATATAAAGGTTTTTTATCTTTATTTTCCGAAAGAAAATTAGAAACAGTTATTAAGTCCTAAGTTATTACTTATTAAGTCTTCAGACAGAGGAAGCGTTTTTTTGGAAAAAGATTTATTGCTAATAGATCTAACCACATTCCATATTTTTTTAATTGGTGTACTTTATTCAGTTGATTTATGGGCCATTCCACGAACATACGCCTGTTTTGGATTACTTCGACAACGAATATTTTACTGTGCAACATAAGAAGTACGAAAGTAAATGGCGCTAATAATTATTCCAATAAACAACAATGTAATTTGCAATTTACTTTCGTTCTTCTTATTTTGCACAATAAAATATTCGTTGTCGAAGTATTCCAAAACAAGCGTATGTTCGTGGAATAGGGTATACGTATGATATGAAGCTATTCTTGCGTTTTCGTGTAAAGAGTTGTTTAGTTTTAGCAGCTATATTTTGATAAGCTATGTAATTTTCAAATATGGACAGTTTTTGTATTTTTGTAAATATTCTTTGCGCTTCGATATCATATTTTTACATTCCTCATCCCACCAATAAGGCAGATTGTTACGTGGTGTAAATGGTCTTTTTTCTGGCATGGAACCGGAAGCGGCCAATGCAATTGAATCTAAAAGGAATGCTATTTTTTCCGTATTGTTTTTAAAATTATTTAGTGAGGTTTTAGCAAAATTTGCTTCTATATTATTCTGAAAGAGTTGCCAATTTGCCCATAAGTCATTCCACTTAGTCGTGGGATTAATTAGAATTGACGAATAATTGGTTTGAATTTCAATAGTAATTGGGAAATGATCTGAACCCAGAGTATCCAATGTTACTTCCCATGATATTTTATCAGCTAGATGAGGATATATGATTGTTAAGTCTACTGCAGATTTACGACCGTTAGGTGACATTCGCGTACCATTATTTAGAGTTAATAAATCAAAATTGTCCATGGCTTCTACTAGAATTTTCCCAATCTTATCATCTAGAATTGGATCCCATGAGCTGTGGTGAGCATTGAAATCACCACAGAAAATGGTAGAGACAGCAAATTGTTCAAACAGATTAGACCAATCCTCTTTGCTTACTTTTATGTCTGACGGTTTATAAATTGATACAATATTTACTTCTAATTTAGGAATATGAACTGCGCATACTTCTATACGAGAATTAAAGTTGTACTTATTAGGTATTTTTGTAAAGTTAAATTGTTTACTGATGTAAATGCCAACACCTCCATAACCATCATTCCTCAATTTTTGTATCGAGTTATAGCCTTTTAGACGGAAATCGTAACCCGGTTTTAGCCATATTTCTGATAAGACTAAGATATCACAGTACGTCGTATTTAAAAAATGTAATAAACTCGCTTGATTTGACAAAAGAGATCTACAATTCCCTTGTAGGATTCGAACTATGTTTTTATTGATTTGTTCTGTCATTTTGGGTTATGTTATAATTGCTATTTTCTAATATTATATCTTCACTATTGCTCACTTTATCAAATATTGAATTAATAAAACTAATAATATTGTGATTTTTTATTGTGTATGACGAAAGCAAATATTTGGCTAATTATTTTGTCTTTGAATGTCATAAATTCGTCACGGTAAGGGTTTGGTAGAATTGAAGTGTGAGGTCGATCTATTCTTTGCTTTGGCACCGCCAAAATGCTAGGAGTCAAAGTTGGAGAAACTGGAGGAGAACTGTATTTTCGTCGTTTCTTACTCTGTGTGGAATCTTGTGCATATGAACTGGTTCGATTAGTTTTAGGATTAGATAATAAATAACTGGATTCATTGTTTGTAGAAGTGGGAAGTTCAGGGAAATTTTCTAAGTTATTAAATATGGCGAATCTATTGTTGGTAGCTATTTTAGCGTACGAAGGATTAAGATAGATAAATTCAGCTTCTTTGAAAGATATATTTTCGAAGGCCATTATTTTTTTAATCTTAAACTGCTTTTTATACACAGGACACTCTTTAGAAATAGAAGGATGCCCACTGTTTTGACAGTGAACACAGTATACCTCATCTGTATCACAACTTAAATCTTTTGAACGATCTTTAGAGCATTTATTACAACGCGGTTTACCCCTGCACTGAGACTGAACGTGGCCAAAGCGCAAGCACTGTAAACACTGTACTACCGGGTGTATATACGGCTCGACAGGAAAATTTACCATGTTAATTTTGACACAATCAGGGATTTTATTACCTGCAAAAGTTAAAACAACAAGCTGTCTCTTTACATATTCGATTTTATTTGTATTATTATCAACTATTTTCCGTGTTAAACGTTTAACCTCTGTGACTGGACTATTGAATTCTATCACCTTTAAAATAAAATCTTGCGTAAAAAAGCTATTCCACATACTCATTGCCATTTATTTCCATATAAGAAAGTACAGTGGAACCTCGATAAGGATTAATTGGGACCGCGGCCGATCCGGGTTATCGAAAATCCGGTTTAGCTGGACAGAAAAACTCCATTTATAATTGCAAAAACATGAAATACATATGCACAGTACATCTAAATTACGTACAGTTGTATACAATATTGTTCATTTCATGGTAAAAAACTCAGTCAAACTGAAAAAATATTTGTTTTGTGACGAAAATCGGTCCAAGTTATCGGAGGCCGATTTATCGGGGTTCCAGTGTACCCATATGGAGCAAATATATTCTTCAGAATTATTCTTCTTTGATCTTAAGAAGTATGTAATGCGTCCATTGAATCGATGATAATAACAAATTTGTTTCATAGATAAAACCACATTTTTTTATCGCCCGGTGAATTGTCGTAAGTTCTCCGGTATAATAAATATGTAACAATTTATCAGAATTCATATGGCGAAATTGATGTTTTCGTAGATATAGACTAGAGTATGTCATCACATTTAGAATCATCAGTAAAGATTTGGTATTTAGATAGTAAACTTTTAAAAGCTTGCTGAATAAGGAAAGGATATTGAGACAATCACACTGAATCTGATTGTAACGGTAAAATTTAAAATCCCTTTTAAAATTGAAAATATTTGCTACTTACTATTAACAAAAATTAAGAAGGAATATTGTTGTCATCATAATTAGGATTTTAAATATAGAAAATACTTGCAAATATTGAAATTTTATTATTATCGGTGTATTTGTAACTATTTTACTTGGAATTTAGATATCCTTTGAATTTATTACTCACTCGATTTGACCATATTTTAATTATTTATATAAACGACATATAGATGGCTTAGTGTGAAAACCTCGTATCTCATTAAATTACAATTTTACAGGAAAGGCAAAAAACTGATTTTCTGCATAATATAACCTAAAAACAAAAATTACCGTTACATATTTTTAATTCGAGCACATTGAGGCAAATATCTGATATTGGGCCAGAGCTAAAAGTGTTAAATGTTGCTAGTAAATTGGAAATACAAATATTAACTATGA
Source organism: Diabrotica virgifera virgifera (assembly GCF_917563875.1). Taxonomy (NCBI): domain Eukaryota; kingdom Metazoa; phylum Arthropoda; class Insecta; order Coleoptera; family Chrysomelidae; genus Diabrotica; species Diabrotica virgifera. The sequence goes on from NC_065451.1 coordinate 52,243,279, forward strand.
AAAACACGTTAATATCCTTGCAGTATATAGAGCCTTTGCCTAAGTAACTATGATAAGCAAGCAAGCAAGCATAGTGGTTTAACCCAGCCTGAGAGACTTGCTCACCCTAGAGAATGACATTCGGGTGATACAATTCATTGGGTAACAATGATAGCCTCGTATATCTTGATATACGTGTTTTTCATCTAAAATGAGGTTGTATTTATTATTATTTAGGAGGTTTTCATTTTTCATAGCTTATTGCACATCTCCAAATACTAGGTTGATACAGTACAAAACAAATCTTTTGATTTAAGGTTCATAAAATGTTTCTGTATGCCAGACTACCTTTTATTGTTCACAGAAAACATTTATCCAAGTCGAATCTCTCAAACAAACACTCCAAATTAAGTACCAAATTTTTGGTTATAAATATACGTGGTATTCACACTAAATCAAGAGAGCAATTGATATACGTGGTTTCTTTTTTCGGCTGTAGAAAATAGTCTAGTGTTTTTGGATTTTTTCTAACAGTTGTAAATCGTGAGATACAAGGTTTTCAAACTAACACCAAAATGTCATTTTCGAAAAAAAAATGAGATACGAGGTTTTCACACTAAGCTAACTAAATAAACTTTTTCTTATTATAGTCCTCGTAGATATGTTGTCGACAATAGATACTAACGTATACTTACACTAAAACTGTTTTCACAACCAATTGTATTAATCCCAGAATTAAATACTGCATACCAAAGCAGCTGATTAAGCACCTTACCAAGGAGGCATCTTCTCCTTTCTTTTTCCGTTGCCTCATCCAAGCATCTTCTAGATTATTTCCCAGCTGTTCTGATGCCAGCCATTTTGGGATTTCATATATATCACTATCATCAAGTCCTTTTTTGCGTGCTTTTTTAAACAGGGGGTAGTTATAGCTGAAATAAACACATATTTACTATAGCCATGTAAGATTAAATGGAGCATGTATGGAGATCGACAGAAGATTGGAGATGGAGATCAATATATTACAAAATATAAAGAAGAATATAAATTATGAAATTCAATAAGAATGTGAAAAAACAAGAAAGAAAAACTGAAACGAACATGTATGGGCTATTCCACGAACATACGACTGTCTTGGATTACCGCGACAACGAATATTTTGGTGTGCAACATAAGAAGTGCAAAAGTAAATGGCTCTAATAATTGTTCCAATAAACAACAATGTATTTTGCAATTTACTTTCGTTCTATAATAATTTGTACAGTAAAATATTCGTTGTCGAGGTAATCCACAACAGTCGTATGTTCGTGGTATAGGGATAGATTAGCGAACAACTCTAAAAACAACAGTATAGCAGAAAAGTCGTTGGAAGGCCGCCGAAAAGGTGAAAAGCCATGTACAGTCACCAGCAACTCAAACAGAATAAGAGGCAGACAAACAGGAGTTATCCTGTCGCACGGAGACGAAGAGGAATACGGATGTTTTTTTGGGTTTAGGTAAATTTCAGAAAAAATTTAGTTTAAATCCTAAAGATAATGCAGTGCCAGTGACTAGGCCACCTCGTAGAGTCCTACTTACGATCAAGACTAAACTTAATGATGAACTAATTGATTTGAAAATCGAGACAACATAACAAAGTTGATATTCTTACTCGGTGGCTTAGCAACCTGGTAATTATTGAGAAATTGAAAACTGTTTCGCCTGACCACCTCCTCATTTTCTTTCTGCACTAATAGACTACTCATCAGCGCGCAGCGGTAAAAAACTGTAAAACCGTGGAATTTTGAGAATCAACACCGATTTTAATTAAAATTTGGGTTTAAGCTCTATTGACACTCTTCTTCAAAATCTACCCTATGCCGAACTGCGCTTTTGCCCTAGGGGTGAAAACAACCCGATCTATGGGATGAAATATTTCTAAATCAAAATAACTATGGAAATCAATAGAGTGGCCAATTCTGAGCAAATTTTGTTCTATCATTTTTTTTTTTAAATTGACACTTTCCAAGTTATTTGCGATTGGAACTATGCATTTTTCATTGAAAAAACTCACGTTTTATAACCGTTTTTAATGAATAAATTGAAAAAAATTAATTTTATAGAAAAAATCATTAAGAACAAAATTGTGGCTAATAAAAAAACAAGAGATCTGGGTCGGAAAGACCTAGATAAACCCAATAACGACTGAGGTATTGCTCGTTAAAGGATGGTCATTTTCGAAGTACTCGAAATGGAGAACCTTCAATCTCAAATAATTTGAATGTGGTGTAACTTTATGGGAGAACCTAAGAGACATCTTTTGAAGATCAATAAAAATAATTCAAATAAGCTTTAACAAAAATTTTTTGCATAATAACTGACTGACTTATGACAAAAATAAAGTCGCTCTTTGCTTTTTTCTTTTTGAAATGTAAAAATTAAACCCTCGTCGTTACAATCCTAATAGAAATGAACTTCTCACTTAAAATTAACTTTATTTAGGTATAATTGATGCGATCCATGTAATTCGACCGGTTTGGAATACTTAGTTTAGCAAAAATAATTGATTAAATCGAAAATGACATTATTATAATTTAAAAAAATGTGCACTTTTCTTAAATAAACCTAAAAGTATTCATGATACAAAAACAAAAAAAAAAACAAAATTTTCAGTAAAAGAAATCCTACAAATAATATTTAAAACATTTTTTTATATTATGAATACTTTTAGATTATTTAAGAAAAATACATTTTTTTTTTAATTTTAAAAATGTCATTTTTGATTTAATCAACTATTTTTTCTAAACTAAGCATTCCAAACCGGTCAAATCACATAAATCGTATCAATTATACCTAAATAAAATTAATTTCAAGTGAGAAGCTATTCATTTCATTAGAATTGTAACGACGACACCGACGTTAATTTTTACATTTCAAAAAGAAAAAAGCAGACAGCGACTTTACTTTCGTCATAAGTCAGTCAGTTCTTATGAAAAAAAGTTTTGTCATTGCTTATTTGAAAAGTATTTTAATGAACTTTAAAAATTTTTCTTAAGTTTTTACAAAAATTTGGACCATATTTGAGTTATTTGAGATTAAAGGTTCTGCATTTCGATGTTCTCCGAAAATAACCATCCTAACCCGCCAGTGGTCGCTATATGAGATTTTCTTTCACGGTTTCAGAAAATTTTCTGGGAAATTATACGCGCTGTAGTTCCTTCTAGTCTCCTAACTATCCTCCCTCGACAATCAAATAGACTCGTCGGCTCAGATAGTGACTCAGTTTACTTAGTATCACTATATTGTTGAGTCAGTGCGCTTCATGTGAGAGGTTCTCTCATCAAGCGACTACCGGCGTCACCAACTGTGAATAAAAATTAATTTTATTTTTCCCTTTAAAACCTAAAATAATATCCTTTTACGATGTAATAAAAGGCGCCGTGGATGTGGTCGATGATATGAAAACCCTTTACATATTCTGTTTCACGGGTTAGTTGTAGATGGTCACTTACCATATATTTTTCAATGTTATTGGCGGCATCAATAGTCACATTTTATATGAAGATAATAATAATAAAACACAAAAACGTCGTGTCTTTTTACAGAAAATGGCTTTATCGTTGATGAAACCTAATCTTTTTTGTAAAATTTTGTAAAGAAAGGCAAAAGTTGGATATGTGAGAGAAAATATCACGCGCGACCACTCGCGTAACAACCTACCTCGCGACCAATGCCGGGTTAAGGAGCAATAACTCAGTTGTTATTAGGTTTACATGGGTTATTCAGACGCGAATCTCTTTGTTTTTTTATTAGCTACAATTTTGTTTTTAATAATTATTTTATAAAATAAATTTTTTTTAAGTTAGTCATGAAAAACGGTTATAAAACGTGAGTTTTTTTAATGAAAAACACATAGTTTCAATGGCAAATAACTTAGAAAATGTCAATTTTGCAAAAAAAAATTATAAAACAAAATTTACTCAGAATTGGTCACCCTATTGATTTCCATAGTTATTTTGATTAAAAAAATTTTCATTCCCTAGATGGGGTTGTTTTCACCCCCAGGGAAAAAGCGCAGTTCGGCATAGGGTAGATTTTGACAAAGGTTATAATTACTACCTAAATTCAAATTTACAAGGAAATCGACCTTGGTTCTCAAAATTCCACAAAAAAATGGCTATTGATTGGACTATAAAAAATAAGATCTGGATGCTTCATCTATTCCTTCCAGAATTTTACGGCAGAGTCTAATATGAGTCAAATTGAAAAGGAGTTCTTGGCAATCTTATATGTATGCCATAAATTTCACAATTTTGTCTACGGAAGAAAAGTGTAAATTGAATCCGACCATAAGCTTTTAGAGGCATTAATGCATAAAAGCATTGCGGATATAATGTCGCCGAGATTACAAAGTATTAGGGTAAGATTATCTAAATATAGAGGTAAAACTCAAGATTCACGTATGTTACAGATTTTTAAAAAGAAATTTTATAAAAAATGAAGTGGATGATGATAAATTAATTACAGAAGTAGTTCACACTACAGGACTTTTCAACGCATTTCATTTGTTGCGAGCTTCTGTAATATGTCGTATAATCCGTGTATAATATTAATATACGACATATGACAGAAGCTTGAAACAAATAAGAAGCGTTGAAAAAACCTACTGACATGACTGATGAGAAGACAAAGCAATTAAAGACTGAAGTGGATGTTGATGAGGATCTGAAACTAGTAAAGAAATATCGTGTACAAGTGTGGCCCAAAACCTTATTAAGAGTGAGCGATTAAATTAGGTATTATTATATTATAGTCAGAGAGATAGAAGCGGATTTCGTGCGTGATAAGTAATATGAAAAAACTATACAGGGATATGTTGAATTAGTTGTGTACATGACTTTCCCCATCGGCCGGAAACCAGAGTGGGGGACGAGGGTAGTTAGCAGGGGTCAAAATCGCGGTTTTTATTATTTTTTTGTGACGCTCATGATCGAGATAGTGCACCAAAATTTGGGAATTAGTAGGTCATGACGTAACTAAGTAAAATCTCTAGGGGCGAAATGATCCGTGCCCGACAAAGGGGTGGAGGTAGGGGTGAATATAAAAAATATAAAGGTTTTTTGGCGACGTTCGTGACTGAGATAGTGCACCAAAATTTGGGGATAAGTGGACCATGACATAACTAAGTTAAATCCCCAGAGCCGGAAACCAGAGTGGGAGATGAGGGTAGTTATAAGGGGTCAAAGTCGCGGTTTTTATTATTTTTTTTTTGTGACGCTCATGATCGAGATAGTGCACCAAAATTTGGGAATAAGTAGGTTATGACGTAACTAAGTAAAATCTCCAGGGGCTTAACGCTGCGTGACCGACAAATGGGTAAGGGCAGGGGTGAATATAAAAATTATAAGGGATTTTTTGTGACGTTCGTGATCGAGATAGTGAACCAAAATTTGGGAGTAAGTAGATCATGACGTAACTAAGTAAAATCTCCAGGGGCGGAAACCAGAGTTGGGGATGGGGGTAGTTTTAAAGGGTCAAATTCCCAGTTTGTATTATTTTTTTTTGTGATGCAGCACATTTGTCCCCTACGCAGCGTTCGGCCCCTGGAGATTTTACTTAGAAATGTCATGATCTAATTATTACCAAATTTTGGTAGGCTATCCCGATCATTAGCGCCACAAAAAAAATAATAAAAACCACGAATTTGACCCCTTATAACAACCCCCACTCTGGTTTCCGGCCCTGAGGAATTTACTTAGTTATGTCATGGTCTACTTATTCCAAAATTTTGGTGCACTATCTCAATCACGAACGTCGCCAAAAACCCCTTATATTTTTTATATTCACCCCTGCCTCACACCTTTGTCAGCCAAGCAACGTGACACCCCTGGATATTTTACTTAGTTACGTCATGACCTACTTATTCCCAAATTTTGGGGCACTTTCTCGATCATGAACGTCACAAAAAAATAATAAAAGCCGCGAGTTTTACCCTTTATGACTACCCTCGTCTCCTACTCTGGTTTCCGGCTCTGGGGATTTATGTCATGGTGTACTTATTCCCAAATTTTGGCGCACTATCTCAATCACGAACGCCAAAAAAAACCCCTTAAATTTTTATACTCATCCCTGCCTACCTCCCCTTTGTACCCCAAACAGCGTTCCTCTTTTTACTCATTCTACTTATCCACATTCTGTTCCTCATTTTACTTAGTTACGTCATGACCTACTTATTCCCAAATTTTGGTGCACTATCTCCATCATGAGCGTCACATAGAAAATAATAAAAACTGCGAGTTTTACCCCTTATAACTACCCTCGTCTCATATTTTGGTTTCCGGCTCTGGGGATTTTACTACTTAGTTATGTCATGGTCTACTTTCCCAAACCCCTTATATTTTTTTATATTCACCCCTACCCCCACCTGTTTGTCGGCCATGCAACGTGTCACCCTGGAGATTTTACTTAGTTACGTCATGTCATGACCTACTTATTCCCAAATTTTGGTGCACTATCTACATCATGAGCGTTAAAAAAATAATAAAAATCGCCACTTTGACCCCTTATTACTACCCTTGTATTGAAACTGCAAGGCAAGCATTTATAAAAATGACGGCACTGCTTAGAAACAAAGACCTCCACTTGCCTCTCAGATTGAGGGCTCTAAGATGCTACATATTTTCTATATTGCTATACGGAATGAGAGCTTGGACATTGAAAAGACAACACATAAGAAGAATAGAAGCGTTCGAAATGTGGTGTTACCGAAGAATATTGAAAATTCAGTTAATTCAAAGGATTACCAATGTTGAAGTGCTACTACGTTTAAATATGGAGTTAGAAATTATGAAGAGTATAAAAACTAGAAAACTAGTGGTCACACTACCAGAGGAGAAAAATACGAGTTGCTGAGAATTATTATGCAAGGAAGGATCCAAGGAAGAAGAAGCATAGGAAGAAGACGCATCTCCTGGCTGAGGAACCTTAGAGAATAGTTCAACTGTAGTTTATTACAACTGTTTATAGCAGCAGCCAACAAAGTGACCATAGCCATTATGATATCCAACCTCCGATAGGAGAGGGAACTTTAAGAAAAAGAACTACCCTCGTCTCCCACTCTGGTTTCCAGCCGTTGGGGAAAGTCATGTACACAACTAATTCAACATATCCCCGTATAGTTTTTCCATATTACTTATCACGCATAAAATCCGCTCCCAGCTTTTAGGCAAGCCGAACACCAACGAAACATGAAACGAAAAACATGAAACATGAAACGTAAAATACGTTTCATGAAAATTAAACACGGCTAAACAAATCTTGAAGTCCGCCTACCAATGAAACGAGTGTCATTCATGCTCATAACACATTTTTATTTTCGGAAAGTTTCATAAATGGCCGGACGTCTATTTGTTTAGCAGTGTTTTATTTCCATGAAACGTGATTTACGTTTCATGTTTCTTTGGTTTGCGGCCTGCCTTAGATTTTATAATAAATGAAATATAATATATATTTAGGTAACGGAATAATATTTTACAAATACAGCATTTTAGTTCCAAAAACATTGAGAGAGAGCATGAAAAGGTTATTATATTCGAGTTATTTTGGCATTCAGAAAACTCAACAGAGGGCAAGACAGATATTACATTGGCCACAAATGAACAAAAGTATAGTAGACTGGGTAAAAAAGCAAATGTGAGATATTTAAAAGCCACAATGCTAAAGAACCACTATTACTTAGAGAGAATTGTGAATTATCAAGTAGTGATATATTAGATTATGATGGACAGTCATGTCTAGTTCTGATCGATTATTTTTCTAAATGGCTCGATATAGTGAAAATTTATTCAAAAACTTCTCAGGCGGTCATCAAGGAATTAAAAAACATTTTTTCGACACACGGAACACCCAAGGAAGTCACATCGAATAACATGCCTCATAATTCGTGGCATTGTCAGCAGTTTGCTGAAGATTGAGATTTTCGGTTTGTAACATCCAGTCCCTGCTATCCACGCTTTAAAGGACAGGCAAAACCTATCGTTGAAATTGCAAAAACACACACTTAGAAAGTGTGATCAGTTAGATATGGTCTGCAATCAAACAATTTTGTGTAAAGGAAGTTCAAAATGAACTAAACTTCCTGAATCCAAAAAATTCTCCAAGGATCGAAAACGTAACCTGAAAAATGTTAAAAGAACTACCACGCAGAGGAGTCGTACTCATAGTGTACATTTTCAATGCTATCCTGAGACTAAACTACTGGTCGATGCAACTCCAAACGGCAGAAATAATTTTAATACTGAAACCAGGGAAGAAACCCAAACGAAGTTTCATCTTATCGGCCAATCAGCTAATTGCCAGTCATGTCAAAAGTACTAGAAAGACTCATACTTCAAAGAATAAATAAGGAAGTACTCCCTGAGGATTGTATTCCATCACAGCAATTTGGTTTTCGACAAGACCACTCAACAGTTCAGCAAATACACAGAATACCACATTCAATAAAAGCAATAGAACAAAAACAATACTGTCCCTTAGTCTTCTTGAATGTTAGCCAAGCCTTTGATAAGGTTTGGCATGGAATATATTATACAAAATATCTAAAATCTTTCCGCTGTCCTTCTAGCGACTGGTCGAATCATATCTTCATGGCAGATAGTTTATTGTAAAAGTGAATGATGAATATTCGAGGAAATTCCCAAGCAAGGCCGGAGTTCCACAAGGCAGTGCCCTGGATCCCATTCTATAAGTATTATTCAAATCACGTATTCCTACTTCTCCACACACTGTCACAGGAACCTTTGCAGACGACACCGTCATCTTAGCAATTTAAAATTCAGTAGAAGCTTCCAACATCCTACAAAATGATTTAGCAAACCTATGAAATTGGGTAAAAAAATAGAAAATTTAAATAAATGAGGCTAAATCCATCCACGTCAAGTTTACTACAAGAAAAGATCAGTGTCCATCACTATACATAAATAACAAAATTATTACTAAAAATAACTCTTTCAAATACCTCGGTATACATCTAGACTCTAAACTTACTTGAAAAGTTCACTTGATGTGCAAGAAAATCTAGTATTGCTATCATCCAAGGGAGCCAGTCAAAAATACTACGCATGATCACAAATGCACCTTGGATCGGGTCGAATTTAACATTACATGAACATCTGAAGGTTCCATTCATCACAGATGTCATTAAAGATAGGCACAACAAACACCACGAAAAAATGGAAACACACCCCAACGCAGTCTTACAGCCGCTAGTAGAACCTCCAATTGCCAGAAGGTTAAAGAGACCATGACCAGCTAACATGAAGACTACCTAGGACTCCTTCACTGCAAGGAATCCCTTCACGCCAATGAGGAACCCAGCTCCCAAGTCAATATTTTAACTTATAGGATGTTAATGTAGTCTGATTTTTAAATAAAATATAGGTAATTAAAAAAAACTTAGATATGGCATTTCTGGAATATCGAAACACTCCTATCAATGAAACAGATAAAATACCGGCCCAGTTAGTAACTAACAGGGTTCTTAGATCGAGGCTACCATCAAATAAAAAGCACAAATACATAAACTTAAAGGAAGGTTTGGAGAAACTAGAGGCAAAAAGAAACGAATGTAAAAAATTATTATGAGAGAAACACCAATATAAGAAGGAAAATAGTGCCAGGAGAGAATTTAGATGTCGGAGAGGATAAAGAATGGAGAACAGGTAAAATTCTGGAAAGAGTTGATGAAGCAGCCAGATCTTATTTAGTGCAGAAAGAAAATGGGAAGACGGTCAGAAGAAAGAGTTATCACTTGAGGCCTTCCCTCATTAAAGCTGAAATTAAGAAAGATGGTGATTTTACATATATAATGATATCTCATTGAACTCCTCAGATGAACCTTCAACGTCACAGAAAAAAGCTGAAAATAGAACTAGCACGAGACTCAAAAGGGCTCCAGTTAGTATTAGTGCCTACCAAAAGTATTAATTACAAGTAAGTATAAAAAATAATCTCTGTTGCAGAAGCATCCCTCTACGATTAAGAATGCTAAGTGGCTACGTATTTAACACGCTATTATACGGTGTAGAGGCCTGGACTCTCAAACAGAACAACATAAAAAATATTGAAAGTTTCGAGATGTGGTGCTACCGTCGAATGCTGAAGATAAGTTGGGTTGAAAGAATCACAAATCTTGAAGTAATACGAAGGATAGGAAGAGACCCAGAAATTTTATTAACGATAAAACGAAGAAAACTCGAGTATTTGGGTCACCTGATGAGAGGTCATAAATACGCATTACTTCAAAATATAATGCAAGAAAAAATAGAAGGAAAACGGAATCCAGGCCGTAGAAGAATGTCGTGGATGCGGAATTTGAGAGAGTGGTTTGGCTGCACCACTAATGAACTTTTTAGGTCAGCTGTAAACAAAGTCAGGGTAGCCTTGATGATTCCCAATCTCCGATAGGAGTGGCACAAGAAGAAGAAGATAAAAAATAATACTAAATGGGCAGGACATCTACTGAGAGTTAATGATGAAAGACTACTGAATACAACCTTGTTGGAAAGGCCCGATAACCGAAGGTCAGTTGGTTACCCAAGAAAAAGATGGATAGATGCAGTAACTAGTGATCTACGTAATATAGGGCTACAAAATTGGGAGATTGGCAAGAGTGAAGGAAAATAGTAATCTATTAAAATTATATGTCTGTCAAATACTATCTTCTTTCAATATTCAGCTAATACAGTGTTTTTAGAAAACGCGTTAAAGTGTCATCTAGAAAATATAATATTCCCTAAAAGTCCTGTCGCCACGGAGGGTACAACGAGCTCCTTTATTCAGATGGACTTAGCCAAGTTTTTTTATGTATTTTGACCCGTAGAACACGAATATTTTGGGTAACAGTTGATTCGGATGCCGATAAGGTTGTTATAAACAAAGAACTTGAGGAATTACATAACAGCATTTTTTCGCAAAACAAAACATTTTTTTTATTTTTTGGGTCATTCTAAGCAAAAAATGATATTAAAAGTTTTTTCGTATGATGCATAGTTTTCGAGATAAACGCGGTTGAACTTTAAAAAAATCGAAAAATTGCAATTTTTAAACCCGAATAACTTTTGACTAAAAAATAAAATAGCAATTCCGCTTACTGCATTTGAAAGTTCAAGTCAAATTATACCGATTTTGATTATTTGCATTGCTAAAAATTAATTTGTTTATTGTCAAAGCTATAAACAAATTTTAATAGTGTTTCCCGTTGCCAATGCATGCTTTTTAATGCATGCTACGTAGAAATAGCCTGTTTGTTGGCGAGCCTACTCGTTCGATTTTAAATGAGAAATGCATTTAAAACATCACTCAAGCACTATTAGACCGGTCTAGTTAGACTCAAAAATTGAAGTGAGGTTACAATAATTACCATCAAGCTGAAAATTGGCAGGATTGTTCAAAATACCATCATAAATGAAATCTAAAAAGTCCTCATAAATCCGACCAGAGCTAAAAAATTTACGCGGGGTCAAAGGTCACCAAATATGGTTTTTAGCGATTTTCAGCGATACGGTAAGTTTTATCATAAAATTAGTGCTAACAAAAAATGTAGAGTAGATAATTATCTATAAAAAATATTTTTATAATTTTTTTCGTAAGAGCCACCGTTTTTGAGATATAAGGATTCAAAGAGTTGAAAGGGTTCTAACCGTCATAATATTAGTGCACCACGTAGTATATTATACATCACTGAAAGTGTAATACAAGCGTTTCTGCTATAGAGCTTGCGGTCTACCGAGGGATGCAATGTATAAGCTGTATTATATTACAGTGCCAACAAAAAAATCTTTACAAAGTTAATGTAACACGAAAATAATAAAAATTATTATTTCAATTTTACGGCTTGTTCCCAACAAAAATAGTAAATTGATATGACAAAATATTAACTTAGAATAATTATTCTTCTTACTTATGCGTCTTATTCAATTTGTAAAGATGGGTTTTGTAGGAATAAACACGTTCTATCGGTACGTCGGCTAATCGAATCACCCTACATATTCTTTTCTCAGAAAGGTTTGAACATAACAATGAAAGCCAACTTTCTAGGCAAAATGTTTATTGCTAAGTGCGAATAAACATTTCAATATACAATAAACTTTATGCAAATTTAGTTTGTTTACTATTATTCAAATTACACTGTTATCTTCCTTGGTGGCGAAATCTTTCAGGTAGATTACACCCTCGAGTTATTAATAATTAGTCTTGAGTACTACTCCAGAGTGAAAACACGTGTTAAACTTTAATATTAATTGAATGTGCTGAAGTTTTTAAAAAAACTAATTCAACTCCACAAGAAGTTATTTCCAACGGAATTAGCTTTCTTCTCTTTATGTATAGAGCGCCTAAAAAACTACGTGCTTAGATAAGTTTCGATATGCAAGTTTCCTCTTAAAAATACTAGAAATAAAAAACAAGTGCAATTATCTTGTCTTCCTCCAACCTCAGCTGCTGCCCATCAACATGTTTCTCGGGTATATTCATGTATGTTCAAGTGTGGCTTGGTCATCAGCTAGATCCAAAAGACTGGGGATGGAAATTAGTCGACAGTTCATTAGAACCAATTCAAACTTTACTCCCACCTGCGCCGGAAAAACTCATGAACAAAATTTTTTGCAACTGTAAATAGGGATGTAGCGCTAAATGGGGTTGCAAAAAAGTTGGACTGTTTTGTTCGGTAGCATGCACTAATTGTCAAAACCGGTCATGCTCCAATGTTGAATCACCAACAATTGACGATGCATTTGATTCTATCGAGGAATCATGCGATGTAATCAAAAGTTATTCGGGTTCGAAAATTGCAATTTTTCGATTTTTTGAAAGTTGAACCGCGTTTATCTCGAAAACTATGCATCCTACGAATAAACTTGTAAGAACATTTTTTGCTTAGAATGGCCCAAAAAATACAAAAAATATTTTGTTTTGCAAAAAATCGCTGGTATGCAATTCCTCAAGTTCTTTGTTTATAACAATCTTATCGACATCCGGATCAACTGTTACTCAAAAAATTCGGGATCAAAATACATAAAAAAATTGGGTAAGACCATTTGAATAAAGGAGGCCCTTGTACCCCCTGGCGACAGGACTATAACTGTATATCTCAATTATATCATATAAGTAGGTATATAATTAAAATAATACAATAACATTATCTATAAACCATAGACATATTGCGAAATGATAAAGAGTTGTAGCATAATTAATAATTAAAAATAATAATGATCAAACGTTAAGATAAAATTAATATACAAAAAAATACTCACAAAAATGTTAGAAGACGAAAAATGGAAGCTTTGGTTCGGGGATTTGTTTCTTTGGCATTTCTTTTTGACGAGTCCATATTGGATAAGGACAGTCAGAAACCATAAACACCTATCTCGAAAAATTATTAGTAGTTGTAAATGTCTCGAGTTGTTTCCTTATCTGTCTTATCGGCGATAATCCACTCATGATATTACCGATATATTTGTGTTGATTTGTCTAATAGATATACCGGGGCAGGTGTAGGTATTCATACCTGCAATGTAAATATGTAAGTTGTAAAAAATCCACATTATAGTGAATAATAAATAATATTGGTAACAAGTGATTACTATACTACTCCAGGGAAATAAGGTAGAAATAGACCATGTTCAGGACACTCAAAGATCCAGGTAGCTGACTACTTTTTTAGTTATTGTAGACCTATAGGAAGAAAACCTACCTGTTTCCTGCCTAGAGTTCGCGTCCGTTTTTTAATTATTAACAATTTAGTGCAAGAATCGCGATTTTTTCGATTTTTTGCACCCCATTCAAGAGCTAAATATTTAATATAAAATTACAAAATTGAATGTTTTAGAACATTGAAAACCCTTCAAAATGCCGATTTTTTAAAGTTAAAAAGTTAATTTGTTTAACTGCAAAATAAGTGAAAATGGTTATTTATTAATAACTTTTACTAAAACTACCATAGAACTTTAGTGTTTCACCCAAAGGTAACAAATCCTCAAAATTTGAGACCGATCCATTAATTAGTTTAAGAGTTATTCTATTTGTTTATCCCATAGACCTTTATTTTGCAATAACATAAGACAGAAAATAATGAAGATAGCGCAATTCTGTGTATACCAAATGAAAGTAGAAAACTGATGCTATCAAAATGTACTAAAAAGAGATAAAAAAAATGTCTAATATAGTGAAAAATCCTAATGCCAAATTTTTGAAATTTTGTAGTTTATAAACATTTAGAATAACTTTAAAAATATTTTAACTATTTAGAATGAGAAATAAGCCACAACATTATTAAAAAATGATTTTTATTAACCCGGGAGTAGTCGCGCTCACTTCTGTAACGTCGATAGTCGCGTGTGAGATTCTATCTCAAAATACGAATTTAAAACAAATTTTTATTTTGTACTATTTTTATCTACTTTTTATATATAAAATATATATCTGTAACAATTTTATTAAAAAAAACCTGTGTTAACGGCCACCTGCCAACATCGGCCACCTGTCCTAACGGTCAGTTTAAAAATTTCCCAAATCAATTATATGTAGACTACAAAAATTGGCAATACCGTCCACCTTTCTATATCAACCAATAGTGTAGGAAACAAAGGTTGAACCTTGCAAAATGGACACAAGTCCGGTTTTATTTTTTTTCTGGTATATCAAGGGGTGCATATTATAAGACTAACTTTTTCTGAAAAAATTTCGCCCCGGAACCTCCCTTTTCACCCCTTTAAAGGGGTAATTTGTGGTTTTTGCGGAACGTAGCCCGTCCTGTAACTTTTACAAAAAATTTCTTTTATAGAAATATGAAGAGGACTATATTTTCTACGATCTATTTCCGACACCATCTCTCTATCATCCACCGTTTAGCGGGGGTGGCGCCCTAAAGTTGACAAGTTTTTAAAAAAGATGTTTTTAAAAAAAAATTATTTTTCCCTAACTGTAACGGAAATTAAGAAGAAATCCTGCGTCAATTATTCACAAATAGATGGTTGATTTTTTGGTATAGGTCTCACTTAAGGGTAATTGCCCTTTTTTTAATTACAGGGTGTTACATTTTAAAAGACCTCTTTTTATACCATCTGAACCGTTTATGCTAGAGTAAAAAGACTTTCAGCGATTACCCATGTACTGGTGCTATTTACAAATTTGTATAATGCACCCCCATTTTTTCCCCGGAACCACCCCAAAAAAGAAGAATTAATAAATAAATTGATTTTCTTGGAATCCTTCACACACAATGCCCTTTATTAATATGCTTCATATATCATTTTGTGCACGTTATTATTACCCATGCATGGACACCAAAAGCAATTTCCTAGTGCAACCCCTGTACCAAAAAAAAATAAATAAAATGGGGGGTTGAAATTTTTTTTTGTTTTTTGCTTTTTGATCCATATGGGCATATGCTTCATCAATAGTGCTTTTCAAAAATATATATGGTTATTGCAACATCTCTGCGAAAACCACCCCTATCCTTGAAAATATACTGCAGAAACTACCCCTATCCCTTGGCGAGCATGTTTTTACGATTTTCTCATTACCTATGTATTCTTTTTAAACAAAACTTATACAAGGTTAAAGACCACTATTTACTCTAAAAATTATGTCCTTTTCATTTTTTCGTATAAGCAACCGTTACGGCACAGTGGCGCCGTAAACCTCATATATGCTTTGGCGGGCTCCAGTTTTTGTTTTTTTTTTCGTCATCTGTTCGTTTTATTGATAAAGTACTTATGCAAAATAAAACAACACAGTGTAACCTACAAATTATGACTTATGCACATTTTACATTCTTTGCTCCCCAAAGCCACAGTGGTGGCCCAAAATAAATTTTTGCATATTTTCGCCACCTACATGCATTTTATTGCATTAATGCTAGCTTAACAGCACAATATTTACCCTTAGGTGGTCGCTACGCAGTGGCGGATCCAGGGAGGGGTGATGGGGGTGATCACCTCCCCCCTCTCAAACCAAGTGATATTATATTCGAAGATTATAAAAATATTCATTTATTTTTATAGAAATTTAACCAATTGGCACCCCCCTCTTAACTATGCTGGATCCGCCACTGTCGATTAAGCATAAAAAGTCATTCTTATAAAAATAATATTAATATAATATAAGTATTTCTATAAAAATAAATGAATATTTTTATAATCTTCAAATATAATATCACTTGGTTTGAGAGGGGTGGGGGTGATCGCCCCCATCACCCCTCCCTGAATCCGCCACTGCTTAGCGACCACTTAGGGGTGAATATTGTGCTATTAAGGTAGCATTAACGCAATAAAATGCGTGTAGGTAGCGAAAATATGAAAAAATTTATTTTGGGCCACCACTGTAGCTTTGGGGAGCAAAGAATGTAAAATGTGCATAGGTCGTGATTTGTAGGTTACACTGTGTTGTTTTATTTTACATAAGTACTTTATCAATAAAACAAACAGATGACGAAAAAATAAACAAAAACTGGAGCGTCAAAGCATATATGAGGTTTACGGCGCCACTGTGCCGTAACGGTTGCTTAAACGAAAAAAATGAGTAGGACCTAATTTTTAGAGTAAATAGTGGTCTTTAACCTTGTATAAGTTTTGTTTAATAAAAATGAATAGGTAATGAGAAAATCGTAAAAACATGCTGGATAAGGTATAGGGGTAGTTTCTGCAGTATATTTTCAAGGATAGGGGTGGTTTGCGCAGGGATGTTGCAATAACCATACATATTTTTGAAAAGCACTATAGATGAAGCATATGCCCATATGAATCAAAAAGCAAAAAACAAAAAAAAATTTTCAACCCCCCATTTTATTTATTGTTTTTGGCTACAGGGGTTGCACTAGGAAATCGCTTTTAGTGTCCATGCATGGGTAATAATAACTTGCACAAAATGATATATGAAGCCTATTAATGAAGGGCATTGTGTGTGAAGGATTCCAAGAAAATCACTTTATTTATTAATTCTTCTTTTTTTTTGGGTGGTTCCGGGGAAAAATGGGGGTGCATTATACAAATTTGTAAATAACACCAGTACATGGGTAATCGCTGAAAGGCTTTTTACTCTAGCATAAACGGTTCAGATGGTATAAAAAGGGGTTTTTTAAAATGTAACACCCTGTAATTAAAAAAAGGGCAATTACCCTTAAGTGAAACCTATACCAAAAAATCAACCATCTATTTGTGAATAATTTCCGCAGCATTTCTTTTTAATTTCCGTTACAGTTAGGGAAAAATATTTTTTTTTTAAAAACATCTTTTTTAAAAGCTTGTCAACTTTGGGGCACCACCCTTGCTAAACGGTGGATGATAGAGAGATGCTGTCGAAAATAAATCGTAGAAAATATAGTCCTCTTCATATTTCTAAAAAAGAAATTTTTTTGTAAAAGGTACAGGAAGGGCTACGTTCTGCAAAAACCATAAATTACCCCCTTTAAAGGGGTGAAAAGGGGGGTTCCGGGGCGAAATTTTTTCAGAAAAAGTTAGTCTTATAATAAGCACCCCTTGATATGCCAGAAAAAAAAAATAAAACCGGACTTGTGTCCATTTTGCAAGGTTCAACCTCTGTTTCCTACACTACAAGAATTCTTTAATTTTTAGTGACCGTTACTGAAAAATTTTACTGTACAGTATAACCAGTGTTAACGGCCACCTGCCAGCATCGGCCACCTCTCCTAACAGCCAGTTTAAAAATTTCCCAAACCAATTATATGTAGACTACAAAAACTGGCAATAGCGGCCACCTTTCTATACCGGCCAATAGTTCTTTCATTTTTAGTGGCCGTTACTGACAGGTTTTACTGTATTACGAAAAAGGATGAAATGTGAGATTCTGTCTAACGGCGCGACTACTCGCGGGTTAAAACTAATTGGCTTTCCCCAAAGCCATAAATTCCACAAAAAGAAGAAGAAGAAAAAAAATATATTCCTACGCATTACTACACCCTTCCTCCAGGAACTTACGAAATTTTTTCAAAATTGCAAAATTTTTAATGAAGTTATCGCGAAAAAGGATAAAAATTGAGATTCTATCTCACCGCGCGACTACTCGCGGGTTAACGTTTCGACGCCCAAATCGGGTGCCGTTGTCAAAATACAAAATACTATTAACATAAACAAAAATGTTGTTGCTTAGTAAAAAAATTCTTCTAATAATTTATTTAATTTGACTCATTTATATAGGCAATTCAGATACATATAATACATTTTAAAGTAGAAGACTTTAAAATGATATTGCCAATATTTATGAGTTGCGTTCCTGGGAGGACTTTACTGAAAGATAGTTCATTCGATTACATGAAATCAACCTCAACTCAAGAATGTCCAACAAAAGACAACCACATGCAACGGTGACATTAACATTCTCTCGTTAGAGATCTCATAGTAAATCACGAGGGAAAACCAGGAAAAACGTCGTGATACTATCCCGACATCGTAAGTATTTGGTCTTACATTTAATTTACTCTCAAAATTAATATCAAATTCTGACTTTACTATATTTTTGTTTAAATTATAAATAATATCAATAATACATGGATATATAAGTAATACTAAAATATAAAATATGTACTAACTCGACTATTGACTTACTAATTGTGGTATTTTCTTTCTATTGACTTCCTCTTTCAGTATGGGTATCCACATCCTACTGCATTCCACCGAGGAATGTGCGACACAATTGGTTTCGTTTAGCATAATTAGAGCCGTTTCTTTGATTTTTCTCTTTTTACTATCTGTTTCTTTCAGGAATATACTTGAATCTCTCCAGTGAACTCTATGTTCATTATCCCATGCGTGTTGACATATTTGAGATCTATCAAATTCTCTATTTTTAATATAAGATTGATGTTCACTTATTCTAACGTTTAATGGTCTTGATGTTTCACCTATATAAAACTGTTCGCATTCACAGGGTATTTTATAAATACAATTCTTTGTCCTTTCTTGTTCATTGTTAGGTTTAGTTTTAGATAGAATAGATCCCAATGTGTTGGTTGTTTTGAATGTTGTTGAAATGTTGAATTTATTTCCTATTGTTTTAAGTTTCTCGGATAGTCCTTTTATGTATGTTATTGATATTTTCCTCGTATTATTTTTTATGAATGTTGTAGGATCCCGTTCTATGTTGTTCTGTTCCATTCGATCCAATCTTGACAATTCCTTATTTATAAACGTTAAAGGATAATCATTTTTTAATAAAACAGATGTTAGGAATTGTTTTTCTTCTAAAAATGAATTTTCGGTAGAACAAGTAATTTTGGCTCTATCATATAAGGATTTTATGATTCCCTTTTTAACGTTGATGTTGTGATTTGATTTGTAATTGAGATATCTGTTGGTATGTGTTGATTTTCTATACACTTGAGTCTCATCAACGTTAAAAAGGGAATCATAAAATCCTTATATTTTATGATAGAGCCAAAGTTACTTGTTCTAACGAAAATTCATTTTTAAGAAGAAAAACAATTCTTAACATCTGTTTTATTAAAAAATGATTATCCTTTATCGTTTATAAATAAGGAATTGTCAAGATTGGATCGAATGGAACAGAACAACATAGAACGGGATCCTACAACATTCATAAGAAATAATACGAGGAAAATATCAATACCATACATAAAAGGACTATCCGAGAAACTTAAAACAATAGGAAATAAATTCAACATTTCAACAACATTCAAAACAACCAACACATTGAGATCTATTCTATCTAAAACTAAACCTAACAATGAACAAGAAAGGACAAAGAATTGTATTTATAAAATACCCTGTGAATGCGAACAGTTTTATATAGGTGAAACATCAAGACCAGTAAACGTTAGAATAAGTGAACATCAATCTTATATTAAGGGCCGGTTGTTCGAACGCTAATCAACAATGATCATTATCAAATATTTAATTACTGTCACCAAAACTGTCAATGTCAACTTTGTTTGTGTTACTGAAAACATAATTAATTACAATTATGAGATTTATTATTAATTATGTTAATAATTATTGTTATATTAATTGATTATAGACTCCACAGAATTTTTAAGAACCCAAACAAAGTTGACATTGACAGTAATTAATTATTTGATAATGATCATTGTTGATTAGCGTTCGAACAACCGGCCCTTAAAATAGAGAATTTGATAGATCTCAAATATGTCAACACGCATGGGATAATGAACATAGAGTTCAGTGGAGAGATTCAAGTATATTCCTGAAAGATACAGATAGTAAAAAGAGAAAAATCAAAGAAACGGCTCTAATTATGCTAAACGAAACCAATTGTGTCGCAAATTCCTCGGTGGAATGCAGTAGGATGTGGATACCCATACTGAAAGAGGAAGTCAATAGAAAGAAAATACCACAATTAGTAAGTCAATAGTCGAGTTAGTACATATTTTATATTTTAGTATTACTTATATATCCATGTATTATTGATATTATTTATAATTTAAACAAAATTATAGTAAAGTCAGAATTTGATATTAATTTTGAGAGTAAATTAAATGTAAGACCAAATACTTACGATGTCGGGATAGTATCACGAGGTTTTTCCTGGTTTTCGCTCATGATTTACTATGAGATCTCTAACGCGAGAATGTTAATGTCACCGTTGCATGTGGTTGTCTTTTTAAAGACAGATCACATGCTATGATTTTTTTTGTGACGGATATTCTTGAGTTGAGGTTGATTTCATGTAATCGAATGAACTATCTTTCAGTAAAGTCGTCCCAGGAACGCAACTCATAAATATTGGCAATATCATATTAAAGTATTCTACTTTAAAATGTATTATATGTATCTGAATTGCCGATATAAATGAGTCAAATTAAATAAATTATTAGAAGAATTTTTTTACTAAGCAACAACATTTTTGTTTATGTTAATAATATTTTGTATTTTGACAACGGCACCCGATTTGAGCGTCGAAACGTTAATAAAAATAATTTTTTAATAATATTGTGGCTTATTTCCCATTCTCAATAGTTAAAATTGTAAAAATGCCACAAGAAAATAGCTTCAGAACAACATTTAAAAAGATTGTCCGTAGAAAAAATCCTTTTACATATTAGCAAAGCTGGTATTTTAAACGAATTTTGACGAATGTACTTCAATTGGAGACTAGTTATATTAAGGGCGGGGGGCTGGGAGCCGACAAATGCACGAGCTCAAAAACTAAAAGAGGCAATTTAACACTACTATCATTTTCTATATCTCGGGATCTACTAAATATATTTTGATCGTTCTTTTTTAATTTGCATGTAATTTTTCTGTACATTACAAATATGCAATTTGTCTAGACCAGTCTAATTTGTTTAAACAATTTTTGAAAAATATTTTTTTCCCAAAAATCCATGATTTTAATCATACTATGTATCATTATTAATTATAGAAAAAGTTAAGGTATACTTTAATAAATAAATTATCTTCAATAAATAATTATTTAATAAAAATAATTTATTTATTAAAGTGTACTTAAACTTTTTCTATGATCATTAATGATACTATGATTAAAAAAATAGATTTTTGTAAAAAAATATTTTTGCAAGAATGGTTTAAACAAATTAGACTGTTTATTAATTAATAAATTTATAAATAAATTGCATATTTGTAATTTACGTAGAAATTACTTACAACTTAAAAAATAAAAGATCAAATCCATTGAGTTGATCCGGAGATACAGAGAATTGTATTAGTTTGAAATTGTTTTTTCGGAATTTTAAATCAGTGGATTTGTAGGTTCCCCCTAGTAATCATTTGAACTACGTTTTTGAAAAATCGTAGAGAGTGCTGTGAAGGTACAATGTTTGTGCAAATTTTTTAAGAAAAAACACAAATCCCATTCTTTAAAATGGCATTAATGGGATTCCTTAATTATTATAAACAAATTAACTGTGAATTAAAAAAACACATGGCTAACTTTTCCCAAATTAACCCAAGCTAAATTTTTTTATTTAAAAATTCGTGTTAAAATACTAGCTTTTCGAATATACATATAAAAAGATTGCTTCTACGGACAACATTTTTAAAGTTATTCTAAATGTTTATGAACTACAAAATTTCAAAAATTTGGCATTAGGATTTTTGACTATACTAATAAATTTTTTATCTTTTTTAATACATTCAGATACTATCACACTTCTTCTTTCATTTAGCATACTCAGAATTGTCCTATCATTATTATTTTCTGTCTTATGTTATTACAAAATAAAGGTCTCTGGGATAAACAAATAGAATAACTCTTAAGCTAATTAATGGATCTATCTCAAATTTTGATGATTTATTAAGTACCCCAATACCCAACTCTGAGTGAAACACTAATGTTCTAAGGTAGTTTCTATAAAAGGTATTAACAAATAACAATTTTCACTAATTTTGAACTTTGCGGAGCAAAAAATTAACTTTTTAACTTTCAAAAATCGGCATTTTGAAGGTCTTTCAATGTTCTAAAAAAGTGAATTTTGGAATTTTATATCAACTGTTTAGCTTTTGAATGGGATGCAAAAAATCGAAAAAATTGCAATTTTTGCACTAAATTCTTAATAATTAAGAGTAAACATTAGCGATCAACAGGTAGCAACAAAATATAACTTCGGGAGATAGTATCATAAACTTTGGCAACAGTGGTAATCTTTGACATTATCTAAGATTAATATTATGACAGTATTATAGTGGCGCTAAATGGAAGTAATAGAAAACGATTTTATTATTAATAAATAGATATTTATAAAAATAAACCAAAATGGGTGAAAATTTTATGTTAAGATAGGTATTTAGAAAGGTATTTGCATGAAATATCTAATAATAAAACAATAATAAATAATAATTTTTTGTTGTGAAGCGAAACAAATTTCGATTTTCGCATAATACCCCAGGCTGTGGGATTCAGGGTGTGTAATTCAGGAATTTTTGGAACCTATCAGGTGTTGTAAAGGACGATGCCATGAAGAACTTCTGCTAAAATGTAATCAAAAATATTGTGCGCTTTTTTTTATTGCGATTTTCATTTGTTAAATTTGCAATTTTTAATGATTTTTAATTTTGCAGCTTAGGATACTGATTTTAGAGAAAAACTTTTTAATAGAAAATTGTAGTAAATTACAAAACCTACAATTTGAGGTATGGTAAGCTTAGTTTCGTTAATTGGTTATTGCAAAACAACCTGCGAAAAGTCAAAAATGGCCGTTTTTACAATTGCATTATTTATTGTACAAATAATTTTTTTATTTTTTAAAGCTTTAAAATGAAGATCTTTCAATTTCAAACATAAAAAAATTATAAAGCAAGATTAACTTTGTTGCTTAGATATTATAAATTGTTTATCCCAAGAGGTCAAATGTCGAAGGCTATAACTTTAAAAAAATCGTGGAGAGTTGGTGAAACATCTAATCTTCTTCTAAAGAGTTATATTTTCATATTCTGATGTAAATAAATGCGTAAAACATTTTTAAACCTCTAATTTTTGGGTTTGAAAATAAAGGGGCAAATTTCGTTAAAAGCATTTAGAGCTGAAGCGGCCCTGTACATCCTATGAGTTTCTAACTTACAGATTATTGTTGCTGAAGACAAAACGAAGATTTATAAAAAAATAAAAATTTTCTACAACCAACTGAAGGCGAGATAACTGTTTTTGTTTCTTAAGTCGTAGTGCCTTTATTTATAAAAATTAAGAAATTATTTTACAGTCATTGACTAAAGGAAGACTTATATTATCTTAAAATAAAAATTATTGTAAAGTATAATTACATTTAATTATTAAAAATTATTTTTAAAATCAGTGCTTTTGCGAGCGGCCGAATTTTGCAAATCGCCCGGCTCGCTTCAAATATGCGCGGTCGGAAAATTTTTACGTAACTTGTATTAAATTTTGACAGAAAACAATTTAATAATATTACCATTATAATATACAGTCTATTTACCACTGTATTTGTTTTTCTTGATAAACTTTTATATGTGAAATTTCATTTCTGAAAAAATAATATTACAAAAATGATACATATTTATGAAATATATTACTATATTTTTAATTTTTTTATTGTTATATAAATACAATAATAATAATGTTACTTCTTACTATAATATACAATATAAAACTTTTTCTTCTTGTAGTGACTATTCTTTTTGGATTTCTCACATAAAAGTTTACCAAAAAAAAAACCAATACAGTGGTAAATAGACTGTATATTATAATTGTAATATTAAATTGTTTTCTGTCAAAATTTAATACAAGTTACGTAAAAATTTTCCGAGCGCGCGGATTTGAAGCGAGCCGGGCGATTTGCAAAATTCGGCCGCTTGCAAAAGAACCGATTTAAAAAATAATTTTTAATAATTAAATGTAATTATAGTTTATAATAATTTTTATTTTAAGATAATATAAGTCTTTCTTTAGTCAATGACTGTAAAATAATTTCTTAATTGTTATAAATAAAGGCACTACGATTTAAGAGAAAAAAAAAACAATTATCTCGGCTTCAGTTGGTTGCAGAAAATTTTTATTTTTTTTATAAATCTTCGTTTCGTCTTCAGCAACAATAATCTGTAAGTTAGAAACTCATAGGATGTACAGGGCCGCTTCAGCTCTAAATGTTTATAACGGTATTTGCCCCCTTACTTTCAAACCCAAAAATTAAAAGGTTTAAATATGTTTTACGCATTTATTTACATCAGAATATGAAAATATAGCTCTTTAAAAGGAGATTGGATGTTTCACCAACTCTCTACGATTTTTTTTTTCAAAAAGTTATAGCCTTCAACATTTGACCTCTTGGGATAAACAATTTATAATATCTAAGCAACAAATTCGTTAATCTGGATTTACAATTTTTTTTATGTTTGGAATTGGCTTTAAAAAATAAAAAATAATTATTTGTACAATAAATAATGCAATTGTAAAAAACGGCCATTTTGGACTTTCGCAGGCTGTTTTGCAATAACCAATTAACGAAATTAAATTTACCATAGCTCAAATTGTAGGTTTTTTAATTTACTACAACTTTATATTAAAAGTTTTTCTCTAAAATCAATATCCTAAGCTGCAAAATTAAAAATCATTAAAAATTGTAAATTTAACAAATAAAAATCGCAATAAAAAAAAGAGCACAATATTTTTGGTTACATTTTAGTAGAAATTATTTGTGGGACCGTCCTTTACAACACCTGATAGGTTTCAAAAACTCCTGAATTATATCACGTTTTTTCACCCACAGCCTGGGGTATAATTTTGGCACGGTTTTTAATGGACTTTTTCTTGAAAGGTTTCACTTTATTTTTCGTTTGATTTACTTTTTTCATGTTGTTAAACTATTGATAATATTTTTAGAATAAAAAATCCTCCTAAAACTTTATATACCTACATATAACTAAAACTCACAATTAACAACAATCTATTCTTTCAAAGAGGCCAACAACTTATAAAAAAACAACAAATATATAATAAATTAACTATCACTAAACACTACTTTCCTATGAGACAACAAAAACGAATTCTTAAATTAACACACTACTGCACTGAACAGATATCGATAGAGATGACACAACAGATTAGAGAAAATCTGACGCAGGTTTGTCAAAATGACAGTGATAATTTCTCTATGTTGCCTAATTAGTTATTTAGTTATAATATGTTCGATTTCTTGTTAGAAATAAAAAATTTTAGTAGTTCCAAGATTACACACAATCTAGGCATGGGATAAAAAAAGTTTATTTGAAGAAAGTTTGTCTTCTTCTTAATGGCGATACAGGCTCCTTTTTTCAATATTTTATTTAGTTATAGAGTATTTTCCACGTACTAACATATTTCTGAAATTGGACTCTGTACCGCCGTTCTTTATTATATTATGAATATGTGTGCCAAATATCTCAACAAAATATTCAAAATTATATCCTTTGTAAAAGGTATATTTAAAACACCCCGATAATGGTTACATCACAAAACAAAACGTATTCGGATTAGTAGGTAATTCATCATCAGTGAAGCCCTAAAATAGTAAGTATAACCTAATTAATAATAGATAATGTTATAAAAGTGGACTAATGTTAAGAATTGACAGAGGCCATACTTACAATAGCATGCATGCGTGAGCCACCAAACAGTTATGGGCGAAAACCCTTTAAAAGTTTCAAGATCTAAGAAATCATTTCAAGATCTTGAAACTTTTAAAGGGTTTTCACCCATAACTTTTTGGTGGCTCACGCATGCATGCTATTGTAAGTATGGCCTCTGTCAATTCTTAACCTTAGTAAACTTTTATAACGTTATCTATTATTGATTAGGTTGTACTTACTATTTCAGGGCTTAACACTGATGATGGATTACCTATTAATCCGAAAACGTTTTGTTTTGTGATGTAACCCATATTGGGGTCTTTTAAATATACCTTTTACAAAGGATCTTGTATTTTTTGTGATTTATGGTATACAGCCAGTATGGTGGTACTGGATTGCCATCTAATGTAACTGGTATTTACTGTCACTCTGGGAGCTAAGGGTGATAATACATCAGGTTCTTTTCAATGTTAAGTAGTTAAGGGAGAATAAAGCATCTTCACTCGATGAACACCAAGTTTATTCTGATTTCTCATTGTATTATTTTTGACAATCAAACTATGTTCTTGCAATCATCCACGGGTTGCTTATTCAGCACCCATGGCTCAATATTTAGAACACCTAATATTTAAACAAACAATGAAGGTAAATGTTAGTCGATATTACACAATCTTGACCGAGTTCAATATTGGATATTATTTTACATCTATTAATTCATCTTGTAATACTTATGAAAATCTTTATCTCGCTTATTCGAGGACACCAGCTACAGGAATTTTACTTTCCTCGTGGAATTTCAACGAAAACATTTCGTTTATAAATTCGCGAAAGTGTGTGTGTTATTGCGTTGCTGCTCCTGCAATACTCAGATTAGATTTATCGATGGATTCTTATGGAGTTTTTTCTTCTGAAACCAAATCTGAAAACGGCATTTCGATATTTCTAACCGTTTTCGAGATAATCGACTTCAAAGTCTAAAATGTGACGTCACAATCGTTTTATTTTTCTGCCGACACACTACACGTCCAGCTGAAACCGTTGCTATTAAGTAGGCTAGTTTTTTAATCTCAATTTGTTAAGCAAAGCATATGTTATTTACATTTGAGTTTGACACTTCGTGAATGTCAAACTAAATTTTAAATTAAGTACTAACCGTTAACTACCCACGCATCAAGTTATAACATAACTAAACGCGTGGCGTACTTTATAGGCCACAAGAGAATACACTTAAAAACAGCAGATTTGTTTATTTTTTTTTAAATACACTTAGTTGTTCGTCATAAACCTTATTCGGCATCAGTGAACACTTGGAGTTCCTTCTCAGTAAGATAATTGGGATTTATAACTGGAATCATGGAATAATAGTCCAGGGCTCATCTGTTTTGAGATGGACGTTGAGAGGTGACTCAAATTTTTTTGCAGAAATTGCTTGATAATAACTCAAATAATAATATGTGAGTTATCCTCCCACTCAAAATGGTCCGGAACATTGTTTAAATAATCAAAATGTCAAAATATGAAGGAAAAATTCGATTTTTTATTGGTTTTTTGATTATAACTTTAAAACTGTTCATTTCTGAAAAAAGTTTTACTGACAGAAAAGTTGCGTAATTAAATATCCTACAATATAGAATTGGTTAAAAATTTAAAAAATATTCACTCTTGTTGCAAAATAGCAATACTTGCGAAAAAAACCATACAAAAACAAGTATTCGCATTTTAAGTTTTTCAACCATTTATGCTACACTTACTCCTTCATATTTTACCCAGAAAAACTTTATGATATAGTAAAACAACACTGTAAATTTCATTAAGATCGGTTTAATTGATTTTGCAAAATAAATTTTGCAATCCAGCTTTCGCAAAAAAAATTCATTTTTTAAAAATGTTGCAGGACTGAAAATACAGCAGATAGTAAGTTGAATTTTTTTTTGCTTATAGAAGTGTACTGTACCTTTCATTTGCAATTTCCAAAATTAAGGCTCTGGGTACATAATTCGCAAATATTTTACGTGTATCCCTAATTTTTCTGTCTTTACACGGCAAATTACGTGTAGTAAAATTCACACTGGTGTGGATATGTAAATATTACTAGAATGTCATTCTACTTGAAAATGTCATAATTAATTTAAAGAGATGGCTTTTGAATGTTCTTGGATAACTGTTATTTTTATAATTGCAAATTATTAATTCAGTTAATAAATGTGATAATTTTTTCACTAACTATGTTTTCAGTGATTGTAATAATTTATTTGTACAATAAAAACTAATAATCAATCGAGAAAAGAGGAAAAGTGTTAAAGTGATTTTTTAATAATATGTTGTTATTTTGGAACGCTTACAATTTTGAACATCTCTAACAACAAAATACTTGGATCACAGGATATATCTGATGTATTCTCTGCTTGGATCTTCCACAAATAATACACAATAAATAACTTTTTATTAAGTTCACGTCTTAAATCAATTATTTATCAAATACACTATATATCAATAATATTTAATCAATTTCTCAAAATATTCCCGATGCAATGTCAAATATTTAAAATTGTCACTGATTGTCAGTGTCTGACTGACAATATATGCTGACAATATTATATTCGGTTGAGTGCGTTGTAAGACAAAGACAGATTTGGAAAATATTACCACGGCATTGTGTTCATTTTTTTCAAATCCTGAAAAAACCAATAAATATTTTTGAAAAATTTAAACGCAGAATGAAAGACTAAATTATTACCGAGGGCCGAAAGTCCCTTAGAATAAATAAAAAGTTTATTTTGAATGAGATATTTGAAATTAAAAATAACACTAAATTTTCTCTTAGTTTTTTCACCCCTGTAACTTATTAACATAAACATTATAGAAGTTCTCAGGGACTTTCGGCCCTCGCTAATAACGTAATCTTTCATTCTGCGTTTAAATTTTTCAAAAATACTTATTAGTTTTCTCAGGATTTGAAAAAAATGAATCCCCATTTGAATAGCATTGCAGCCGAAAATACGTACCGATCCTCTTAAAATCGAATAATTACCACGGCGTCAGGAAATTTTTTAAATAAACATTAATTTTTGGTGCTACGCGCAGGACAGCGGTGTTCGATTCACACAAGTTGATTTCCACCAAAATTTCTTCTAATCTTTATCTAATATATTATTTTCTTACTCTATATTTTGTTGTATTTTAATATTTTAATTACACAAAAATCAAACTAATTTTATTATTGTTTGTGAAATATTGTTTAAACAATTGTATATGTTTAAAAATAATAAAATTTTATTCTCTAAGTTAAAATATATGAACAAAGAATGCCCAATCAGAGCAAACTATCCGCTGTCCTGCGCGTAGCACCAATAATTAATGTTTATTTAAAAAAATTCCTGACGCCGTGGCAGTTAATCGATTTTAATTTTGCAAATTGAAAATTAAAGGTACAGTACACTTCTATACGCAAAAAAAATTCAACTTTCTATCTGCTTTATTTTCAGTCCTGTAACATTTTGAAAAAACGAATTTTTTTTGCGAAAGCTGGATTGCAAAATTTATTTTGCAAAATCTATTGAACCGATCTTAATGAAATTTACAACGTTGTTTTATTACATCATAAAGTTTTTTTGAGTGAAATATGAAGGTCCTAAGTGGGGCATAAATGGTTGAAAAAACGTAAAATGCGAATACTTGTTTTTGTATAGTTTTTTCGCAATTATTGCTATTTTGAAACAAGGGTGACTATTTTTTAAATGTATAGTAAATTCTATATTGTAGGAAATTTAATTATGCAACTTCTATGTCAGTACAACTTTTCTCGGAAATGAATACTTTTAAAGTTATAATCAAAAAACCAAGAAAAAAATCGAATTTTTCCTTAATTTTTTGACATTTTGATTATTTAAACAATGTTCCGGACCTTTTTGAGAGGGAGGATAACTCAAATATTATTATTTGAGTTATTTTCAAGCAATTTCTGCAAAAAAATTTAAATCACCTCTCAACGTCCAAATGTACTAATATTTTTACAGATCCGCCCTGGTCTATAACTGCATTCCATGATAAATAAAATTACTAATAAAAAATTTCTTGAAATGTGATTTTTTACAGGAGAAAAAGTATTGTTCATAAAGAAAAATATATTTTGTGCCATAATGACTAAAAAACAATTGAAATATGTACTTATATTACTAGTTATATTAATATAATCGTGGCGTATATTGTCCACCACCGGAAACAACAAATAATAAACTGTAAATTAAGGTTTTCCCAGAACGCCGATTATAACGAAACTAAAACCAAATTGTAAAGCACATTCCAGTGAGAGGTTAGAGAGATAAACAAGGTCAAAAATTAAATTTTTAAATATATTTGCAGTAGAATTCTTATATATGGCGTACAAAATACGCCAGCGCGTGTAGTTAAAGGTTAATAAAACATTAATGACATTTGATAGTGAATTTAATTATTATATAAAATAAATAAGATGTTCAAAAATACAATTTGAGTACATTTTAAAAGCAATAATTATTTATTAACAGCTTTAAAAAGGTATATACGGGTATACAGCCTTCCCTTTATGATAAATGGACTGTTCCATTTGCTATGAAATTAAAATATAGTCGGTTCGCTAAACTCGACACAACTGGCTAGTAATTTTAGTAGGAAATTTTTTTGTTTTTGCGAATTTTGCCAAAATTGACGAAATTACTAATTATTTAGTAATTATTAACTACTTAGTAATTATTTTTTTTGCCAAAGTGGCAAAATTATTGACTAAAATCACTAAAATTCTTTTATTTTTAATTTGACGAAGAAAAGTTATTCTCCATAAAAACCTCTTCATGTTCTAAGATTTATGATGCAACCATCATATGTAAAATTTTATTAATTTAATACGAGGTATATAAAAAATATGAATTTCGATCAAAAGTAAACTACCTTTATAGTTCATAACATTTAAATTAGAATGATATAATTGCGCATTAAAACATAATTACTAATTCTAAACTATTTTTCATAATAGCAATTTTCCATATTATGAATTAAAATACGTAAATAAACAAAGTTTTCGTTATGATAATGCTCGCATTTTCAGCTTGTTTAATTTCGATTTGTTAAGCAAAGCATAGGCTATTTACATTTGAGTTTGACACTTCGTGAATGTCAAACTAAATTTTAAATTAAGTATTAATAAAATATCAATGACATTTGATAGTGAATTTAATTATTATATAAAATAAATACGATGTTCAAAGATACAATTTGAGTATATTTTAAAAGCAATAATTTATTAACAGCTTAAAAAGGTTTATACGAGTAGACGTTCTCCCCTTTATGATACATGGACTGTTCCATTTGCTATGAAATTAAAATATGGTCGGTTTGCTAAACTCGACACAACTGGCTAGTGATTTTAGTAGTTATTTTTTTTTGTTTTTGCGAATTTTGCCAAAATTGACAAAATTACTAATTATTTAGTAATTATTAACTAATTAGTAATTATTTTTTTGCCAAATTGGTAATATTATTGACTAAAATCACTAACCAGTTGTGTCTGAGTTTAGCGAACCGACAGTATATGAAATAATATTGTTTGGTATAAAAAATTATGGTCTGATATGTGCAATTACATCCTTCTAATGGAAAAAGAAATTTGAAGATTTTTCTCAAATTATATGGATACCAAACCACATTTACATTTATAACTCTTTTATTTTTAATTTGACGAAGAAAAGTTATGCTTCATAAAAAGCTGTTCATGTTCTAAGATTTATGATGCAACCATCATAATAATACCTATGTAAAATTTTATTAATTTTATACGAGGTATATAAAAAATATGAATTTAGATCAAGAGTAAACTACCTTTATAGTTCATAACATTTAAATTAGAATGCTATAATTGCACATTAAAACATAATTATTAATTCTAAACTACTTTTCATAAGAGCAATTTTCTATATTATGAATTAAAATACGTACATATATAAACAAAGTTTTCGTTATGATAATGCTCGCATTTTCAGCTTATTTGAATATATTATGTTCATTTTTCAACAAAAGAAAGGTCCTTTCTAGACGTTTTTTGCAAATAAATCAGAAAGTAAATATTTTATGGAAAAAAATATTCTTAGCAAAAAATATAGCATATAAAATAGTAAAAAAAAAATGGTGTATGCGTGAAGTCTGTACACCCAGTAGAAGTAGAGTTGTAGCTAATGAAAAGTAAGTTCTTATTCGTCAAATTCCAAATCGAATATTTCAACGTAAAATAATCAGAGGCATTATGTTTACTCACGTTGCTATAAATTCCTGGGTACCTTGAATAGTTGTTTATCATTCCAGTAGGGTAGCTTTATTTTGCACATTTCACATTTGTTTCATCCCGAATTCGGTTTTATCAGTGTGCTGAACTAAATAGTTTTATTTTGTTCTATAATAGTTGTTTTATAATATCGGCAGAGAAAACCAAATATATGACAACAGCTAAATACCCAGTACGATGTAAAATCGAAATTGATGGGAAAATAATAAATCAGGAAGCAACTAGTTACGGAGATGTTGAGGAAGAAGTACAACAATAAAGCTTAAAAGCAAGTAAAGCGGCGGGATCTCTTAATGACACAATCTGGAAGAACAAACACCTAAGATAAGACACAAAAGCAAGAATCTATAAAGCAGCAATTAGCCCTATATTTACATACACGGCGGAGACAAGACCTGGCATATCTCAAACGAGACGACTACTAGAAACAACAGAGATAAAAATAATTCAAAGGATATCAGGGAAACGTCTGTTGGATAGGGAGAGAAGCGAAAACATAAGAAGAGCATTCAATGTAGAAGACATAAATGGATGGGTGACAAAACGGAAACAGGTGAGGAACGAACACAGTAGAATGGCAGAGGATAGTACGAATAGCACGAGATAAGTCACCAAATGGACGAAGAAGTATTGGCAGACCAAGAGAAAATGGTGCGATACTTTAAACAATTTAGGAGGCTAATATTGAAGAAGAAACCGGATTTAAAGCCTACATACAAGATATAAGAAGAAGAAGAAGAAGAAGAAGAAGAAGAAGAAGAAGAAGAAGAAGAAGAAGAAGAAGAAGAAGAAGAAGAAGAAGAAGAAGAAGAAGAAGAAGAAGAAGTATTTCAATATGAGTTTGAGTAAATGTTTGACTGAGGCGGAAATGCTAAAATAATTACTAAATTTTGAAAATATATCAGGTGACGAGAGTGATAATGATAATGGCACGGTTTTCCAAGATGACTCCCTTTGAGATAAAGATTTTGCGCCGGGGCAGTAGTTGGACTCTTCGTCGAGCGAATCAGATTCAGATAAAGCCGGATTTATGTTAGGACGGTGCGTGTACACCATGAGCCGCAGAATAATAGACGGCGCACGTTCCCGTTCTCGCTCCGTCCTGTTGTACTATAAACTATCAAATGTCTTTGATACCGCGTATATTTGAAATTTGAAAAATATAGTATAGAATCGAATCAAAAATGTTTGATACAGTAGAAATGCAGCAAAACTTAGTGCGTGAACGTGCTCTTATCGAGGTAAACCGCTCGCCTATTTAGTTAGATTCTGAAATGACACCTCATTGATGTCACATTAATAGATAATGAGCCCCCAAGCAATGGAATTATCACAGTAAAATCACTTATTTTATCGATTATTTCATTAATAGGAGATTCTGACCAATAGATAGCTACAGAAATTTGAATTAAATCGATAATTTTTGATAATCTCCCGTCGTTAAGTATATTACGTCAGATACCCTTCGTTGCTACGAAAAAATACATTCAGTGACATTAATGACAATTAATGTTTTAAAAATTATAAAAGTGATGACTTTCAATCTAGTCCAGAAAGCCACTGCGCATCCGCTAGGAAAAATATTCTAATTCGGATTTTTTGCACAATCTTACTCAAAAAGGACCCCTTTTAACAAATTTGCATGTTGCCAGGACCAAAAGTTGGTCAAAAATTTTTTAAACGTTTTTTTTTTGTTTTTTTCCTAAAATTAATTTTTTTGCATGGAACAAATTTTTTTTAGGTTTCTTGGATCATTCCAAACAGAAAAGGTCTTTAGTGACTTTTCTCTAAAGTTGATAGTTTTTGACATATAAGCGATTAAAAATTGAAAAATTGCGAAATCGGCCATTTTTAACCCTCAAAAACTATGTGAAAAACTGAAAATTTGAATGTTGCCAAGGTAGGTAGATATTCTTTAAACATCGATTGATGAAATCCCGAAGAGTTTTTGGCAATACAATATCAAAAACCCCTTTGTTTTTTAATTGCCAATCAAGCGTTCGCGACACTATTTTCCGTATTAAATATAAATGAATAAATTCGTTATTTCGTAAACCGGTGACTTTAAGGAAAAATCCCAAAACAGGTCGGTTTTTATTTTTAAGTTATGATATTGTGGCATATATAGTATACTAGTGACGTCATCCATCTCGGCGTGATGACGTAATCGATGATTTTTTTTAATGAGAATATGGGTCGTGTGCTAGCTCATTTGAAAGGTTCTTCAATTCTCTATTCAGTAATATAAACATGTACATAATTATTTATACAGGGTGTCCAAAATTTTTTTATTAAATTAAATCATTTGGCAAATTGAAAAAAAAATTAAATTATTGGACACCCTGTAAAAATAATTATGTAAATGTTTATATTACTGGATAGAGAATTGAAGAACCTTTCAAATGAGCTAGCAAACGACCCCTATTCTCATTTAAAAAAATCATCGATTACGTCATCACGCCCAGATGGATGACGTCACTAGTATACCATATATGTCACAATATCATAAATTAAATATAAAAATCGACCTGTTTCGGGATTTTTCCTTAAATAGACCAGGGCGCATCTGTAAAAATATTAGTACATTTGGACGTTGAGAGGTGACTCAAATTTTTTTGCAGAAATTGCTTGAAAATAAATCAAATAATAATATTTGAGTTATCCTCCCTCTTAAAAAGGTCCGGAACATTGTTTAAATAATCAAAATTTCAAAAAATTAAGGAAAAATTCGATTTTTCTCTTGGTTTTTTGATTATAACTTTAAAAGTATTCATTTTCGAGAAAAGTTGTAGTGACATAAAAGTTGCATAATTAGATTTCCTACAATATAGAATTGGTTAAAAATTTAAAAAATAGTTACCCTTGTTGCAAAATAGCAATAATTGTGAAAAATACATACAAAAACAAGTGTTCGCATTATACGTTTTTCAACCATTTATGCTACACTTAGGACCTTCATATTTCACCCTGAAAAACTATATGATACATTAAAACAATACTGTATATTTCATTAAGATCGGTTCAATAGATTTTGCAAAAAAAAATTTGCAATCCAGCTTTCGTAAAAAAAAATCATTTTTTCAAAATGTTACAGGACTGAAAATAAAGCAGATAGCAAGTTGAAAATTTTTTGCATATAGAAGTGTACTGTACCTTTCATTTGCAATTTTGCAAAATTAAAATCGATTAACACCACGGCGTCAGGAATTTTTTTAAATAAACATTAATTATTGGTGCTACGCGCAGGACAGCGGATGGTTTGTTTTGATTAGGCATTCCAATGACCTTTGATAATGATTGATACATTTTAATTTTTATTACATTTCGATATAAATAAATAAATTGTTTATTGCAAAATAAAAACACATACTCTATCCCTTGAAATAACACTTTTATTAGTAAAAACTTTCTTTGATTAAACAATATTTCACAAACAATAATAAAATTAGATTGATTTTTGTGGAATTAAAATATTAAAATACAACAAAATATAGAGTAAGAAAATAATATATTAGATAAAGATTGGAAGAAATTTTGGTGGAAATCAACTTGTGTGAATCGAACACCGCTGTCCTGCGCGTAGCACCAAAAATTATTGTTTATTTCAAAAATTTTCTGACGCCGTGGTAATTAATCGATTTTAATTTTGAAAATTGCAAATGAAAGGTACTATACACTTAAATAAGCAAAAAAAAATGCAACTTGCTATCTGCTTTATTTTCAGTCCTGTAATATTTTGAAAAATATGAATTTTTTTTGCGAAAGCTGGATTGCAAAATTTATTTTGCAAAATCTATTGAACCGATCTTAATGAAATTTACAGTATTGTTTTACTGTATCATAAAGTTTTGTGTAAAGTTATCTGGGTGAAATATGAAGGTCCTAAGTCTAGCATAAATGGTTGAAAAATGTAAAATGCGAATACTTGTTTTTGTATGGTTTTTTTCGCAATTATTGCTATTTTGCAACTAGGGTGACTATTTTTAAAATTTTTAACTAATTCTATATTGTAGGAAATTTAATTACACAACTTTTATGCCAGTACAACTTTCCTCGGAAATGAATACTTTTAAAGTTATAATCAAAAAACGAAAAAAAAAATCGAATTTTTCCTTCAATTTTTGACATTTTGATTATTTAAACAATGTTCCGGACCTTTTTGAGAGGGAGGATAACTCAAATATTATTATTTGATTTATTTTCAAGCAATTTCTGCAAAAAAATTTGAGTCACCTCTCAACGTCCATCTCAAAACAGATGCGCCCTGGACAATAAAGTCGCCGGTTTACGAAATAACGAATTTATTCTTTCATTTGCACCATACTGCATACACATGCAACGGTGGAAAATAGTGTCGCGCACGCTTGATTAACAATTAAGAAACAAAGGAGTTTTGAATATTGTATTGCAAAAAACTCTTCGGGATTTCATCAATCGATGTTTAAAGAATATCTACCTACCTTGGCAACATTCAAATTTTCAGTTTTTCACATAGCTTTTGAGGGTTAAAAATGGCCGATTTCGCAATTTTTCAATTTTTAATCGCTTACATGTCAAAAACTATCAACTTTAGAGAAAAGTCACTAAAGACCTTTTCTATTTGGAATGATCCAAAAAACCTAAAAAAATTTTGTTCCATGCAAAAAAAATAATTTTAGGAAAAAAACAAAAAAAAAAAACGTTTAAAAAATTTTTGACCAACTTTTGGTCCTGGCAACATGCAAATTTGTTAAAAGGGGTCCTTTTTTAGTAAGATTGTGCAAAAAATCCGAATTAGAATATTTTTCCTAACGGATGCGCAGTGGCTTTCTGGACTAATCGTCAAATATTTATTAAAACTGTGTGTTTAATGGTACTTAAATAAATAAATTACAATAAAATTTTGGTTTTGAACAGTTTTATTCATGAAATAATCGCAACAAATTACACTCGACCTCTGAAATTAATATAGAGTTTTTGCTCTCGTGACACTTTGACATAATTTCACTCGCCTTCGGGTGATGAAATTAAAAGTGTGAAAGTGTCACTCGGGAAAAATTCAATAATTTCAGAGCTCGTGTGCAATTACTACTGAAAATTTACAAAAACATGATTAAATATTTTATTTGACCTTACATTTTCATTTACGATTTTCTTACACGTGACTCGTGAATAAATAAGTACCTGGTAGTAATTTAATGTTGAAGTAAACACTTGATATGTGTTAATTATATTTAATTTAGCTTTTGCAAACATTTGCTATTAGAATCTCGTGTACAACAGCAAAATTTAAAAACTTTATCCACGCATTAAAAAATGTTAGTTTTCGTCAAACCTTCTTGAAAACTGATAATTTGCACAAGGAACCAACACAGTTAATATTTTGAAGTAAATACTAGGGCGCACAGTGTGTCAATGAGCCTAGATAGGTGGACAAAAGTCATATTCAAAACTAAAAGAATTATTATTTGAATATTGTAAACAATACCCCAAAAACATGCTACTCTAATATTTGTTTATGTCTAACACATCCCACCGTTGAGTAATAGATCCCAAAATAGTCCAGGGTAATAAGGTTTTCTCCGTGACACTCGAGCAGCCAGGGTACTGAAGCGTTTTTTCGACAGGTAATAACTATAAGAGCAAATTGTAACTATTTCCTGCGTAGGAACTGGCGGCCATTTTTATTTATAAACAATTAAGTGTCAAAACATGGCATTTCTCCCTTTTTTTTTCAAATCAATGGAAAACAGTGAAACTTATGGTTCTTTTAGTACAAATATCTTTGAGATTATGGAAAAAGCTTTAAAATGACGTATTACAAAGTTTGATATACTCATTTATTGTTAACATAATTGCTAAAAAAGGTCGGAATTGCAAAAAAAAATAATTTCGAAATATCTATTGTAAAAATTAGTGTACAGCTTTGAAATTTTTGTCATATAAGGACGCTTTGGTCCTTAATATGTGATACAAATTTCAAAGCGATTTATTCAATTGTTTAAATTTTATTCAAATTGTTTATCCCAGAGAGCATTTTTTTGCAATAACATAAGTCAGAAAAAAATGACGTTAGAACCATTCCACATGTGCCAAATGAAAGACCATGAGCTATATTTTCAATTTGGTTTAAAAAAAGTGAATAAAAAATGCATTTATTTGTAATAAATAAATTTAAAAAAGTATCGTAAATCTTTCCTTATAAACTTTTTATTTTGTTATATGTATGAGAAATTATATATATTTACTACAATTTTTTATCAATTATGATATAAATAACATTACTTGGTAGTTGTGCACTTAAAACAGGGTAAAAAAGTTATTTTTTTTTGGAAAAAGTTATTCAAAAAGTTGATAAGGAAAGATTTACGAATCTTTTGCATAATTATTTATTACTAATAAATGCATTTTATACTCGCTTTTTTAAACCAAGTTGAAAACATAGCTCATGCTCTTTCATTTGACACCTGTGGAATGGTTCTAACGTCATTTTTTTCTGACTTAAGTTATTGCAAATAAATGCTCTCTGGGATAAACAATTTGAATAAAATTTAAACAATTGAATGAATCGCTTTGAAATTTTTATCACATATTAAGCACCAAAGAACCCTCATTTGACAAAAATTTCAAAGCTGTACACTAATTTTTACAATAGATATTGTGAAAAAAATTTTTTTTTGCAATTCCGGCCTTTTTTCGCAATTATATTAACAAAAAATGAGTATATCAAACTTTGTAATATGTCATTTTAAAGCTTTTTCCATAATTTCAAAGATATTTGTACTAAAAAAATCATAAGTTTCATTGCTTTCCATTGATTTGAAAAAAAAAAAGGTAAAAATGCCATTTTTTGGCAGTTAATGGTTTATTTTTGTCTTATTACCCTGGCCTAAAATACGTATTCTCATCATTGTAATAGAATAAATTGGTTGAATTCCGTGTATCATTACAATCATACGAAATTAAAGTTTTCCTTGATTTTTAAAGATCATGTTGAAGATAGATAATAGTTATGCTGATTAGTGCTCATTTTTTCTAATCAAACAAATCTATCTGATAATCAAACAATATTAAAAACTTTTTATGATGAACGAAGGAAATTTTCTTCGTTTCGAAACTTTGGAAGGGTGGCAATTAGACCAGGGCGGATCTGTAAAAATATTAGTACATTTGGACGTTGAGAGGTGACTCAAATTTTTTTGCAGAAATTGCTTGAAAATAAATCAAATAATAATATTTCAGTTATCCTCCCTCTCAAAAAGGTCCGGAACATTGTTTAAATAAACAAAATGTCAAAAAATTAAGGAAAAATTCGATTTTTTTCTTGGTTTTTTGATTATAACTTTAAAAGTATTCATTTCCGAGAAAAGTTGTACTGACATAAAAGTTGCGTAATTAAATTTCCTATAATATAGAATTAGTTAAAAATTTAAGCAATACTCACAATTGTTGCAAAATAGCAATAATTTTGAAAAAAACATACAAAAACAAGTATTCGCATTTTACGTTTTTCAACCATTTATGCTACACTTAGGACCTTCATATTTCACCTTGAAAAATTTTATGATACACTAAAACAATACTGTAAATTTCATTAAGATCGGTTCAATAGATTTTGCAAA
This sequence comes from Diabrotica virgifera virgifera, assembly GCF_917563875.1. NCBI lineage: Eukaryota > Metazoa > Arthropoda > Insecta > Coleoptera > Chrysomelidae > Diabrotica > Diabrotica virgifera. Next base: position 52,283,220 of record NC_065451.1, read on the forward strand.
ATAAATTTTGCAATCCAGCTTTCGTAAAAAAAATTCATTTTTTCAAAATGTTACAGGACTGAAAATAAAGCAGATAGCAAGTTGAAAATTTTTTTGCACATAGAAGTGTACTGTACCATTCATTTGCAATTTTGCAAAATTAAAATCGCTTAACACCACGGCGTCAGGAATTTTTTTAAATAAGCATTAATTATTGGTGCTACGCGCAGGACAGCGGATAGGTTGCTCTGATTGGGCATTTCAATGACCTTTTATAATGATTGATACATTTTAATTTTTATGACATTTTGATATAAATAAATAAATTTGTTTATTGCAAAATAAAAACACATACTCTATCCTTTGAAATAACACTTTTATTAGCAAAAACTTTCTTTGTTCATATATTTTAACTTAAATAATAAAAGTTTTTATTTTTAAACATATTCAATTGTTTAAACAATATTTCACAAACAATAATAAAATTAGTTTGATTTTTTTGGAATTAAAATATTAAAATACAACAAAATATAGAGTAAGAAAGTAATATATTAGATAAAGATTAGAAGAAATTTTGGTGGAAATCAACCTGTGTGAATCGAACACAGCTGTCCTGCGCGTAGCACCAAAAATTATTGTTTATTTCAAAAATTTTCTGACGCCGTGGTATTGTTTTTTTTTGCGAAAGCTGTATTGCAAAATTTATTTTGCAAAATCTATTGAACCGATCTTAATGAAATTTACAGTATTGTTTTACTGTATCATAAAGTTTTTCAGGGAGAAATATGAAGCTCCTAAGTGTAGCATAAATGGTTGAAAAACGTAAAATGCGAAAACTTGTTTTTTTATGGTTTTTTCGCAATTATTGCTATTTTGCAACTAGGGTTACTATTTTTTAAATTTTTAACCAATTCTATATTGTAGTAAACTGAATTACGCAACTTTTATGTCAGTACAACTTTTCTCGGAAATGAATACTTTTAAAGTTATAATCAAAAAACAAAGAAAAAAATCGAATTTTTCCTTCAATTTTTGACATTTTGATTATTTAAACAATGTTCCAGACCTTTTTGAGAGGGATGATAACTCAAATATTATTATTTGATTTATTTTCAAGCAATTTCTACAAAAAAATTTTAGTCACCTCTCAACGTCCATCTCAAAACAGATCCGCCCTGGACTAAATTACTTGTACCCGTTTGTACCCGGGCTAAATTTTCTATATGTCATAGCTGCACCTTTCCCATTAATAATAATAATTACTATAACCTGCGCACGCTTGCATATCATTTTTTTAGTATTATCAAAGTTACGTGCTACTATTGTACATACATACATACATAATCGAAAACCTCTTACACCCGTAGGTGTCGAGTTTTTATTGTAATAGAATAAATAAGTTGATTTCCGTTCATTATTTTTTTCACACGAAATTAATAGTAGGGGAGGAAAGTATGCTAAATATGCAGTCACTCGATCGCTTTGGGGACCTATTGGGTTGTGAAGAGTAATGTTAATTCAGACAACAAACGCAATACATACTTAAAATTTGTCCAATTCTTGGTTTTATTGGAACAACAAAGCGATGTTCATCAATTCATTATTTTCGTTAGTTGAGCCATGTATTACGTTTATTGAATGGCTGAACATTCACTATGTGTACCATTATATCCACTTTATTAATATTAAGAATTCTGTTCATTGAGTCAATGAACACTATTCATTGAACCAACAATGTCGTTAATTGACCAACGAAGACTATTTGTTGTGTCAATAACAGTGTTATTTCTCCTAACGTATTTCGTTTATTTCTACAATTATTTCCGCTTATTCTACAATTAATGCCGTTCATTCCCACAATAAATACGGTTATTCTTACAAGCAATTCTATTCATTCTTACAATCAGCTTCGTTCATTCCTACTATGAACGTATTTTATATTAATAATTACTGAATGCATTAGCCCAATGTATGATTAATAATATTTTTTTAAATCCCCTTTTTTGTCCTAAACCTAATGGACTTTACACTGTGTGATTTTTCATAATATGAGAAATCATATCATGATTTCACCAATACGGTGCGCTGGAATAAGTGTTACAGCCACCCCTACCCCTTATTAACTTATTTATTTTTAGCCCATAAGCAAAACGCTCGGACAGGTCGATTTTTAAAATAATCAAAGTATATTATAACATCAATGTTTCGAACTTTACACGATCCCTTTTCAGCTGACAGGCTTAACTTTGATTTTTTTAAATGGGAAAGCACATCATGTGACAGCTCATTTAAAAGCATTTGAAATAGTGATTCCAAAACTGTATAACACTTTAATCCGTTTTGAAAGCGCAGGTGCAAAATTTCGATCGAATTATTTTTAAACGCATTCATTTTTTTGGAATCCTGAGAAAACTAATAACTATTTTTGAAAAATTTAAACGCAGAATAAAAGATTACATTATTACCGAGGGCTGAAAGTCCCTTAGAATAAACAAAAAGTTTCTTTTGAATGGTATATTTGAAATTGAAATTAAAAATCATACTAAATTTTCTCTTTTTCACCCGTGTGATTTATTAAAGTAATCATTATAGAAGTTCTCAGGGACTTCAGGCCCTCAATAACACTATAATATTTTATTCTGCGTTTAAATTTTCAAACATACTAATTAGTTTTCTCAGGATTCAAAAAAAATTTAAAATGAATTCGACCGAAATTTCACGATAATAGACACACGGAAACTTCATTCTACTACTACGGACTACACTTGGAAACGAAATAAAATTATTATTCAGCACTTCGGCAGAGGTAACAGCATTGTTTAACAAAGAAATTTTTTTAAACAATGGCAACACAGAGAAGCTAGTGGTATGACGATAAGGAAAAGCCGTTACATATCAAATGGTCAAGCAACACATTTATTGTCTCAACAACTACGTTTATTGTCACCATGAACGCATTGATTGTGGTTATTAAACGCAGTAGTATATTGATTAATGCATTCGTTGTTACAACAATCAGTTTCCATCTATACAATAAGCATATATTACTCTATATTAACAACATTTGTACATTGTTTTAATGAAATTTGTACGTTGTCACGATAAACCAAGGTAATTGCTTGTCATCTACGAAATCAAGAAAGTGAGTTGCTGCCAGAATTAACAGTAATTATTAAATATACGAAACTAAGTTATTGGCTAAATAAATTGAGTATTATTAATTAACGTACTCTAGTTATTTTCACAAATATTATTCAATCATTGTGACAATAACCAAATACATTCGTCAATGTCTAAAAGTTCGTTGAAACAAAAAATTAAATTGTTGTTATAACGAACTACTATTCAATAATCACTGTTAATCAATATTACGACCTAAATGTTTTTGAGTGCAGGTTCTAAAACCAAAAAACGTTAAGTAAAGTTTTCCAATTTAGTGGGGCCTTTCCATTTTTAATTTAATTTTACAATTCTAACAATCGTTTTTTCCGATTATAGCGCTATTTATCCATAATTCAAAAAAATGTTTCAGATCAAAAGTTACTTATTTTTACATTAGGAATCCGAATCTGCAATAAAAAATGGGGGCTCTTATTTAAAATTTTAAAGTAACCCCTCACCCCACATCCGTGGGGGTCGTGTTTGATGCCATTCGATAGATTTTTCAAACGTATTGAATAAGTGTATTTTTCAGTTTTTCGATCTGATGTTCATTTCGCGAAATATCGCGGGATTCGTATTTAAAATTTTAAATTTACCCCCCCCCCCCAACCCTCTCCGTGGCAGACGTGTTTGGTATCATTCGATAGATTTTTGACAAATATTGAGAAACTTTGTGACTCACCCATTTCCTTACGCCCCGCCCACATCGTCAGATTTGTGAAATATACACTGTTTTGCATGTACTTATCTTACCTTATCGAAATCTGACGATTTCGAATTTTTCTAAGGATAGATTTTTTTTCGGCTCCCCCTTAACGAACTCCCCTGTGTTTAGAGCCAATATATGGTAGAGGTACATCTACAGGGTACCAGGGTTCTCCCCATATGAAAATCTGACGCGCTCGATTTACTGCAAAAATCCCCGCTTGGGCTCCCCTACCATAAAGTTTTCTTTAATTTATACAGACTAATTGTTGAAGGTGGATAATATTATTAATATTTATGCTCATTTTTTCTAATTAATAAATCTGTCTGATAAACAAACAATATTAAAAAAACTTTGTATGACGAACAAAGGAATTTTTTTCGTTTTGAAATTTTCAAATGATAGCAATGACTTGCACCCATTTGTACCAGGCCTAAATTTGCTATATTATCTGCACCTTTTACACTGATGATAAGACTTATTATAACCAACACACTCGAGCACAACATGTTTTTTAGAGATTTGAAAATTTCTGTCTTGAATGCAGAGAACTTTTTCTAAAAATCTATACCAGGGTCAAATCAGACATAACTGCCAGAGGAACAAAGATTGTTCTAGCATTTGCAGATGACGTAGATGCAGTAGCACGGACAACACTGGAAGTTAATGACATAGTTTCGAACTTTGTAGAAGCAACACTAAACGTAGGCCTGAAAATAAACGAAGAAACAACTAAATATATGGTCGTGTCAAGAAAGGAACGACAGCGAATAAGACAAAACATTATTTTGAGGTGGTCAAAGAATTCAATACCTAGGAACAACAATTACCAGTGACAACACAGGAGAACGGGAGGTTGAAATACGAATACTGGCGGGGAATAAATTGTTCTTTGCCGTTTAACATCTAATGAGTAGAGATGTTGAAAAAGTATATATTCGTTACAAAGTACTCGTTATTTACGAATACTGAAAGTAACGATTACTATACAGAGAGGCAAATCATTACTTTGATTATTCTGATTACTTCGTTACTTCGTACCAATCGTATCAGAGCGAGTAACGACTATTGTATCTACTTTGATTACTTTGATTACTATGATTACTTCGACCTCGTACCAATCGTATCAGAGCGAGTAACGACTATTGCATCTACAACCAGTACACTTGATTACTTTCTACCAATTGTATCCCAGCGAGTAACGGACGGGAACGGTATTTTACGAGTGTATCGAATATCGTTATCGGTATGAAGCGTTTTAAGGGTGTGAGGGTGAGGAGAAGATAGAAGATGAAACAGAGGGAGGTATAATGGTATACGTAAAATATGTAATGTATATCATTAACAAAGATCGAATGCGAGAACCCTATATTCCTATCCAGATCTACGCCATTTACCGATGTAGATTAGATAGTAGATCTTGTTATATCGGAATACCTATACAAAATACCTACCTGCTGAGAAAAACGATTCTCGATATGATTATCTGTGCTCAAATACAAAAGTAACAAACGTAACAAAAGTAATCATAGTACTCAAAATAACGAATACTGTAAATGATTACTTTATATAAAAGTAACGATTTGTAACGAATACTCAAAAATAACTATAATCAACATCACTATTAATGAGGTCAAAGCTTCTCTTAAGACGTGCCAAATTCCAAATGTACAAAACCATAATACGACCAATAGTGACATACGGAAGTGAAACATGGATATTGAGAACAAAAGAAATCAAAAAACTTCTAGTATGGGAACGAAACATCCTGAGATATATATTATAAATTATGGTCCTTTCAGGGAAAGTATGACAAATGAATGGAGGAGCAGATACAACTAAGAATTAGAGACTCTCTTTGAACAGGGAGATATCGTGAGATCAATAGACTAACATGGGCAGATCATGTGGTACGGAATGATGACGACAGACTGATTAGCAATGTGTTTTTGGGAAAACCAGAAGGTAAAAGACCGGCAGGAGGGTCTAGAAAAAGGTGGCAAGATGCAGTGAAAGAAAACTTGGAGAAGATGGAAGTGAGACCATGGAACATAGTAGCACTGTATCGGAACAAATGGAAGAAAACAGTAAACGCGGCAAAGACGCACGAAGAGTTGTAACAGTCAAAGATGATGATGTTGATATTTCTGTTGCGATAGTGACGCCCTCGGGCGGTGAGACTAGGTACTTATCAGACCATCCACGTACCTGTGTAGCTCATTATTAGCCCTGTGATGGATGACCGAAGTTATCTTTAACGTTTGAGTTAAAGTTAAAATAACTCTCAGTGATAACGACGCCATAACTATTTAGGTAAAATTCGGTGTAATGTATCATTCACCGTTATGAGATAGTTATTTCTTCAACGTTATATTAGAAATAACATTTGAGGAACAACGTTTGAAGTAACAAAGAGAACCTTAAGTAGAAATAGTACAAGTTGGAGTGAGTGCGAGAGATTGTTCGGAACATGCTACAGGATGGGTAGATGACCGTAAAAGTAAATACCCGTCGTCGGCCACCGCCGATGCCGAACAGTGCCGAACAGCAAATAGCTGTTCGGGTTCGTTGGTATTTCAAACGGTAGATAGAAACAGGGTTGCCAGATTGGTGTATTTTCCCACAATTTTGGGGTAATTTGAAAGCGTCTAGAGAAATTTTTTGAAGCAGAAATTGTAGTGGGATTTTATGCGGGCGGAAAATTATGGAGGATTTTAAGGGGTCATGGTAAATTAAATTTTCAAATGTACAGAGAACTCTATATTATAGTCCCATATAATCGAAGACGATAGGAAGTATGAATTATTTCCACGGACCTCGTTGATAAGTAGTATAATTTTGGTTTACTGTTCTCGTCATTTGAGTACTAATTTATTAAAATGCAGCAAAAATTTAAATTTAGGGTATTTGAGCTTTAATTTTAGGGAATTTCAGTTTCTAAGTACGAGATTTATAAAATATCATCTGGCAACTCTGGATAGAAAGCTCAGTACCTAGGTACTTAAAATAAAATTTCAACTTCTATCTCTCGATTTGATTTTTGTATAATTTTTAAAGTTGTATTACCATTTTATTCTTAATTATTAAATTATTAGCTTCTAAATTCACTTGATTTCTGTCTAAAAACAAGTCAAAAGATTAACCTAACCTTACATAACTACAGAGTTATCTCATAATTTGAGGTTTAACGTCGCGTTATAAAGTGACAGTTGATATACAGTGGGTGATCATATTATAAGAGCCACCTCAAAAAATTTTACTTTTGATTAATAATGGTATGTAAGTTTTTATTTATACGGTCCACGTTTCCTTTGAAACTTTAGACATGGATACTATGTTTCTGTTGGAGTGATTAGTGTTGAATAATAAAGTTTTTATTTCTGCTTTTTTTCCTCGGTGAGATGTTTTTGGCTTTTCCCATGATGTTCTGGTACCACTAGGTACGAACGTGCAATGTTTACTAAAATTACCAAAAATAGTATAGGACTGTCAGAATATCACTAGAGAGCAGTGGAAACTCTCAAAGTTTATTTTAACTCTAAACACCAAGAATACAAAATAATAGGCACACGAGTTGCAAGCTAGGCTGGGCAGCAGTGAGAAACAATGGCATCTGAGTCACGCATTGCCACACACGCGTGTTGCCACTATTGTCAGACTATTTATTACACTTTCACAAAGTGTATCAAGACAGTCAAATGAAAACAAACGCATTGATATATTATACAGCTCTATTATATACATTTTCTCTAAAACATTGAATTTTACTAGTAGTCTAGTAAAATAAAATTACACTACATGTAAATCAAAATGTAAATTCGTACAGGTTGAAACAAATTTTATATCAAATTTTAGGTGGGTACAAAAGATATTTTCAAGAAAGTATCCAAATCATATAAGGGGATCATTATTTAAATAATTAAAAAGGGGTCATTTTTGCAAAGAAATTACTTCTTTAACTGCTGAGGTTATTCAGTTACTAATGAAGGTCTATAGGATTGTTTTCTGCAAAGCTGAAGGGTAAATCTTTCACACAAGATTTACTAAATTAAATTTGACCCCCTATTTATTTAAATAATTATACATAAAACTTTAAAAACAAATTTGCAAAAAATTATTTCTAGCGTTTTAAATAAGCACTATAAAATATATTATTTTACAAGAAACTTTGCTTTATGTTATCAGTATTAAACAAAAAAAAAATTGGTCGAAAAATATTTAATATTTTTTGAGATATTGAATTTGTTTATTAAATGTTACTCTATTTTCAAATGCAAAAACGCGGTTATTGCCAAAGAAATATTCACCCGTATTAAATCTTATTATTTTTATTTTTATGTATATTTTCTATAAATGTATTGATAAATTCAAATTTTAATTAAACTTCCCCCTAAAATGGCATTTGAAAATTATTCAAATTTGTTTATAACTTGTTTTTTTAATAACGTCGCAAGGCATAAAAATTTTGACATGCCGTTTCTATAATTCGGTTGCTGGGAATTTTTCAATAATTCTCAAAATTTTTTCCTCTTTTTTCCTCTTCTTTTTTTTTTCTTGGAGTTACTACTACGGGCCCTTTTAGGGTTAAATTTCATTAAGAATGTCGAATCTCCAAGTTTTAGATTCTTGACCTAAAAATATTAAGATTGGTCTAAAATCACTTAAATAAAATGTAGCTACTTATTGAGTTATAGGGTGTTTTATTTAAAAATTTAACAAATATTTTTACCAAGTACTTTCAAACTATTTGACGTATCCTTATCATACTTGGCAGAAAGTGTGGGTACTATACAGTCTACTAAATTGTGATAAATAAAAGTTTCTAGCTACTGCCAGAGGCGTACGACAGGGAATAGTTAATAATTGACCCTTTCCAAATTCTACGCCACTGAGGGGATTACCATTTTAGCAAAATTCTTCGATTCTCTAATACTTTATATGTAAATAATATACTCTTTACTGGTAACGATTAGGTCATTAGTTTTCGAGATATTGGACGTTAAAAATAAAACAGCATAGTTATTTTGATTCATCCATTCATTCATTTTAAACTTCCAATATCTCTCAAACTGATGACTTAATCAATACCAATAAAGCTATTTACATACAAAGTATCGGAGAATCGAAAAATTACGCTAAAATAGTAATTCACTCAGTGGCGTAGAATTTGGGAAAGATCAATAATCCACTATCCCCTGTCGTACCCCTCTGGCACTTGCTAGAAACGTTTATTAATCACAATTTAGTAGGGTGTATAATAGCCACACTTTCTGCCAAGTATGATAAGGATACGTCAAATAGTTTTAAAGAGGTTGGTAAAAATAATTTTTAAATTTTTAAATAAAACACCCTGTAACTCAGTAAGTAGCCACATTTTATTTAAGAGATTTTAGTTAAATCTTAATATTTTAGGTCTAGAATCTACAACTCAGAGATTCGACATTCTTAATAAAATTTTACATTAAAAGGGCCCGTAGTAATATAACTCCAAGAAAAAAAAGAAGAAGAAAAAACGACAAAAAATTTTGTTAATTAGTAGAAAATTCTCAGGAATCCAATTATCCAAACGGCATTTCAAAATACTCAATCCCCGCGACGTTATTAAAAAAACAACTTATAAACAAATTTGAATAGTTTCCAAATGCCATTTTAGGGGGCAGTTTAATTGAAATTTGAATTTATCAATACATTTATCGAAAATATACATAAAAATATAAATAATGGGATCTTAAGCAGGTGAATATTTCTTTGGCAACAACCACGTTTTTGCAATTGAAAATATAGTAACATTTAATAAACAAATTCAATATCTCAAAAATATTAAATATTTTTCGACCAATTTATTTTTAGTTAATACTGGTAACATAGCGCAACTTACACCGTAAAATAAGATATTTTATAGTGCTTATTTAAAACGCTAAAAATATTTTTTTGCAAATTTGTTTTTAAAGTTTTATATACAATTATTTAAATAAACAGGGGGTCGAATTTAATTTAGTAAGTCTTATGTGAAAGATTTACCCTTCAACTTTGCAGAAAAAAATCTCATAGACCTTCATTAATAAGTGAATTACCTCAGCAGTTAAAAAAGTATATTTTTTGCAAAAATGACCCCTTTTTAATTATTTAAACAATGATCCCCTTGTATGATTTGGATACTTTCTTGAAAATATCTTTTGTACCCACCTAAAATTTGATATAAAATTTGTTTTAACTTGTACGAATTTACATTTTGACTTTTTTTTATTTTATTAGGCTATAGGTGGCTCTAATAATTTGATCACCCACTGTATCAGATCAACCAACTCAAGAACTGTCAAGAAATAATGCAAGTAGTTAAGTTAAATATGATATATCACACCAACTCGAGGATTTTAACTTAACTACAGGATAACTTTACGTTAAAGATAACTTCGGTCATCCATCATAGGGCTGAATGTTGACTTTTTTAGTTAATTAAGAATAATGACGCTTGCATATCACAGAATTCTCAACATTTCCTAGCACACCTCTAAATATTAACAAAAATTACTAGTTAGATATGTAATTAATAAAATAATTATAAAGGCTATAGCGGGATAAGATGGTCAAAATTGCACCAGGATCGATTCAGTTTTGGGTTTAGCCATTCGAAAATATATAATTGAAAACTCACTCAGCCAAATTTTCAAGTCCCTAGGTGCACCGGGGGGTCCGCTATAGAAAAAACGTGTTTTTTTGAAAACATTTTTTTCCAGACGCTGTATTGCTGCAAAAAATCTGGAAAAATTAATGAATGCGTATCTTAACAACACAAAGCTACCTGATTTTTTTCAGATTTTTAGCTTCAAAATTGAGCGAAGGAAAAATTTTTGAAATTTTCAAAAAAAATTTAGGTTATGTTGTAAATTTTTCGCCAACTTTAAAATATTGTTATTTTGTGTATTTTTTTCCATTCTTTTGAATGGCATAAGCATCATTATCATTTCCGACGTGGAAAATACTTACAAATCGAAAAAACTGTTTTTTTTTTGCATTTTCTGAAGTTTATGACTCATAAACTCAACAACATACAGCTAAATTAATCATCATTTACATTTTTATATGTATTGTTACATTTACAATCAAAATCAGCTATTAGAACTTACTATTTTCCTACAGCATGCCCAAAAACCCCGTTTTTCAGTGTTTTTACTAAATAGCCTCAGAAATCAGTAAAAAAAATAATTATTTTAACGTTTAAAAAATTAAAATTTTGTTGTTCTCTATAGAATGTAATACAATTAATACTTAAATAAATTATTTTTTTGTTTTGCACGATTGTTTGAAGTTCATATATAATAATATCGTCCCACTAAGGGTACCCTGCCATAGGCTTATAAAAAAAATCAATAAATTAATTTTTTTAACGTTTTAACGTTTGAAAAATAAAATTTTTGTAGTATTCGATAGAAAATGTTGCCCCTTTATAAAAATGCTTGTTGCGGTTGTGATTTTCAAAGCGCGCTAAGGTTAAAAAAAGCTCGACACTTTGGTGCCGTACGCAAGGAAGCGCTTCTAGCCACGTTTTTGGAAAAAACTGAGGATAAACCAGTCCTCAAGTACCCGCCGTTGAAGCCACTAACTACTTACGTAATAAAAATATTTTTAAAATAATAAAATAAGAAAATCTACGGTTTCGTTTTGATTAAAAAATAAAAAAATATTTTTATTAAACTTTAATGAGGAATTATTATTTAAATAAATAATTATTAAATTATTTGAATTACTTAATTGATTAAATAGTGTTTAAAGGGATTAATAACTTAATTATTAAAAAGTTACTACACAATGATGAAATTACAAAATTCAAATTAATATACAGCATGGTGCAAAGAAAGGAATAAATTCGTTATTTCGTAAACTGGCGACTTTCGGAAAAATACCGAAACGGGTCGAGTGTGATATGAGTGACGTCATCCATCTGGGTGTGATGACGTAATCGATGATTTTTTTAAATGAGAATATGGGTCGTGTGGCAACTCATTTCAAATGATATTCAGTTCTCTATTCATTAATATAAACACTAACACAATTATTTATACAGGGTGACCAAAAAAAATTTGAATTAAAGTAATTGACATAAAAAGAAGAATTTAAGTAATGTATTTACTTCAAAATATATTTTACTGCTGTTAGAAAACAGAAGAAAATGTTTGAGATATAAACATTGCTTTTCACTTAAATTCAATGTTCAAGCCAGCTCCTGCCAGCCACCTGCCTCTTGTTATTTAAGCGAAAAGCAATGTTTATTTTTCGAATAAACATTTTTTCCGTTTTCTGAAAGTAAAATATATTTTGAATTAAATAAATTACATACATTATTTTTTTTGGATATTAATTTATTTAAAAAAAATTTGGTCACTCTGTATAAATAATAAGGGTAAAGTTTCCATTGTTTTCAATCTGGTGGGATGTAGAGTAATATTTTTGATGTTATTTTATGTGCTATTAGATTGAAAACTTAGTACTTTCTAATAATGGTAATGTTTATACTACTGAATAGAGAATTGAATAACCTTTCGAATAACCAAATTATAGTAAAGTTCCAGTGATTGGCTGTGTACCATAGTTAAAAAAAGTTACACAGAAATAAAAAACTTCGGTTTGTATAATGGTATAAAATTCTATTAAAAAACTTTTAAAAAAGTCATCCAAATAGATTATAGAAAAACATCAGAACATTTTCTATCTAGTCAGATCATCTTCAGTGACATTCTGTTTAGTTACTGAAACTATAGTCCGCTAGTTGATATATATGTAGTCTTCAAAATTACATAATTATTTATTAAAATTTCCCATATAAATAGTTAATCATAAAAATGCCAAAGGAAATAGCTTCAGAACAACATTAAAATTATACTTTTGAAATGCGGCACAATGTCGATATAAATGGATTTTACTAAAGCTCAAAAGCAGCATGGCTTCCCTGCTCGAAAATCTGAAGGGGTACTTGCCACAACGAGTTCGAGGTCAAGACGGAATTCGGTCTGTGTCACTCGTCTTGACTTGTAATTCCAAAAGTATAATTTTAATAAAATTTTTATTTTAATAAAATTATGTAATTTTAAAGACTATATATCAACTAGTGGGCTAGTTTCAATTACTACACAGAATGTCACTGAAGATGATTTGACTAGATCGAAAACATTCTGGATGTTCGTAGATGACTTTTTTTAAAAGTTTTTTAATAAAATTTTATACCATTATACAAACCAAAGTTCTTTACTACTTTGGTTTTTCAAATAACCGTAATTCTCATTAAAAAAAATCATCGATTACGTCATCGCGCCCAGATGGATGAGTCACTACTAGTGATATATATGCCAAAAAATCACAATTAAAAAATCGATCTCTTTCGGGATTTTTCCTTAGAGTCGACAGTTTAATAAATAACGAATTTATTCCTTTCCTTTGCATCATACTGTATATTAATTTGAATTTGAATTTTGTAATTTCATGAGTACGTAGTAACTTTTTAATAATTAATTTATTAATCCCTTTAAACACTGCACCCTTTAGGTTGCACTATTTAAGCAATTAAATAATTCAAATAATTTAGTAATTTATTTATATAATAATTCCTCATTAACGTTTAATAACACGATTTTTATTACGTAAGTAGTTAGTGACTTCGACGGCAGTACTTGAGAAGTGGTTTTTTTGTATCGAACACTACAAAAATTTTATTTTTTAAACGTTAAAAAATTTTCCTCATTAACGTTTAATAACACGATTTTTATTACGTAAGTACATAGTTAGTGATTTCGACGACAGTACTTGAGGAGTGGTTTTTTGTGTCGAACACTACAAAAATTTTATTTTTTAAACGTTAAAAAAATTAATTTATTAATTTTTTTATAAGCCGATGGCAGGATACCCTTAATGGGACGATATTATTATATATGAAATTCAAATAATCGTGTAAAACAAAAAAATAATTTATTTAAGTATTAATTGTATTACATTCTATCGAGAACAACAAAATTTTAATTTTTTAAACGTTAAAAGAATTATTTTTTTTACTGATTTCTGGGGCTATTTACTAAAAACGCCGAAAAACGGGGTTGGTTTTTGAGCATGCTGTAGGAAAAAAAATAAGTTCTAATAGCTGATTTTGATTGTAAATGTAAAATACATATAAAAATGTAAATTATGATTAATTTAGCTGTATGTTGTTGAGTTTATGAGTCAAAAACTTCAGAAAATGCCAAAAAAACAGTTTTTTTTCGATTTTTAGGTATTTTCCACGTCGAAAATGATAATGATGCTTATGCCATTCGAAGGAATGGGAAAAAATACACAAAACAACAATATTTTAAAGTTGGCGAAAAATTTACAACATAACCTAAATTTTTTTTTAATTTCAAAAATTTTTCCTGCGCTCAATTTTAAAGCTAAAAATCTGAAAAAAATCAGGCAATTTTGGCAATTAAGATACGCATTCATTAATTTTTTCAGATTTTTTGCAGCAATGTAGCGTCTGGAAAAAAATATTTTCAAAAAAAACACGTTTTTTTCCATAGCGGACCCCCCGGAGCAACTAGGGACTTGAAAATTTGGCTGAGTAAGTTTTCAATTATATATTTTCGAATGGCTAAACCCAAAACTGAATCGAGCCTGGTGCAATTTTGACCATCTTATCCCGCTATAGCCTTTAATACATCATCGTTATTTACTTAATAAAACGTAGAAGGACACTTAACTGCATTGCATATATTGTTTTATGAGCAAGATACTGGGTGTGCCAAAAGACGCGGCACGGTTGAATATTTCGCTAAATTTGTATTGGATTAAAAAACCTGAAAATCGCGTTTTCATGGCCCTCAGCGACACCTAACATGGCCCCCAATTTCATCCCATGTGGGAGAGGCGGTGGACAATTTTAAAATATTAGATGGGAATCTTCTTTTTATTGCAGATTTGGATTCCCCATGAAAAACTAAGTACAGTGGAAACTCGCTAACTCGGGTTAATCGGGACCGCGGCGGATCCGGGTTATCGAAAATCTGGGTTAACCGGAGAAAATGGTAAAAATTAATAAAATACGGTATTCTTAAAGGTAGTTGTCGTATTCCATGACATTTTTCCCATCTATCCAGCCAACCTTGATTCACAGTGAAATTTGGTTCACAATCAGGGAACATTTTATTCAGCTTGAGTGCTGATTCTTAAAAAATTGGTCCAGACCATGGTAAGCCACGTTCGCGTTCCGCACAAAACCACACAAAAAGCGTCGTGAGAGTCTCATTTTTAGCTTTATTAGCTTTGCACCGATTGTCCAAACTGTCTTTTGCTAACATTTTGCAACAAAATTCTTCGATTTTAGTTCTATTTTCGATGTTATGTTATTTAATAACAGTAAAGACTAGACCAATGTTTAAAAAATAATTTTTTAATAGTCTTTTAGTCTTTTGTAAACAATGCTAATACAGTTTGAAATAAAGGATACTACAGGTGCCTGTTGTTTTCGATAACACGAAATTCCATGAGTCATTTTTACTATCGTATATAATATGTAGTTCAAATTACACAAATACCCATTATCTCTCAAATATTATATTACATACATTTTTATTGTTGAAATGTTTTTCTGATAAAAGTCGGTCCGGGTTAGCCGCATTTCCGGGTTATCGGGGGCCGACTTATCGGGTTCCACTGTACCTTTAATTTATTTAGTTTATGCAAACGGCGTAATATTTCGCGAAATACACTTCTAAATAAAAAATCGAAAAATAGAAATAACGTTAAAAAATAATTTTTGAAATCTATTTTGAGAAAGAGATAGGTACATTAAACCTAAGTTAATAGCAAATCTAAGTTATACAATATTCCCAGAATTTTTAGAATAATTTTTTTGGATCGATTTCTGGAATGGAAACCGAAACAATAAACATTCGTTAAAAAAATATAATTTTCATCACATGTAACTTGAGAATCATAATAAATACATTGTACAATAATAATGGAAGTACATGAAAGATATACCTACTAGCCTAGGTTATAGGTCTGGATCCCGCGTATGAAAAAAAAGTTGATTAATAGCAAGCTGAAAATTTGTTAATAGCTTAAGGGTGTCTAGTCGGATAAACTTTGATATATGGGAACACTGGAACAGGGGCAGTTTTAATTGTGGAACAAGTTAAAAATTTGGAACGGTCAGACCACGAAAACGGCACATTTATTTTGTCCGACAGAACAGACTTAAACTCTCCGTACAGAGATTAACCTCTCATGGAAAAATCAGACAGCTATTTATCACCTGTCATAATTCCTGTCATTTGACATATTCTACATGTTCCACTCATTAAAACGCCCATTTGGTGATAAATAGCTGTCTGATTTTTGCATGAGAGTTTAATCTCTGTTCGGAGAGTTTAAGTCTGTTCTGTCGGACAAAATACATGTGCCGTTTTCGTGGTCTGACCGTTCCAAATTTTTAACCTGTTCCACAATTAAAACTTCCCCTGTTCCAGTGTTCCCATATATCAAAGTATGTCCGACTAGACACCCTTAAGCTATTAACAAATTTTCAGCTTGCTATTAATCAACTTTTTTTTCATACGCGGGATCCAGACCTATTAGGCCTAAGTTAGCGACATAGAAAATATGCTCATTTTCATAGTTGATTTTTTTTTTCGTGAACAGATTAACGGATCCCGCTAATTTTTGTTATTATTTTAGCCAGGGGCGTAACAGAGGCCCCCGCAGCGTGAAGTTTGCGGGGGGCCCAATCGAGCGGGGGTCCCATCTTGTCGTCTGATTATGTAAAAATTTGTTATAGGTATATGGTTTTACTTTGTGTGTTTAAATTTAAAAACGTAAATTTCTAAATAGGCGTATTCGGCAAGTGAATCATCTCATATCTAGAAATTTAATCCTTTCCGGTCTCACGAACTTTTATGGGTGACGACAATAAACTATAATGCTTTGTACGTGACTATTGAAAGATTTGAGAATTGCAATTTGCCGAATTTTAGAACAATATTTCTAAATCTAGAAATGGGTTTTCTCTTTACCTACGTTTAGTATTTCGATACAACTATCCAGAGGCGTAACAGAGGCCCCCGCAGCATGAAGCTTACCGGGGGGCCCAATATATCAAGGGTGTTGTCTAATATATGTAAAAATATGCTGTTACAGTATTTGGATACATACGTTTTTTAAGCAGTGCAGTATTGAACATGAAGTTGTCCATCTAAATTAATAAAATTGTAGATATATTCGCTGATAGTAGATGGTGCACGAAGAAAGTTGATCATCTCATAAAATAATACTAATGTAATCATTTAGTAATTTTTGTTCTATTTTATTCTATACCAATAAAGATGAAAAAAATGTAAGTCGTCATAAACAATGCATGAATACACCAATAGCTCAGTAAATGACAGTTTTGGAGTGAAATTATCATCGTCACGACGCACAGTGGTTCCAAATGCCGAAAACGTGGTCATGAGGCGAAAAAGGAGTCCCTATTTAGGGATTTTCATGTTTACAGTTGTTTTCTCATACTATTGTAGAGTTCTAATACGCAGGTATGAGGAAGAGACTGGATGTATTCTGGTTCACAAATCAGGAACAACTGGGCCATGTCCGGGGTTATTTTGGCCGGCAGAGAAAGTGAAAAAGAACGCGTATATTGAAAACGCTGTAAAACTTTTGTAGTTTATCAATTTTATCGCTGTAAAGCAGATTCTTCTTTTTTAAGTATGTAGTAACGTAAGATGTAACTTAAATCAACATTTATTAACAATAAATGCCTTAAATTTGTTAATGCATAAATAGGAAAATATACTTGAAATAATTAAAATTTTGTAAAGATGCATTCAAAAAGTACAAAATTCTGCATAATTCTGCGACTAATGTTTATTAATATTAAAATATATAGTAAGGAGATACAGAATCACTTTGGTTTAGCTGCCTATAATTGCCTATGCATTGCTGGCAGTTGTTTGAATACAAAAGTGAGAAATGACGCATATTACATAATTCTGGCAATTGTTGAGTATGTATGGGCAGTTGTACATAAGTAATAGATTTTGAATAATATACTTCATAAAGAAAATGTATTGGTAATCAGCAGTTTCAAAAGTCTCTTATAATATAAATTTTTAAACAAAAATGCGGCTAAAATAAAATTTTCGAATTTCTTTCGTCCATATTGGATCCGCCATTTTGTATAAAAAAAAGTAATGTTAGATTTGTAATCAGCGACATTAACCTACCAAATTTGACACAAAATTTTCCTTTTTGATTGATATTTTCAATTTCTTTCCGCCATGCTGGATCCGCCATTTTGTTTTTCAGAAAAAATAATGCCAGATTCGTAATCAGCTATGCCAAAAACCTTTGAGAACGAAAGTAATTCCAAAATGTATAGACAATATACGCTTTTAAAGGTTCATGACCACGTTTTCGGCATTTGGAACCACTGTGCGACGGACGTATTTCCTTGACAATTTGAATTTAGGTTCTAGTTACACTCCACTTCAAAGTTGGATTTTTGCCGTTTTACTTCGGGTAGTGACACCCCTCCTTGGGGTGAAAAACATACGTTTAAAATAAGTCCGGAAATATATATAAATTGACTAATTAATTATAAGCAACCTTCGTTCTATAGAGTTTCTTTATCTATGTTAATACTTTTCAAGTCATTTGCGACAGAAAATGTTTATTTTTCAACAAAAAAACAACGTTTTCAGACGGGTTTTTCGCAAATATTTCAAAAATAAGTATTTGTCGAATTAGATATTAGATATCGAAAAAATATTTGTAGCAAGAATGTAGCTTGTAAGACACAAAAAAATTATTCTTATTCGTCCAATTCCAAATCGAATATTTCAACCTGTAATAACCAAAAAATGAAACATTTTTCGGGAAAAACTCATTAAAACTTTTTTAAATGTTTCAAAAAAAGCTTTATTTTTATTTTTTATAAAAGTTTCTAGTAGTCCGTTCTTTAACGGTAGAATATTGCAAAACTTCTAAATTTTAAAGAACCGCTTGGATTGACATAAAATTTGGAATACACATAGCTAACAAGTCAAAGAAAAAAAGTGATATTGTGCCGATATGTGCTTTTGCCCTGGGGGTGCTTTTCATCCCCTCTTGGGGGTGAAAAAATATTCGTCCAAAGAAAGTCAGGAAATGGATAAACTGGTTAATAATTTTAAGTAACTTTTGTTCTATAGAGTTTTTTCAGTAATTCAATACTTTTCGAGTTATTTGGCAGTGAATATATTCATTTTTTCAACAAAATAACCACGCTTTTAGACGGTGTTTCGCAAATAACTCAAATAGTAAGTATGTTGTCGAAAAAATATTCTTAGAAAAAATATAGCCTGTAAAAAATTTTAAAAAATGGTGTATACATCACGTTTTTACACCTAGTAGAAGCAGAGTTATAGCTAATGAAAAATAGGTTCATATTCGTCAAATTACAAATGGAATATTTTAACGTGAAATAACCAAAAATGAAGCACATTTCGGGGAAAACTCATTACAACTTATTTAAAGTGTTTAAAAAAAGTTTCATTTTTGTTTTATAAAAAAAATTTCTAGCATCAAAATTAAACAAGTTACGCTCAAAATAAAGTTAGTCCTTTTTGGTTTTGGTCAAAAATCGAAAAGAGCACCCCCTAATTAGTACCTTAAATCAACTTAACCGTTACGACTTCACAAGTTTCTTGACTCGTATATATATTGTTTATATGATCTGTAAGTTTCATCGGTTCAAAGTACTTATTATTGAAATGGCTGTAGTTAAAAGGGGTTGAACGAGTCACTGATCACGAATGTATGCAAATTTAGAAACACCAAATCTTAATCAATTTTTGTCTAACAGAAAAACAAAAGAATACATGATATTCAGAAAAGCAAATCTGACTTTTTTTGTTTTTCGAGATTTTTGGTATCTCTAACAATTTTTAAGATATTTTGAAAAACACATATTTTTCAAAATTTAAAGTTTTAAGAATTTTATTTTGAAACGAAATTTTTTTAAAAATGAGCACTTTGAATCGATGAAACTTACAAATCATATAAACACAACATAAGTAAAATAATTTGTGGAGCGGTAACGATTAAGTTCATTTAAGTTGCTAATTAGGGGTTGGTCTTCCCAATTTTTTTTTGCAAAAACAAAAGGGACCAACTTTATTTTGAGCGTAACTTGCTAAAATTTAATACTAGAAACTTTTTGTAAAAACAGAAATAAAGATTTTTAAACACTTTAAAAAAGTGATAAAGGTTTTCCCCAAAAAGTGCTTAATTTTTTGGATATTTCACGTCGAAATATTCTATTTGAAATTTGGTGAATATGAATCTATTTTTCATTGACTATAACTCTGGTTCTACGAGATCCAGAGACCTAACGCTTACACCATTTTTTTTACTTTTTTATAAGATATATTTTTGCTAAGAACGTTTTTTTCGACAAAATACTTACTTTTTGAGTTATTTGCGAAAAACCGTCTAAAAATGTGGTTATTTTGTTGAAAAATGAACATATTCACTCGCAAATAACTCGAAAAGTGTTGACTTGGCGAAAAAGCTCTATAGAACAAAAGTTACTTAAAACTAGTCAGTTTACCCATTTCCGGACTTATTTTGGACATATATTTTTTCACCCCCAAGAGGGGGTGAAAGTCACCCCCGGGCAAAAGCACACATCGGCACAATATCACTTTTTTTCTTTGACATGTAAGCTATACGCATTCCAAATTTCATGTCAATCCTAGCGGTTCTTTAAAATTTAGAGCAAAAACCGTGAAAGAATGGACTGCAGCACCAAAACTATACGAGTTACGCTCAAAATAAAGTTGGCTCCTTTTTTGGTAAAAAAAATCGTGAAAATCTGCTCCTATATTTCGCACCCCAAATTAAATTTTATCATTAGCGCTTTACCATTTACTTTAAATATTTATTGTTTATATGATCTGTAAGTTTGACCGGTTCGAAGTTCTTATTTTTGAAAAAATTTGGTTCCGTAGTAAAACAAGGTATTTTTTTTGGAAAAATGCCTTTTTTCAAAAAATATTAGTTATACAAAAAATCTCAAAGAGTAAAGAAATTAGGTAGGTCTTGCTTTTATAAATATTTTGGTTAAACATTAGTTAAGATATGGCTGTTTAAAATTTGCATATACTCGTGATTAGTAAATCGTTCAAGCCCTTTCTACTAAAACCCTTTAAAAAATAAGCACTTTTGAGTGAAACTAACAGGTCATATAAAAAAGTTAATTATTTGTTAATGTATGTTGAGCGTAACTGGCTTAGTTTTGATGCTAGAAACTTTTGTAAAAAACAAAGCTTCTTTTATTTAAACACTTTAAAAAAGTTCTGAGTTTCCCCGAAAAGTATTTTATTTTTGGGTATTTTCACGTTGAAATATTAAATTTGGAATTTAACGAATAAGAAAAACTTTTCATGAGCTAGACTTTTCTTTTACTGAGTCGATAGACTTAATTTTTGTTTAATTTTTTTATAAGCTAGATACATTTTTGCTAACAATATTCTTTTCGATCGAATACTTACTCTTTGAACTATTTACGAAAAATCGCCTAAAAACGTGTTTTTTTTGTTGAACAATAAACACTTTAACTCATAAATAACTCGAAAAGTCTTCAGTTGACCACTTCGGTGATGACACTGAAAATTACACGGTATCGCCATATTTTACGTTGATTTACTGGGCTGTAACACATATAGGTATTTGGTACACACGTCGCATTTAGTAATTTTTTAAAGGGGGCCCATTTCCAATTCTGCGAAGGGGGCCCCGACGGAGTTTGTTACGCCACTGATTTAGTTGTTTCTTTAATATTTCCAAAGTTACGCAATAGTTTACTCAAACTTCTTTTTATGCTTATACCGGGTGGAAGAAAATAATTGTTATTTTATGTTAAGTTTGAGACACCCTGTAGGGTGAACGACGTACAAATGTCAGCATACATCGGACTCGTATTGTAGTCTTATGTCTTATGAACATTTTTTTTTTTGAATATCTCTGATATCTTTAGAGACAAAGAAAATAGACGGTTTTACTCTTTACCATGTGTTTTAAATGAAACAAAACTAAATAAATAAGAAAAAATAACAGTTAAAAAACTTTGGAAACAGAAAGGCACATAACTGGACAGTTCTTATCGTCACCTGCAAGAGCTATTTGCCCACCAGGTAAGCGGTAAACACAGCGCAACATAAGAGAGACCAGATTGTTTAATGAAGGCTCTGTGGTGTTTTGGCGTGAAATTTTCTTTAGAGTAAGTACGGATTTGGTGTCTACGTGGAGGCTGTTTAAATTTGAAATTTTTTTTAATTTAAATTTTTTTAAATGGAGGCATTTTATTCTTTAAACACTCTGTTCTTTTCGCACTACAATATTGGAAATAATTTAGTGGTATGAGACATGGCCTTCTCACATATCGCATGTCAGTTACGTATCGTCTATTAAAACACATTAAAGAGTAAACCCATCTAGTTTCTTTTATATTAAAGATATCTGATAAATTAAGATAAAAAAAATGTCCACAAAATATAAGACTACAACATAATGTTAATTTGTACCCACCTTTGTACTTTTTCTTCCTACAGGGTGTCTCAAACTTTTGTTTCGCTTAAAACACATGTTAAGCTACAAAAGCGTATATCTTCTTTGTTCCTAAAGATACCAGGGGCATTCAAAAAGCAAAATGTTCACAAAATATAAGACTCAAATATAATTCCGATGTACACTCAGATTTGTACCTCCTCCTCCCCACAGGGTGGCTCAGACTTAATATAAGAAAAACATTTTTCTTTTCTTACACACCGTATAATAATTACAAAAAAGAAGTTTGAGTAAACCTTTGCACAATTTTGTAAATATTAAAAAAATCTATAATAATAAAAAAAATAGCGAAATCCTTTAATCCGTTCACGAAAAAATTTACTATGAAAATGAGCATAATTTTCTAAACCCCTAATTTATGCCTAGCTGCTTAAAGATTAGTAAAATTTAAAACGCAAGTCTGTAGGTAACTAGGTACTAAGTAAAATAACAGACGTTACTATTAAAATTTAAGACAATCACGCGTTTTTCTACAAATCGAAATGCCCCAGAAGTACAAGCATGTATAAGAACTGCCAAAAATACACTTTTTCCACAACTGTAGAAATACAAACAAATAAGTATTCGTTTCAGTGGTTTCATTGGAAATAGATATAAAAAACATAAACTATGATTGTTACTTACTCTTATCTTTTTAATGAGCACATAAGTTTCAGCGAATGACTTCAACTTCCGTTTTGAAAGAGACTTTAATAATGGACTTCATTGACGCAAGAAGCCGAATTAACTATTCATTTACTGCGTCTTTGTCGGGTTAAATTTGGTATTGGTAGAGGCTGATTATACAGGGTGTAACGAAAATACAGGTCATAAATTTAATCACATATTCTGGGACCAAAAATAGTTTGATTGAACCTAACTTACCTTAGAACAAATGTGCATATAAAAAAAGTTACAACCCTTTGAAGTTACAAAATGAAAATCGATTTTTTCCAATGTATCGAAAACTATTAAAGATTTTTTTATTGAAAATGGACATATGGCATTCTTATGACAGTAGCATCTTAAGAAAAAATTATAGTGAAATTTGGACACCCTATAAAAATTTTATGGGGGTTTAGTTCCTTTAAACCCCCCCAAACTTTTGTGTACGTTCCAATTAAATTATTATTGTAGTACCATTACTTAAACACACTATTTTTAAAACTTTTTTGGCTCTTAGTACTTTTTCGAAAAGTCAGTTTTTATCGAGATATTTTGAATATTTGTCAAATCCACCACATATTTGTATATGGAGACGATTATGGAGACTTGGTAATAATATGAAAATTTATGTATGATTTACATTTTTAGGTATGTTTTGAACTGTATTAAAAAAGAAGCCATATCTCGATAAAAGTTGCCTTCTCGAAAAAATACAAAGAGGCAAAAAAGTTTTAAAAACATTTTGTTTAACTAATGGTATCGCAGTAATAGTTTAATTGGAGCGTACACAAACATTTGGGAGGTTTAAAGGAACAAAAGCCCCATACAATTTTTATGTAAACATATTAAAAAGGAAGCCGCAACTCGATAAAAACTGCCTTATCGAAAAAATACTGAGAGCCAAAAAAGTTTTACAAATATTGAATTTAACTAATGGTATCACAATAATAATTGAATTGGAACGTACAGAAAAGTTTGGGGGGTTTAAGGGAACAAAACCCCCATAAAATTTTTATGGGGAGCACAGATTTCACTATAATTTTTCTTTAAGATGCTCCTGCCATAGGAATGCCGCATATCTATTTTCAATAAAAAATCTCTAATAGTTTTCGATATATTCGAAAAAATCGATTTTCATTTTGTAACTTCAAAGGGCTATAACTTTTTTATGTGCATATTTATACTAAGGTAAGTTAGGTTCATTCGAACTATTTTTTGTCTCAGAATATGTGATTTAAGCTATGACCTGTATTTTTGTTACACCCTGTATATGTTGATGTATATTATTTAATTTACTTACCACAGTTTTGTTTTCTATTTTAATGTGTGACATATTTTATTAGTTTTCAATAACTAGGGATATATTTGACATATTTCACAAGAAAATAAAACATAAAATCTAAAAATTTCTGGTTGCTGGAGTATCTGGTGGAAATCAATAAAAAAAGCATACTATGAAGCCAAAAACCATAGATATGAAAAAGGTGGGCCTGGAAATAAATATAAACGTAACAAAATACTTAGAAATATCGGAAGAAGACGTAAAAAATTTGGAAATTAAAAAAGAACGTAGAAATAAAAGGAACGAAGAATTTTAAATAAACTTACGTGCATAGAAATCGGCCAACTTAAAAATTTGGTCATTTTGAAATCTCGTATTTCCTAAACCTGTTGGCCGATTTAAGTGATTTATTTAATATGTTATAGCCCTATTTTTTAGCAATATCGCTATAATAATATTATTGCCAAACAGTTAAGTGTTATTGTATACCGGGTGTAAAAATGGTAGTGTGTTTCACCCTGTGGAATATTCTAGCGCATACAAAAAAATTGAAATTAAAACTCAACTGTAGCCTTAGGTTTTCTTGACAGTTTGCTTTTTGATTCATTCGCTTTTGTTGTATAATAAAAAAGTTAGGTATTTTAACAACTAGCACAGTTCTTCATCAATACAGGGTGTTTCTAAATAAGTGCGGCAAACTTTAAGGGGAAATTCTGCATGAAAAATAATACCCGTTTTATTTATAAACATATGTCCGCAAATGCTTCGTTTTCGAGATACGGAATAAATTTTTTTTACAAACTGACGATTTATTACTGCTCTAAAACCGGTTGAGATATGGAAATGAAATTTGGTAGGTTTTAAGAAGTAGTTTTTGTGCATTTTTTGGCATACAACTAAGAATTTTATATTCACCATTGGCGTGCATACAGGTCATATTACAAAGTCATATTAACCGTATGCACGCCAATGGTGAATATAAAATTCTTAGTTGTATGCCAAAAAATGCGCAATAGCTACCTCTTAAAACCTACCAAATTTCATTTGCATATCTCGACCGGTTTTAGAGCAGTAAATAAATCGTCAGTTGGCAAGAAAAAATTCAACATCCCGTATCTCGAAAACGAAGCAATAGGGCTTTTCATTCAGTCATTTGTTTCGAGCTTCTGTCATATGTCGTATAATCCGTGTATATTAATATTACACACATATTATACAACATATGACAGAAGCTCGAAACAAATGACAATCGATGAAAAGCCCTATTGCGGACATATGTTTATAAATGAAACCGTCATTATTTTTCATGCAGAATGTCGCCTTAAAGTTCGTAGCACTTATTTAGAAACACCCTGTATTGATGAAGAACGTTGCTAGTTGTTAAAATACCTAACTTTTTTATTATCCAACAAAAGCGAATGAATCAAAAAGCAAAATGTTTAGAAAGCCTAAGGCTACAATTGAGTTTTAATTTCAATATTTTATATACGCTAGAATATTCCACAGGGTGTTCTGAACTTTAAGGAAAAACACACTATTATTGTTACACCCGGTATACAGTAACACTTACTTGTTTAGCAATAATATTATTACAGCGATATTGCTAAAAAATAGGGCTATAACATATTAAATAAAATCACTTAAATTGAAGTGGGCCAATTTCTATGCACGTAAGTTAATTTGGGATCTTGTAAGAAAACTCCATAGTGTCATCTGGAATAAACACATCAAGGAAAAAACAGAAAAAGGTGATATACCAAACCGTAGTACAATATGCAGCAGAAATAATCATAAAGAGAAAAATTCAAAGGAGTATTCTGGCGATCTAATTGGAATACTGGATAAAATGCTACCTTAACCAAAAGAGACACAATAATGATGAGAAAAGGAGTAAAATGAAAATGAAAAAAATGCCTTGCAGTATATAGATGAATAAAGACTAAAATGGTACGCCCATTCACAAACAAGGTTGCAGAATGGAGCCAAAGAGGAACAAGAAAGAGGACAATCGAGGAGGACATTATATCGACCAAAAAAGGAGTGTAAGCATAATATCAAAAATTGTCAATAAATTAATGTTTGTTTGTCGGAATTAGCAGCCCACTGTGAAGGCAGTTTTGTTATAAGCGCGAAATCTACTTCTATTTCCTATTTGGGTCAATCCAATCAAAGTGGTCCAAAGATGATTGCTTGACTATTTTTAATATTTTTATTTTTCTACCGTTTAAACTTCAGTCTATAGAGAGTACAAAATTGCATTCATTTTATTTTAATAAAATTTAGTTTGCCGATGACTGCCATTTTTGTTAAAGCGTGTCGATCATTTTCACGGAAAACATGGCTTAGCTCTGTAGCCAAAATTTTTTCTGAGGTTTGTCCTAGAACAATAAATCAAAAACCAAACTTTTTAGAAAAGTATGCTCTCAAAAAACAGCCTATAGCATTATTTAATTTCAAACTACCCTTAAGGCCTTAAATGAACCTCAAAGTTTGAATAGGTAAACTGATAAAATTCCATTTTCAGCATTTTTTTAACAGCATAAGGCAAGCCGATATTGGTTTGTAATTTTTTTCTGGAAAAGACATACGTACATACTGTAAAAAAAAGTTTGAGCTTTGAGACTTTTGATCTCAAAAATGCAATTTTTTGAAAAATCTCAAAGTTTGAACCCTTATATCTCTGATGGACGCAGATGAAAAAATTTGAAATTTGGCTTAATGTTAGCCCCTAGCAAGTAGAATAAGGAGTAAAAATTTGAAGTCGCAGACTGATGTCATATAGGAGTTACATGCTTAAAAATGGTCAAAATTTGAGCGTTTGCGATCAGGGAAATTAAAATTCAAATAAACTGTCTAATGAAATAAAAATTAATCTATTTTCCTCAGATTTCACACTGAATATAAATTTATACATGGTGGCCAAAGAAAAGAGTCCACATCGATATTTGGCAATAGTTACCTATTAGATTTTAAGGAAATGCCGAAATAGGTCCATTTTTATTTTTATTATACTGCAACTTTTTGGGATATATTTCATACTACGTTACGTCATCCATCAGAGCGTGATGACGTAATCCATGATTTTGTTAAATGGGAATAGGGGTCTTGTGGTAACTAAAAATACATTGTACTGCTGTCAGAAAAGAGAAAAAATGTTTACTTCACAAATAAACATTTCTTTTCGCTTAATTTAAGTCACAAACAGCCTCCCACTTACCTCTTGACAGTTTGAACATTTAATTTAAGCGAAAAGCAATGTTTATTTGCCAAATAATTTTTTTTCTATTTTATGACAGCAATAAAATATATTTTGAGTTAAATAAATTACATACATTCTACTTTTTGTGTCAATTTATTTAATTCAAAAAATTATTTTTTTACCACCCTGTATAAATAAATATAATATTTTTTATACTACTGAACAGAGAATTGAACACTCTTTCAAATGAGATAACATTCGACCCCTATTACCATTAAAACAATAAACGATTACGTCGTCACGCCCAGGTGGATGACGTCACTGACGATGACACGTCATGGAGACGTATGAAATATGTATAAAAAAATTTTAATTTAAAAATAAAAATCGACCTGTTTCGGCATTCCCTTAAAATCTAATAACTGCCAAATATCAAGGTGAACTCTTTTCTTTGGCCCACCCTGTATAAATTTGTATTCATTGTGAAATCTGGTGAAAATAGATTGATTTTTATTTCATTAGACAGTTTATTTGAATTTTAATTACCCTGCCCGCAAACGCTCAAATTTTGACCATTTTGATTTTTGACTATTTTTTCAGGACTGTAACTCCTATATGACGTAAGTCTGCAAGCAACTCCTATACGACGTAAGTCTGCAACTAAAAATTTTTACTCCTTATTCTACTTACTAGGGGCTAACATTCAGCCAAATTTCAAATTTTTTCATCCGTGCCTATCAGAGATATAAGGGGTCAAACTTTGAGATTTTTCAAAAAATTGCGTTTGTGAGATTTTTTTTGAAAAAATTTACTTAAGTCTCAAAGCTCAAACTTTTTTTATTTAAAGTATGTACGTATGTCTTTTGCAAAAAAAATTACAAACCATTATCGGCTTGCCTTATGCTATTAAAAAAATGCTGAAAATGGAATTTTATCAGTTTACCTCTTCAAATTTTGAGGTTCATTTAAGGCCTTAAGGGTGGTTTGAAATTAAATAATGCTACAGGACGTTTTTTTTAGAGCATACTTTTCTTAAGACTTTAGTTTTCGATTTATTGTTCTAGGACAAGCTTCAGTGAAAATATTGGCTAAAGAACGAAGCCATGTTTTCCGTGAAAATGATCGATACGCTTTAACAGAAATGGCCGTCATCGGCAAACTAAATTTTTTAAAAATAAAATAACTGGAATTCTGTACTCTCTATGGACTGAAGTTTAAGAGATAGAAAAATAAAAAATATTAAAAATAGTCAAGCAACCAACTTAATTTATATTGGACCACTTGGCATGGATTGACCCATTTAGGACGTGATTTGAAATTTTTTTTGATTTAATAAATTACAAATAGCTGCAATATAGTCCTGTCGCCAGGGGGGTACAACGGCCTCCTTAATTCAGATGGACTAACCCAAGTTTTTTTTATGTATTTTGACCCGTAGAACACGAATTTTTTGGGTAACAGTTGATCCGGATGTCGATAAGATTGTTATAAATAAAGAACTTGAGGAATTACATAGCAGCGATTTTTCGCAAAACAAAACATTTTTTTTTTATTTGTTGGGTGATTTTCAGTAAAAAATGGTATTACAAGTTTTTTCGTAGGATGCATAGTTTTCGAGATAAACGCGGTTGAACTTTCAAAAAATCGAAAAAGTGCAATTTTTGAAACGGAATAACTTTTGATTAAAAAATAAAATAGCAATTCTGCTTACTGCATTTGAAAGTTCAAGTCAAATTACATCGGTTTTGATTATTTGCATTGCTAAAAATTAAGTTTTTATTTGTCAAACAAAGCTATAAACACATAGTGTTTCCCGTGCCAAATGCATGCGTTTTAATGTACATTCGGAAAAATAAAAGAATACCCATGAACCAACATATAAAACACGCTGTATTTTCCTGTCACCGTGTCACACAAAAAATTGGCCAGCGAAAGTACATGTAATAATTATTGTTACATGTACTTGCACTGGACAATTTCCTTTTTGATACAGTGACTGGAAAATACAGCGTGTTTTATATGTTCGTTCATGGGTATTCTTTCATTTTTCCGACTGTACGTAATATACGTAGAAATTCTGTATGCGCGCCTACTCGTAGGATTTCAAATTAGAAATGCATTGAAAACACCATTCAATCACTATGTGTTTATAGCTTTGTTTAACAATAAAAAAACTATTTTTTAGCAATGAAAATAATCAATGCCGATAGAATTTGACTTGAACTTTCAAATGCAGTAAGCAGAATTGCTATTTTATTTTTAAATCAAAAGTTATTCGAGTTCAAAAATTGCAATTTTTCGATTTTTTAAAAGTTCAACCTCGTTTATGTCGAAAACTATGCATCCTACGAAAAAACTTGTTAAACATTCTTTGCTTAGAATGACTCGAAATATACAAAAAAATGCTTTGTTTTGCGAAAAATCGCTGTTAGGTGATTCCTCAAGTTCTTTGTATATAACAAACTTATCGACATCCGGATCGACTGTTTCCCAAAAAATTCGTGTTCTACGGGTCAAAATACATAAAGAAAGCTTGGGTAAGTCCATCTGAATTAAGGAGGCCGTTGTACCCCTACTGGCGACAGGACTAATACAACAAAATATACGCTTAAAGGAAAAATCGACTTACGCAAAAATATTCATTCATATGTGAAAACGCCCGTTCCATAAAAACTGGGAAAACGTTGTTTAATCCATATATTGCACTTATCTGAACGGTACTGTAGAACACATTTCCATGGTAAAAATATATCATTTTTACATGGAACTTAAAAAGCGATGATAAGAGTTTTACAATTTATAATTCAGTTTTTTCCAAAAGATTTTAACAATCTTTTGGAATAACTAATTTTTGAAATCTCTTGTTTGTTTACTAACGTAGATATTGCAAATAATGTCTTTCTGTCAGGTGCAGCACTCAACCTTGTACAGAGATCTTACTACATATTCGGAATGAACAAAAGTGCAAGTGACACATCAAACCTATTACTAAAAACTAAAATGCAGTGGCCATGTAGCAATTATAACGAGCGATCCACAATTATTGGGATCAAAACTAGCCGTGCAAAAAATTACGTATGTCTTGTTTTAATCTGAATTTATATCATTGGTTTATCAATTAATTTTGATTAACATTATAAAACATAAAAAATCAGTCAAAACCAGAACTTTAATCAAAAATAAAAAGAATTAACAAAATTATAAGTAACAATAATAAATAAAATGAAACAAGATATCTACATAACCTTACTTTTCTTGTTAAGTTGACGTACATTGCAAAGTTGACGTAAACTGGAAAGTATATCTGAATTAAGAATAGACATGCACTGTATAGCTATCTCTGTCGTTCAGAGCCACCTATGGTGACAATAATTTTGGATCACACGTTATAACTGTTGACAATATGTATTGATATTTGATTTACGCTTCAAATCTTAGTATTTTCCCAGAAATTTCCATTACAAATTATATAAAAATTCAAACATTGAATTAAAAATATCTGTCTTTATAGACACTTAGGTTCAGTGTACATAACCCCAAAATGCAGTTTTTTTGAAAAAAGTGGATGAAACTTTTTTTTATTTTCTATATTTTATCTAAATGTCTAATTTTTGTCAAAGTTTTCCGTAAAGTGCGCTACCTTCAAAAACCGAAAAACTGATTTAACGGGCTTTTGCCGAATTTCCCTAATTTTGTGGACTCTAACGTAAAACAAATCAAAGTTTTTTATAGGTTATATTATAACCTATAATAGGTTATAATATAACCTATAAAAAACCTTGATCTGTTTTACGTTAGAGTCCACCTATTATAGGTTATAATATAACCTATAAAAAACCTTGATTTGTTTTACGTTAGAGTCCACAAAATTAGGGAAATTCGGCAGGTTTTTTATAGGTTATATTATAACCTACAAAAAACCTTGATTTGTTTTACGTTAGAGTCCACAAAATTAGGGAAATTCGGCAAAAGCCCGTTAAATCAGTTTTTCGGTTTTTGAAGGTAGCGCACTTTACGGAAAACTTTGACAAAACTTAGACATTTAGATAAAATATAGAAAATAAAAAAAAAAAGTTTCATCCACTTTTTTCAAAAAAACTGCATTTTGGGGGTATGTACACTGAACCTAAGTGTCTATAAAAACAGATATTTTTAATTCAAAATTGAATTTTTTGAAAGTTTTAAATTGATTGCATCCTACCTAAAAAAAATGGAAACCAAAAATGAAGTTTATTGGTTGAGGGGTCAGGGGGAAGGGTGGTGTTTTGAAACTGCGCTGAGTCTTATGTTTTAATCAAATAGATGAGAAATCAAGAACCTATGGGAAATTAAAAAAGAAATTTGAAAAAAAGGATCATAGATGCACAAGAACAAAATGGATTTCGCCAGGTAGATCATGCCTGCCATGCACCAAAGCCGGTTATGGAGAAAATATTAGCCCATAACCTTTCAACTCATACTAGCTCTAGGTAGCCATAAAAAAACAAGGAATAAAGAAAAAAATATATAAAAACAGTACAATAACTTTACATTTACAATAAATAAACATTAAATAAACTGTAAGGGTTGCTACATCGGTAATGACTCAATTGAACGAGTAAGTAATCTTGTATATCTGGGTACTCATATTAATGAAAGCTGGAACCCTAGTACAGAAATAAAAAGTAGAATTGCCAAAGCAAAAACAAGTTTTATGAAATTTAAGAAAATCCTGTGCAGTCATGATCTATATTGGGAACTTCGCATAAGAATGGTCCGATGTTATATATTCCCAGTACTACTTTACGGGGTTGAAGCATGGATACTGACAGAATCGCTTTTAAAAAACCTAGAAGTCTTTTGAAATGTGGGTCTACCGCCGTATTCTGAAGATCAGTTGGGTAGAAAGAGTCACAAACGAAAGGGTTTTGCAACGTTTGAATAAAAGTTGCGAAGTAGTGAACACGGTTAAAAGGCGTAAATTGGAATACTTTGGTCATATAATGCGTCACCCAGAAAAATATGACATACTTCACCTTGTCATGCAAGGTAAAATAATGGGAAAAAGAAGTGTGGGCCGCCGTACAACTTCTTGGCTTAAAAACCTACGCCAATGGTTTGGGAAAACTAGCACTGAACTATTTCGTG
Source organism: Diabrotica virgifera virgifera (assembly GCF_917563875.1). Classification (NCBI taxonomy): domain Eukaryota; kingdom Metazoa; phylum Arthropoda; class Insecta; order Coleoptera; family Chrysomelidae; genus Diabrotica; species Diabrotica virgifera. Next base: position 52,315,947 of record NC_065451.1, read on the forward strand.
CGGCTGTAAATAAGACAATGATTGTTAATATGCTGCGCAACATGAGAGCCAACGATCGACAAGCGGTCTCGGCACCTTAAGAAGAAGTTGCTACATAATACATACACCCTTCCAACTACATCTGGATGATACTCTCAACGTTGAGAAAAGAGTTCGGGCATCTCAACAAAAAACCGGAGATTTTATACATACACACCTTACTGAGGACCAAGCCATTGTAGCCGAAGACGAAAGTGATATAGACTATAGGCTTAGAAATTTGGAAAAAGAGTACACCAAGTGGGTCTAACAAATAATATATAAAAAACCGAGTGCTGGATCTAAATCAGAAAACCTACAAATAATTGAAATGGGAACTATAAACGCAACTGATACCTTCAAATACTTAAGACTTCAAATAACATCCAAAGTAGGAAGTAGCAAGGAAATGCATACGAGGATTGGTCAAGCAAGATCAGCCACTAGATAGTTATGTAAACCATTGTGGAAAAATAAAATAACAAAATAAAATAAAAAAAGAATTTAAAAAACAATAATAGAAAATGTTGGGTTGTATGCGCGTCTGGGACATAAATTAAAGAAATAATTAGACAAAATTAAGGCCATGGAAATGAACTGTTGGAGACGATGTTACTGGCTCACTAGACTTGACTGGGTGAGGAAGAAGGATATTCAGAGGATATTATGGTAATCAATCTATACATAATACACACAATAATTTAGGAAAAAATTTAACAGGTATGCACACCTGCAGAGAATGTCTGGCCAAAAAATATAGAAAAATGAACTCGGTCCATTAGAAGAAAAAGAGGTAGACCAAGACTATCTTGAAGAAAAATTGTGGAATATACAGTGACTGCCAGAGATTTTTTAAAAACTGAAGATTACTGCGACAGAAAAGCGACAGAACTGCGATTGCTGCGGAAGCTGTAGAAAATTCGAATGTTATAAATATACAGGGTATCCATCAACTCTACCGACAAACGAAAATAAGAGAACCATCAGATAATTTTAAGATAATTTAAGCCAATTCACTTAGTCCGAAAATGCTTTCTAAGGTAGGCCGCACATCAAAGAAACATGAAACGTAAATTACGTTTCATGGAAATAAAACACTGCTAAACAAATATACGTCCGGCCATTTATGAAACTCTCCGAAAATAAAAATGTGTCATGAGCATGAATCACACTCGTTTAATTGGTAGGCGGACTTTGAGACTTGTTTAGCAGTGTTTTATTTTCATGAAACATGTTTTTCGTTTCATGTTTCTTTGGTGTGCGTCTTGCCTAAGGGAGCTAGATCTTTTTGAAGATGGCGTCTTGTAATTAGTTTTTCTTAAATACTCCCAGAACCCCCAAAAATTGGTTCGCATATTTATTATCCAGAGATAAATCGATTCTATTCATTGTGAATTTCTAGTAACGATCATAGGCGCCCGTTTTGGGTAGGGCAACGGTTATTTTATCCCATAACTTTTTTGTATTTAACTTTTAAGCATTTTTGACTACGGATTATTAAATTTTGAGGTATTCTAGTACTATAAGGTGCTCTTGATTTAAGTCCATAGAATACACCGTTTGCTAGAAAAATCGATTTGAAAATTTTTCGTTTCTTAATTAAAAAAAAAATTCAAAAAACAAACTTCATAGAAAAACCAAAACTTGTACGTTTATTTATGTTCCAGAGATTAATTGATTTCATTAATTGCAAATTTCTAGAGCCGGTGATATGCGTCCGTTTTTGGTAGGTTAATGGTTATTTTATGGCATAACCTTTTTTTTTATAATTTTTAAACATTTTTGACACTAGATTATTAAATTATGAGATATTCTGATACTAAAAGTTACTCTTGCTTTAAGTTGGTAAAATAAAAATTTTTTTTTAATTATTTTCGCCTTTTTTTTAAATTCAAAGAACTAAAAATTTTCAAATCAATTTTTCCAGAAAACGGTGTGTCCTATCGACTTCAAGTAAAGAGTATCTTTTAGTTCTAGAATTACTTATAATTGAATAATCCAGAGTCAAAAATGCGTCCAAAATGGACGCCTATAACCGGTACTAGGAATTAGAAATAGATAGAATTGATTTACACCCTAGGAGATAAATAAGCTCATTAAATGTCGTTTTTCTAAATAGAAGCGTTCTGGAGGTATTTAAGAAAAACTAACTACCAGACGCCATTTTCCAAGAGCTCTAGCCTCTAGCTCCATTATTAGGAAGCATTTTTGGACTTGGTGAATTAGGTTAAATTGTCTTAAAATTATCTGAGGAATCCCCTGTTTTCGTTTGTCGGTAGAGTTTCTGGACAGCCTGTATAGTCAGCCCACTCTGATAACTACTTTGCAATAAGCGAAATAGCGCAAATCTTTATATCTATGATGTGGTTTCAAAATTTATTATAACTACTGATATACAACACAATTTAAGCTTAAAGAACTAATCAACTTACGTAAAAATGTTTATCCATTGCACAAAAAGCGGAAAAAATGTTTTTTGATCCATATATATTTCACTTATCAAAACGGTACTGTAGATCACATTTCATATGTTTGTATGGAAATTAAAACGTTATAAGAGTTTTAAAATCTATTATTTAGTTTTTTCCAAAAGACTAATTTTCGAAATCGCTTGTTTGTTTACTAACGTAGATATTGCAAATGTCTTTCTGTCACGTGCAGCACTGAACCTTGTACAGAGATCTTACTATTCGGAATGAACAAAACTGCAAGCGACACATCAAACCTATTACTAAAATGCAGTGGCCATGTCGCAATTATATAACTGTTGACAATATTGATATTTGATTTACGCTTAAAATTTTAGTATTTTCCCAGAAATTCCCATTACAAATAATGTTTATTATCTGTTTAAGTACGAGGACATTAGCGGGTGCTGGGATAATCACAATTACTTCGGTCAATGAGAGCAAAAACAGGATATTACCTCCAAAGTCTACCCTACTGCATGGATTTTAATAAAATTTTGGGAATAGCCTCTACTTATCTCCTAATTCAAAGTCTACCCTATGCCGATGTGCGCTTTATTATGTTGGGCTCCCACCCCTTCTCGCGAGTGGAAAATTTTTTGGTAAATATAACCACGAAACTGATTAGAGAACCTAATTCTAAGCAAAAAGTGTTCGATAATTTATTTTTGAAAACAACTCAATACATACTTTTTGATGAAAATTTGCCATTTCCATTGAAAAATTTCACTCTTTCGGACGATTTTTTTTGCGAATACCTTAAAAATTATGCATCTAACGAAAAAAATATATATAAAACTTTTTTTGTAGCTTATGAGAAATCAAAGAGATTCATTTCTTCATAAATCTTCTAGTTATAAAACAAAAAGAGATACGGTAGGTGAAAAGAGATTTTTTTAGTGCATGCTCAAATCGATGTGTTCAACTTAAAATAACAGAAATGGTCTAGTTTAAGGGTATAATGGTATTAATATCTTTTATAATGCTTGAAACGAGTACTGTTAAATGTCGATTACATTCAAACTAGATGAGATATAGCGCAAAAACATGGATGGCTAATTTATTTTAAGATAAAATGCGAAGTATATTTAAGCCCTCATCCACCAGATTTAAATACATCATTTTACTTATACAATACCTTTTATTAAAGTTTTATTTATATGTTCAAAAAGTTGGATAAGTTTAGAATGCATGGTTTTTGAAAAAAATAAAATAAAATAATTATAGAACGCATTTTTTAAGTTTTTTATCTTCCTTTTTCTCCATGTAACTCGAAAATTATAACCAGACACAGTAGTGAAAGAAAAAAAAAATTATCCGAAAAAACCCTATATTTTTGTACGGTATCTCTTTTTCCTATCTCTTATCATTTTCGGGTTACGTGGAGAAAATGGAAGATTTTTAATAAAAATTTAAAAATGCGTTCTATAATTTGATCTTATTTTTTTTCAGAAACCATTCGTTTTAAACCCGTCCAAATTTTTAAACACATAAATAACACAATAATAAAAGGTTTTAGAGAAGAAAAATGATGCATTAAGATTTTGGTGGATGACGGGTTAAGAAACTTCTCATTTATAATTTTTCCTTAAAATACATTAGTCATGAATTTGTTTGCACCATTACGTCATCACTTTCGAGCATTATAAAACGTGTTGGTAGCATTATACCCCTAAAATCGACCATTTCTCTGTTATTTTAAGTTGAATACACCGATTTACAATATCCTACAATATTCCTACAATATATATTTACAAGGTCAACGACCTACAATATCTCTTTTTGATTATAACTAGATACTAGATCTATTATAACTAGAAAACGTATGAAGAAATGACTCTCTTTGATTTTTCATAAGCTACAAAAATGTTTTATACATGTAGTTTTTTTCGTTAGATCAGGGATTCTCAACCTGTGGGGCGCGTCCCCCTAGGGGGGTGCGCGTTTAGTAATCCAATAACTTTGACTAATTTACTAAAATAAAAGCAAAACAAAATTCTGACAAAATTAAAAATAAAATACACCTGAGCACTGATAAGGAGCTATAGTTATAAAGAGCACTATTTAAATTAGGTACTTATCAACAAGTGACTAGTCATCAACTAGTTAATGTAAATTAGTGACTTCCTTGGGCCTGGTTTACAGAGCAAAATTTATAGAAACAGGGTGTAATATTAGAAATAGACGCAGACGCTATTTCATGTCTTCTAGTATTTGGTGATTAAATTAAGATTTTACTGTTTTTTGTCAAAATACTAGGTAAGTACATTATAAGGTACTGCATAGATATATTTTTATTGTGCGAAGGCGGGGGCGCGGTGAAAATAATAATGGAAAATTGGGTCGCAAATGGTAAAAGGTTGAGAAACGCTGCGTTAGATGCATAATTTTCAAGGTATTCGCAAAAAACCGCCCGAGAAGGTGTCATTTTTCAATGAAAATGGCCAATTTTTAACCACAAATAAAATCGACTTTAAAAAAATTATACAACGGTTTTTGCTTAGAATTGGACTTTCTAGCCACTTACGTGGTTATTTTGACCAAAACATTTTCCACTCCTGGGAAGGGGTGGGAACCCCCCAAGATAAAATCGTAGACTCTGTTTCTTGAGCTATTCTCCACTCACAGTGGAAATATCAATTTCGGAGTCAAATACCCTCACTGACTGCACGGTATAATTTAACTCGCTATTAACTGATAATACCCATGAAATATAATGAAACAGATCTTCTTCTTCCTAAAGTACCGTGCCCAAATTTTTAGGCGTGGGTAGCTTCCATAACAATCTTCCGATATCGTTCTCGATCTTTCGTGGCATGTAATAATTGATCTGCTGATAAGTCAGTCCATTGACGAAGGTTTCGGATCCATGAATATGTCTTCCTATCAATTCCGCTTTTTCCGTCGATGACAAGTTTTATTGCCGATTGAGTTTTAACAATGAATCATGAAACAGATACTACAACAAAATAGAACCAAAAACAGAACAAAGAATCAAAATGTACAGGCTAGTCAGGTTACAATGGGAAAAACAAAAGAAAAGAAGGGCGAGTGACACTCAAAAATAAATTACAACATACTCCAACAACTCCACGACGATCGTTGGATATCATATTGACTACCATATTCGTTATCTTGACTTTATTGACAGCAGCTCTTAATAATGATGTAGTCGATGTACAATTGCCTTAGATTTTTCAGACATGATGTTCTTATTTTACAAGGACCACGTTTACCTTGGATCTTTCCTCGAATCATCAGTTGTAAAAGATTCTATTTTTACGATATCTCATAATGTGAGCGAAGGATTCCAACTTGCGTTTCTTCATTATATTGACCAGATTACCTTTAGGTTTAATTAAGAAAAATACATTTTTTTTTTAATTATAAAAATGTCATTTTTGATTTAATCAACTATTTTTTCTAAACAAAGCATTCCAAACCGGTCAAATCACATATATCGTATCAATTATACCTAAATAAAGTTAATTTCAAGTGGGAAGCTGTTCATTTCTATTAGGATTGTAATGACAAGGGGTTTAATTGTTACATAAAAAAAAAGAGCATGGAGCGATGACATTATTTTCGTCATAAGTCAGTCAGTTCTTATGCAAAAAACTTTAATCGGAACTCATTTGAATGGCTTTTTAATGAGCTTAAAAGATGTCAGTCAAGTTTTTTCAAAAAATTGCACCACATTCGAGTTATTTGAGATGGAAAGTTCTCCATTTCAAGGTTCTTCGAAAATAACCACCCGTTAAAGAGCAATAACTTTTTAGTTATTGGGTTTTCATAGGTCTGTCCGATGCGAATCTCTTTGTTTTTTTTATTAGCTACAATTTTATTCAGAATGATTTTTTCCCTAAAATTAAATTTTTTAAGTTATTTATGAAAAACGGTTATAAAAAGTGAGTTTCTTTAATGAAAAATTCATAGTTTCAATCGCTAATAACTTGGAAAGTATCAGCTTTGCAAATAAGTTGTATAAAACAAAATTTACTTAGAATTGGTCAATCTAACGACTTCCATACATATTTCGGTTGAAAAAATTTCCATCCCCTATATGGGGTTGTTGTCACCCCCAGGGCAAAAGCTCGCTTCGGCGTAGCGTAGATTTTGACAAAGGTTATAAATACTACCTAAATCCAAATTTTCAGTAGTAATTGCACAAGAGCTCTAAAATTATCGAATTTTTCCCGAGTGACACTTTGACAGTTTTAAATTGATGACAGTGAAATTATGTCAAAGGGGCACGAGGAAAACAATTCCATAATAATTTTAGAGATCGAGCGCAATGTGTTGCGATTATTTCATGAATAAAACTGTTCAAAACCAAAATTTTATTGTAATTTATTGATGTAAGTACAGTTAAACACACAGTTGTTATAAATATTTGACGGTTGAAAGTCATCACTTTTATAACTTTTAAAACAGTAATTATTGTCATTTATGTCACTGAATGTATTTTTTCGTAGCAACGAAGGGCATCTGACGTAATATATGTACTTGACAACGGGATATTATCAAAAATTATCGGGTATAATATCACAAGAGAGTGAGAATAAATTGACGATAATGCGACAGTTTTTCGAAAATTATTTGTTGTCTGTGCCCAATGACAACAAATTTGAGAAAAACGAAGCCTTATTTTCTTATTTATTCTTACTGTCGTTATTCGTAAAATTATTTCTTAATACATATAAAATTTAAGTTTTTGTATAAAAAGAGTCAGTGACATTGTTCCCAATTAATGTGACACACATTTTTCAGCTTGTTATAAATATTCGTTAATTTATTTATAAATACAATTTTATTCATGAAATAATCTTATCGAAGTAAATCAAGCGCTTAAATGTGCCTATTTGTGTTCTCCTCGTGACAATTTGACATTAGATGCAGAACTAAAAGTATACTATGGATATTTTCTTAAATGAGACAGTTGTCAAAACTAGGAAACTGGTTGCAATTAAACAAATAATAACAATCTACTTCAAAAAATTCTATCGCTAATTTTCTACACGGGTGAGAGGCAACTCTCGCCTCTTGTAACAGAATGACCTAATTGTTACCTATTGACCCACTTACCACGTGTGCGAGTCATATGTTGCCCTAGGGCCGTAGCCATTGGAATTTTATCCATCCTTTGGATTTTGCAATGTTTGCATCTATATAAGACTTTTAGTCTGTTTTTGAAAGGCTTTGACCTTTGTATTTTTTGGTTACGTATTTTTTATGGGAAATAAGCCACAATTTTACTAAAAAATGAATTTATTAACGTTTCGTTGTCAAAATACAAAATACTATTAAAATAAAACAAACATGTTGTTGCTAAGTAAAAAAATTCTTCTAATAATTTATTTAATCTGACTCATTTATATTGGCAATTCAGACGTATATTATACATTTTAAAGTAGAAGACTTTAAAATGATATCGCCAATATTTATGAGTTGCGTTCCTGGGACGACTTTACTAAAAGATAGTTCATTCGATTACATGAAATCAATCCCAACTCAAGAATATCCGTCGCAAAAAAATCATAGCATGTGATCTGTCTTTAAAAAGACAACCAAATGCAACGATGACAGTAAAATTCTCGCGTTAGAGATTCCATAGTAAATCACGAGGGAAAACCAGGAAAAAACCTCGTGATACTATCCCGACATCGTAAGTATTTGGTCTTACATTTAATCTACCTTCAAAAAACTAATACCAAATTCTGACTTTAATATGTTTAAATTATAAATAATATTAATATTACATAGATATACAATAAGTAATACTAAAATATAAAATTTGTACTAACTCGATATGTTATTGACTTACTAATCGTGGTATTTTCTTTCTATTGACTTCCTCTTTCAGTATGGGTAACCACATCCTACTGCATTCTACCGAGGAATTTGCGACACAATTGGTTTCATTTAGCATAATTAGAGCCGCTTCTTTGATTTTTCTCTTTTTACTATCTGATTCTTTCAGGACTATACTTGAATCTCTCCACTGAACTCTATGTTCATTATCCCATGCGTGTTGACATATCTGAGATCTATCAAATTCTCTGTTTTTAATATAAGACTGATGTTCTCTTATTCTAACGTTTAATGTTCTTGATGTTTCACCTAAATAAAATTGTTCGCATTCACAAGGTATTCTATAAATGCAATTCTTTGTTCTTTCTTGTTCATTGTTAGGTTTAGTTTTAGATAGAATAGATCTCAATGTGTTTGTTGTTTTGAATGTTGTTGAAATGTTGAATTTATTTCCTATCGTTTTAAGTTTCTCGGATAGTCCTTTTATATATGGTATTGTTATTTTCCTCGTATTATTTCTTGTGAATGTTGTAGGATCCCGTTCTAAGTTGTTCTGTTCCATTCGATCTAATCTTGTCAATTCCTTATTTATAAACGATAAAGGATAATCATTTTTTAATAAAACAGATGTTAACAATTGTTTTTCTTCTAAAAATGAATTTTTGTTAGAACAAGTAATTTTGGCTCTATCATATAAGGATTTAATGATTCCCTTTTTAACGTTGATGTTGTGATTTGATTTGTAATTGAGATATCTGTTGGTGTGTGTTGGTTTTCTATACACTTGAGTCTCATATCCAGTATCCTTCTTTGAGGCTAAAACATCGAGGAAAGGCAAAGTGTTATTGTATTCCTTTTCCATTGTAAATTTTATTGTCTCTTCTTGATCGTTTATAATATTCAGGAATGGTTTATAATATAATAAATAATCGTTTATAATAATAAAATTTACAATGGAAAAGGAATACAATAACACTTTGCCTTTCCTCGATGTTTTAGTCTCAAAGAAGGATACTGGATATGAGACCCAAGTGTATAGAAAACCAACACACACCAACAGATATCTCAATTACAAATCAAATCACAACATCAACGTTAAAAAGGGAATCATTAAATCCTTATATGATAGAGCCAAAATTACTTGTTCTAACGAAAATTCATTTTTAGAAGAAAAACAATTGTTAACATCTGTTTTATTAAAAAATGATTATCCTTTATCGTTTATAAATAAGGAATTGACAAGATTAGATCGAATGGAACAGAACAACTTAGAACGGGATCCTACAACATTCACAAGAAATAATACGAGGAAAATAACAATACCATATATAAAAGGACTATCCGAGAAACTTAAAACGATAGGAAATAAATTCAACATTTCAACAACATTCAAAACAACAAACACATTGAGATCTATTCTATCTAAAACTAAACCTAACAATGAACAAGAAAGAACAAAGAATTGCATTTATAGAATACCTTGTGAATGCGAACAATTTTATTTAGGTGAAACATCAAGACCATTAAACGTTAGAATAAGTGAACATCAGTCTTATATTAAAAACAGAGAATTTGATAGATCTCAGATATGTCAACACGCATGGGATAATGAACATAGAGTTCAGTGGAGAGATTCAAGTATAGTCCTGAAAGAATCAGATAGTAAAAAGAGAAAAATCAAAGAAGCGGCTCTAATTATGCTAAATGAAACCAATTGTGTCGCAAATTCCTCGGTAGAATGCAGTAGGATGTGGTTACCCATGCTGAAAGAGGAAGTCAATAGAAAGAAAATACCACGATTAGTAAGTCAATAACATATCGAGTTAGTACAAATTTTATATTTTAGTATTACTTATTGTATATCTACGTAATATTAATATTATTTATAATTTAAACATATTAAAGTCAGAACTTGGTATTAGTTTTTGAAGGTAGATTAAATGTAAGACCAAATACTTACGATGTCGGGATAGTATCACGAGGTTTTTTCCTGGTTTTCCCTCGTGATTTACCATGGAATCTCTAACGCGAGAATTTTACTGTCATCGTTGCATTTGGTTGTCTTTTTAAAGACAGATCACATGCTATGATTTTTTTGCGACGGATATTCTTGAGTTGGGATTGATTTCATGTAATCGAATGAACTATCTTTTAGTAAAGTCGTCCCAGGAACGCAACTCATAAATATTGGCGATATCATTTTAAAGTATTCTACTTTAAAATGTATAATACACGTCTGAATTGCCAATATAAATGAGTCAGATTAAATAAATTATTAGAATAATTTTTTTACTTAGCAACAACATGTTTGTTTTATTTTAATAGTATTTTGTATTTTGACAACGAAACCCGATTTGGGCTTCGAAACGTTAATAAATTCATTTTTTAGTAAAATTGTGGCTTATTTCCCATAAAAAATACGTAATTATAAAAATGCCACAAGGAAATAGCTTCAGAACAATATTTTTTGGTTGGCTCACCATGTTCTTGTAACACTGATGATGCTCTTGTTACAGAGCGAAAACGTTTTGTTTCCATGTTTGTAGCCCCATAAGGGCTTTTTAAACTAATATACCTTTTACCAGGACAAAAACTTTTTATTAAATTTTACTTAAAAAATAAATGGTTACCCATTTAAACTTATTCTAATTGTTTATTTACTCACAAAAATAACACATTTAAAAATTATTAGGTACCTAACGAAAGTCGCTAATTAACCAATTTATTTTTAAATGAATTGAAAGTCTGAATGTCCTTCTCTATGTTGTACAATTGTCAACTATCTAAATATGTTGTTTTTCAAACTTGTTTTTCAGAACAGGTAAAATTTAATTTAAGTCGCATATCATAATTATTGCTTGTTAGTTTTCAAACCTTTCTCAATACGAGAAGATGAAGAAATCACAGCCATTCATAGTTCAAAAATACCATCAGGTAAACAGATACAAGATATTACACCAAGCGAGGTAGGGTGCATTACAAAAACAGAGCGAGACCTTAAACCGGACATCTTGGATATTAGTGCAAACTATGTAACGCACAGCTGAATGTTATGTTTGTGCGTCACAGTGTTGCCATGCCATTTCTTTCATAATTTCAATCAATGTTAAATGTACCTACAAGAATAATAGAATAAGAACGTTTACTTCTCCACCATTATAATAGGTAGAATGACAAATGAGGTGTCAAATGAAAGCTTATAATCCAAGGATAGTACTAAAGGTGAGAAATTAGACCTGACCCAGATTGTCTGTCCCTCAAAAAATAAGGGTTATATTGGGGATTTCTAATGTCGACATTAAAAGTTGCACTATTTTTTTTTCTATAAAACATTTTGATCTAAAACTTACCAGAAAACTCCTTTGTACTCTCTACTTTCAAATAAACGTGATTAAGAAGCTAAATTTTAAACTTCGTCACACAACTTTTGCGATTAAACTTGGCAATGCACAAATCCGCACCATTTTCTTTGAAAAATTCATAACCTTTATCATGATAACGATAAGAATAAAAACTTGAAGCAGGTATCTTTGTCTTCAGAAATGTTAGAGCTATAAACTGTAAAAATTTCAGAAAAAAATATTAAAATGGAACAGAGTTGTAGCGAGGTAAACGCAAAAAACGTGAATTTATTCTTTTTATTTTTAGGTTAAATTTGCGATTTTGACAATGTTCCCCCACATAAAATTCAAAATAAACCTCATATTCGTTTTCAGCACCTTCGAAAATATAAAGTATGAATAAAATTATCCATTCACTCCTCCGTGGTCAGTATCTCGAAAACTAAGCGCTTTTTTGAGGATGTCCCGCTCGTGTATAATATCACAAAAAATTGTAACGTGATAGTATGAAAAAATAGAGGATACGGCAACGGTATTACAAGTGATGGTCGGATCCAATGTCACAATCTACACAGACATATTAGGGTGCACTAATACCCAAGATGTCCAAAAAACCTTAGGCCACGTGACCTAATCACTGGAAACATTACGAAAGAACTACTGCGAAAAGGAATACTTACGTTAAACTACCTTACGAACCGTCATAAGACTTAAACATTTTCCAGCATAATGGAAGGTGGCGCAAATAATTCTAATCCCTAAACCTGACAAACGTCAGCACGAGACAACCTCTAAGTTTACTGCGTTTCATGTCGAAAATTATAAAAAAAATTACTAGCTAAGAGACTAATAAAAATTTATTATTATTAAAAATTAATACAGAAACATGGTTGAAGTCGACGTTTATTGCTTTACCAAAGAAAACAAAATCCGCATCCTGCAGTGATTTCCGGACCATCAGCTTAATGAGCCATGTTTTAAAATTATTTCTAAAAATTATAGGTCTGGATACCGCATATAAAAAAAAGTTGATTAATACCAAGCTGAAAATTTGTTAATAGCTTAACGGTGTCTAGTCGGACAAACTTTGATATATGGGAACACTGGAACAGGGAAAATTTTAATGGTGGAACAGGTTAAAAATTTAGAACGTCAGACTACGAAAACGTCAGAAGTATTTTGTCGGACAGAACTTCCAATTGATTTGTTGCACTTTCATTAAACTATCATGCAAGAATCAGACTGGTGTTTATCGTCAACTGGGAATTTTAATGAGTGGAACACGAAGAACATGTTAAATGACAGAAATCATGTTGGTTAGTAATAGCAGTCTGATTTTTGCATGAGAGTTTAATGAAAGGGTAACAAATCAATTGGAAGTTCTGTCGGATAAAATATATCTGACGTTTTTGTAGTCTGACGTTCCAAATTTTTAACCTGTTCCACATTTAAAACTTTCCCTGTTCCAGTGTTCCAATATATCAAAGTTTGTCCGACTAGACACCCTTCAGCTATTAAGAAATTTTCAGCTTGCTATTAATCAACTTTTTTTGGTACGCGCAATCCAGACCTATTATACATCAAAGGATACATAGATTAGACTGTGCGAAGAAAAAATCAGCCGAACACAGTTTGGTTTTCGAAATGCAGTGGGTACAAGAGATACTCTATTTAGTATACTTACAAGTGCTATTTCAACGATGCAGAGACGTTAATTGCGGTATTTATGCATGTTTCATTGATTAGCATAAAGCGTTCGCTACAGTATAGCACGACAAGCTGATGGAGATATTAACCAATATTGGAATAAAGACCTGTGATCTGTGATTTAAGGATTATCAGCAATCTGTACTGGAATCAAACATCATCTATCTGGTCAGAGGCAGGAGAACTCGACGTTATCAAAATCAAACGTGGGTATACTACTACCACTGCAGAGGCGACGCGTGACTGTTTCGAAAGTGTTACCAAAACCAGATGTAAAAAAATCTTATTTAAAAAAATATTTTGAACCTCTCAAATATAAGTTTTTGTTTTTAATCCTGTGGGATAAAATTAAACAAATCACTATTCCCAAATCATATATGTATTGTTATATTTCTATTTGATATGAAAATTAAATTTTGATAATTATAAACAGGATTCAATTTAATATAAAATATTTTCAATTTTCTCAACCACGGGCATATAAATTTAGAACAACCTGTATACAACAAATTGTTATATTTAATTTTAAGAAGTGATTAGGAGAAGCATACGAAACTCGGGACAATGCGCTTAGAATAAACAAAGTGAATGGCGCGTACCATTATCGTTGTTCGCGGAAGGTTCGATCATTAGGCTATGCTAAATAAGACTCATTTGAAATAGATAATAGTTCATTATCGTTGTTCGCGGAAGGTTCGATCATTAGCCTATGCTAAATAAGACTCAGTTGAAGTAGATAATAGGTCATTAAATTTTGTAAATAGTAGAAAGTAATTTTAGAATGGGAATTAACTATTTTTTTTTTAAATCCATTAAGCATATTTAGAAAGATTAAAAATTGGTTTTGAGGAATACTGCGAATGAGAGTTGGTGGTGGAAGGTTGATTTGTGAATCTGGAAGGGATATTTAGAAAGTAGGGGAATGAATGACAAATAGAGATCAGAATGTTTTGAGCTGTCGAGAAGTGAAGTCCAGTAGTAGACGGTAGTGTACGGAGAGTGAAAAAGCCGGTGTAGTTCCGTGAGTGTGGAGTATCTATCGTGGAACGAGAGGTAGGCCAGGTCGAGAGTAAAGAACCTCCTTGAGCCAAGAGTGTCCCGGTAGCTGATTGCAGTTTCGAAAAAGGTAGAACACAGCATCACGACAGAAGCAGGAACGAGAGCTATACGAGCTAGTTTCAAAGGAGAACATTACTGGAAGCCAGGACGAGGTTTTGATCGCAGCCAAGGATAGCAGGAAGCGGGTTTTGTGTGAAGACATTCTCAGTTCACCAGAAAAAGGTCGGTCTCATTTGTTTGGACATGAATGTATGGGTTTTTCGTATTAAATACCACATTTAAAATTGAAGAACATATTCAATAATATCAGAAAAGCTTCATCAAAATTAAATAGAATTGTTGCTAATAAATCATAATAGTTAAATGTTAATAAAAACTTTCAATTGGAAACCAAAAGGAAATAAGATTCCCATGTGTAAATGTTATGTTTAGGAATAATAAGATATAGCAAATATTAAGCAGTGATTGCCATTTAAATAAAATAAACAATATTTTGATTATAATTGTAACCCATATGTGTGTATTATTTTACTCTTTTCTTTCCTATCCCGATTAGGAACCATTGAGAAATACTGAGAAGCCACGTAAGTAAGTAATTAATTTTATAATTCGCCCTGAGATTGAAAACATATTGATATGTGATCTGGTTAATTAATTAAATTTTTATTAATGCATTGATTAAATTAAATGAAAAATAAGAATATTATCTCATATCAATAATCAAGATCACATCAGTATGTAATTATGGTATAACAATAAATAATAAACAAACTAAATAGATTATTCTACCATAAAAATAACATGAAACATAAACAAGTAGGAAAAAGAACATATTTTGAAAACTATTGTTTATATTTTAAGTCTTCCATTTTCAATAATCCCATTTTTTTCTTCAAAATTATATATAAAAAAATATACAATAGACCAGTAAGGATCTGTTTTTAGGTGGATGTGAGAGGTGGCATTCAGATTTTTGCGGATAAAGTTAGGTGATAACTTCGTTAATAATAATTGATTTATGC
This sequence comes from Diabrotica virgifera virgifera, assembly GCF_917563875.1. NCBI lineage: Eukaryota > Metazoa > Arthropoda > Insecta > Coleoptera > Chrysomelidae > Diabrotica > Diabrotica virgifera. Next base: position 52,331,373 of record NC_065451.1, read on the forward strand.
TCCTTCTCAAATATGCCCGAAACATTAATAAAAAAAAATAAAATAGTTAACAATTTCAAAAAATTTCGTTTTTTTTTTCTATTTTTTTTTGCTTATAACTTAAAAACTATTCATTTTAGAACACAGTCCTATAGGAATAAAACAATGATAATTAAATTTTCTATCAGATGCGGTTGGTTAAAAATGTCATAATTTATCACCCTTGCTTCAAAATAGCAATAAATATAAAATAAGGGGTTTAAACAAGCCTGTTTTTATTCAATGATTTTCCATCACTTGGGTTACACTTAGAACCTTCCTAATTCGCTTAGAAAATTTTTGTAATGTGCTAAAACCGTACACCAAATTTCATTAAAATTGACTTTGGCATAGATTTGGCATAATAATTTTGCAATCTAAATTTTTTTTTTAAATTAAATTTTTTAAAATCTTGCACAACAAAAACTAGAATATACAAAGATTTGTCAATTTTTTACATATAAAGAAGTACTTCACCTATCTCATGCACTTTACAGAATTGAAATCGGATTGTTTAAGCAGCCTCAGCAATGTTTTAAAGTTATAAACAATTTTTTGGCTTATAAATAATCAAATTAGTGCTGTGGCCAGGAGGGGGTGCTACGGGCTTCTTTATTGAGATAGACTTACTCAAGTTTTTTTATGTATTTTGACCCGTAGAACACGAATTTTTTGGGTAACTGTTGATCCGGATGTCGATAAGATTGTTATAAACAAAGAACTTGAGGAATTACATAAAATAGATTTTTCGCAAAATAAAACATTTTTTTGGATTTCTTGGGCAATTCTAAGCAAAAAATGTTCTTACAAGTTTTTTCGTAGGATGCATAGTTTTCGAGATAAACACGGTGGAACTTTCAAAAAATCGAGAGAAATTGCAATTTTTGAACGCGAATAACGTTTGATTAAATAATAAAAAAGCAATTCTGCTGACAGCATTTGAAAGTTTAAGTCAAATTAAACCGGTTTTAATTATTTGCATTGGTAAAAATTAATTTTTTTATTATTAAACAAAGCTATTTTTTTATAAGCCAAAAAATTGTTTATAAATTTAAAACATTGCTGGGGCCCTTAAATAATCCGATTTTAATCCTGTAAAGTGTATTAGATAGGTAGAGCACCTCTTTATATGTAAAAAAATTAGCCAACTTCTAAATGGTCTACTTTTTGTTCAGAAAGATTTTAAAAAATTTGAACTTTTTTAAAAACATTTAGATTGCCAATTTATTATGCAAAATTTATTAGGTCAATTTTAATGAAATTTGGTATACGATTTAAGAATGTTACAAATAATTTCCTAAGCAAATCACTAAGGTTCTAAGTGCCACCAAAGTGGTTAAAAAATATTGAATAACAACAGACTTATTTTGCCCCCTTATTTTGTATTTATTGCTATATTGCAGAAAAGGTAATACCTTAAGACAGTTTTTACCATTCGTATGTCATACAAAATTCAATTATCTTTATTTTATTTCTGTACGACTTTGTTCCAAAACGAATCGTTTTAAAGTTATAAGCAAAGAAAGCAGAAAAAAATCGATGTTTTTCGAAATTTTTAAATATTTTAATTTTTTTATTAATGTTTAAGTGTATTTAAGAAGGAGCATAAATTAATTATTATTATTGAAGGTGTCACCTAACTTTATCTGCAAAAATCCGAATGCCACCTCTCACATCCAAAAATAGACGTTTTTTCGCATATTCTTACTGGTCTACAAGGAGAATGACTTTTCAAATAGTTGATCGATTACGCAATACGCAGCAACACTATTGCATGTTTAAATGCATGCACACTGTAATCTGTAATAGGTACTAAACCAACGTTGTTACCAAACGAAAATATGGTTACAATTCTGATATACACAGCGTGCCAAAGCGCCGTCTCTAGAGCCGTTGCTCCTTCAAAATTTTCAGAAACGAGCTAGTCCCGAGCGAAAGCTAAGATTCTCCTGCCTTACCATACCCAAATGTGGTAACAGAATAATAACGTGCAACGGATTCACATAATCTCGCCAATATTTTCGTGCGTCTAGTGGGCTATTTACTGAATTAGGTACTATTAATAAATATTTTTGTTAGTAAAATATATAAATGGAATTATTTCATAGTAGTCATATATTTATTTGCAAGATTTTTAACTGTTACCAATGGTTACAGTGATTACATGGACGCTTCGTCAGTGCACCACTGCTGTTTAATATCTACTGTGAGGAAATATTTCAAGACGCAGTGGATGATGTTGAAGCCGGAATTCTAATTAACGCAGAATGTATCAATAACATAAGATACGCAGACGATACGGTGGTATTCGCTGACAGTTCTGAAGCCCTCCAGGAATTAACGAACAGTATCGCAGAAGTCAATCAAAGATACGGACTTTCACTAAACACTAAGAAAACAAAATGTATGATGATCTCTAAGAATGAACAGCAATTTGGACGAATCAGTGTGAATGGTCAACAAATAGAAAGAGTAAAAACATACACCTTGGTACAAACGTCAATGAAAATTGGGACCATTTGGGTAGGATACAGAAAGCAAGATCTGCATTTCAAAAAATGTCAAAGTTATTCAAATGTCATGATTGGTCGATATCCGTAAAAGTCAGGTTAATATGATGTTATGTCTTTCCTGTACTGTTGTAAGGAGTTAAGTCGTGGACTCTCACAAGCCACCTGTAAGAAAACTAAGGCTTTTGAAATGTGGATTTATCATCGAATCCTGAAGATATCTTTTACCGTGACTAGATAGTCACTTAGATATAATAAATTTTGTGGAAGTATAGAAAACAAACGTTTTCAGTTTTTTATTGTTAGATATCTTTTACCGACCACATTACTAATCAGGGTGTTTTGCTAAGAATGCAAAAAGAAAAAGAGCTGTTAATCAAAATAAAACAGCCAAAATCGAATACCTCGGTCACATCATGAGGAACAGTGAAAGATATGGACTGCTGCAACTAATCTTGCAGTGAAAAGCAGAAGGAAAGCGAGGCTGGAGGAAGGCAGCGAGTATTTCCTGGCTGAAAAATCTACGTACGTGGTTCAACACAACCACTACAAATATTTTTGGAGCAGCAGTATGCAAAGTACAGATTGCCATGATGGTCGCCAACATTCGAAACGGATAGGCACTACAAGAAGAAGAAGAAGAAGAATACAGAAAAAGGACTTTTACCGGAACACCAATTTGGATTTAGAGCCAAACATTCAACAACTGAATAGGTCCATCAACTGATAGAAGTAATTCAAAAAGCTTTTGACAGTACGGAATATTGCTCAACTGCATTCATAGCTGTGAGTCAAGCTTTTGACAAGGGGTGGCATCAGGGACTACTTACTATATAAACCAAAAAAGGGATCTACACCAGAACATGTAGGACATACTATACTCATCCTAAAAGAAAGATATTTTCAGGTAAATTATGAAGAAGAAATAACCGATTTACATTTCATAAAGGCAGGAGTTCTTCAAGGTAGCTTTCTTGAGTTGATCCTCTACCTATGTGTACTCTTTACTCCGACTTACCTACTGACAATAAAGTACATACAGCCACGTTTGCAAACGATGCGGCAATAATGGCGGTACATTTAGATCCCGTTATCGCTGCAGAACAACTCCAAGAAAACCTAAATAAATAAAGTCCAGAAATGGACTAAGAAGTGGAAGATCAAACTTAATGAATCTAAAGCAAGCCACAGAGTATTCATTAATGTCATAGCGATTTACCTCAAATATTACACAACTTTGCTCCCATTCCAACGGTAGATACTGTAAAGTATTTCTAATCCAGGGTAATAAGCTAGAAATAGACCATGTTCGGGACACTCAAAGATAGCTGACTACTTTTTGAAGTTATACTTCTTTACGCGCGATATGAGGGTGAATTTTTATATGTTAAAACCTACCCAGCTAACAGTGTTCGTATATATGACGTCAAACAAACGTCAACATTTTGGGAGAAGTTACGTCAAAACTTACGTCAAATTTTACCTAAAATATACGTATAAAAGTCACAGCGATGTTACGTAACAGTTTAACGTTATTTCTACGTACCCTTTTCAACGTCACAAAAACGTCACTTTCTAGTTGAATTTTCGGTACAGTGGAACCTCGATAATCGGATTCATTCGGGACCGCGGCCGATCCGGGTTAGCCGGAAAATATGGTAAAAATTAGTAAAATGCATATAAATAATAAAAAATACACATTATAATTGCAAAAACATTAAATACATATGCACAGTTCAGCTAAATTATGTACAGTTGTATACAGTATTGTTTATTTCTTGGTAAAAAACTCAGTCAAAGTGAAAAAATGTTTGTTTGTCTGCTGAAAATCGGTCCGGGTTATCGGGGTTCCACTATAAAAATAATTTATAAAAAGGACTTAAAATTATTGTGTAAATAAAACCACATACATGATGCTGACACATTTATTTGAAATTTGAAATAAACATTATGTATTTGACTTTTATGTGAGAGGAGAGACAAAATTATTTAGTGTAATATATTTTTATTAACTAACTAAAGAGAAACCCTCCCACTATATATAAAAAAACAAGATACCTACAAGTTGAGCACTGTTTATTTCAGTATAACTAACAACAGCAACTAATCTATTACCCTACATAAGAAAAAGTTCTGAACAATGGAATGAGAATGTTTACTATAAGTCTCGGTTGTTTTGTTTAAAAAAAAATAGCATTTGAAAGTGGCGAAAAAAGCTGAAACGTATGTAATGTTTAAAACCTTTAAAATAAATTGAGTTGACCAAAACACAAGAGTTTTTTATAAATGAACTTACAATAAACGTCAGGAAATATTGAATATAAGTACTTTATCTACATCTACGAGTGATTTTAACAAATGAAATCGCCATATACCGGCAGGGTTTTAAAAAAATGTAACTAGTGTGGATTCCTTGTATTTGTTTTTGTAATTAATGTCTTTTTAATAAAAGTAAGTATCAATATAAATTTTGAACTTCTGACACGTTTATATATGCATTTTAATATTAAAAAAGGATGTACTTTATTAAATACTTGCCCATAATTCAACCGATTACATAAAAAAATGTTCTACTGCTCATTTATTTGTGTAACAATGGAAGACATACAAAACTACCATCGTTTTGATTTGGATAAACCATACACTTTGTGTATATACTTTCAACATTCCAATGTTTAAGAACTGTTAAGTCTTTCAAAACATGTATATCCAACTCCTTGGAATCAATTGGGGTGCTATAAAGAGAATCATATGTTTGAAATTGTTTTCCTACAATTAAGGTCTCATTTTGTTGAGTTACACAAATGTTATGAACTTCAATAACTAAACCATCTTTAAGCTTGCAGTAAGAATCTGCACGTCTTTCATCTGCTGTAACAATGCGAATTGTAAATCCGTTTAGGAGTAAAATTTTATATTGTTTGTTCATTATAATATCAAGAGTTGGCCCTTCATTGTGTTCTAATTTAAAAGAAAAATTATTCTTCATTACAGTAAAATCTGTGTCGCAAAAGTTAATTTCTTCTAGTCGTCGAATAATCTGTTGTAAAGGTTTTGTAGGTGATCTTATAAAACTTTTCATAATGCCTAAAAAATTTTCAAAAGGAAAAGCGGAAAAAGAATCTACTGGTCCAAATTTCTCAACTTCATGAGCTAAATGGCATAAAATATGTGTATTATAAACATAAAAATCCAAACCGTATATATGATCACAATGTGCAATAAAATTATTTAATATATTTTGGGCAGTACTACAACCAAATTGTTCTATATGTCTTAAGGAAGATAATATTGATATCCCAGCATGTAATAGCAAAAAATGCTCATAAATAGCCAAATCAATTATTTTATTCTTCAACACCCAAGGACCTAGATATAAAAGAAAAGTTCGATATTCTGTAGCCTTCCAATAAGCTATTTCATCTAGGGCTCTGGGCTTTCTGTTAAACTCGCATGGAATGAAACTTCTTAAAGAAATTAAACGTTTAGATAATATTTGCACATCAGCGTTTTTAAGTCTAACAGACAAATTTCCCGATATCCAAGTGGTAAGTAACCTTTTCATAACTCCCAAACACACAGCATGCATGTAGTCGATAGTAAAACATGAAACCAAACCAATATTTAAATCCAGGAGAGGTGTTTTACCAAGATGGTGGTCTTCATCCATCTCTCTCAAAAACTGCTCATCTGTTCTTCGTAATGCATTTATTCCTTTTAAAATAACTTTTCCACATCTGTGATGGTATTCTCCAGTTTCCCAACATTTGTCACATGATGAGTATCCATTGTGGGATTTAATACATTTTAGGTAAGCTTTAGCGGGTGCATCACATATGAAATTTTCTATTTCAATACTGTAAGTGTGGTCATGAATCAAAATACCATTTTCTTTTAAAAAAGCAAATTCTTGAATAAAATCTTCTAAAAAATCAGATAGTGGCGATGGTTTCGAATTTCCACAAAATATCCCAATGGCAAAAGGAGGACTGTTAAAATTTCTAATAATTGCAGTAATGGGCCAAAATTGTAATTTAGAGCTGGTGTACAAAGGAATTCCATCAACATTAACGCTTATTTTTATAACTTCATCTTTACAAGAAAAGGGTAATAAACTCTTTAACCCTTTGGCAATACCAATATGACAATATTCTCCATTTCCTAATTGTTTAACAGAAGTACTTACTGGTGTTTTTAATAAAGTCCGGCTGTCAAGAGGAAGACCTGGATGTAAAGGAACAAGTATTTTTAACAATCCATTAAGTGACGAGTGGCTTACTTTGGAACAAACTGCCCATTTTCTTAACTGTGATTGTAAATCTAGTTGTTTATTATCTTCAACGTCAACAGACTTACTGACATTTGTCTCACAATATTCATTAATTACTGTATTAAATTCAATTTGTTCATTAAATAATTCAATGTTTAAATCATGTTCATCTGATAAATTAGAACTAGAGTTAGGATCTAACAGTTCTGAAGATTTATCAGCATTTAAAAAGTTTGTATCTAAATCAAAATTATTATCTGCAGTGACTTCAACATTACTACTATCCATTGAACACATCTGAAATAATTCCTGCCTCTCTTTTGCAACTCTTCTAGAGAACTGCCTCTTACCAACAATAGTTTTATATTGTTTTTTGTTATACATAATAATATTTTGTATGTGCAACACAATTTACCCACCAAAAAATGTACCTAATATAAAAATATTAATAAAAAAAATATATGTACTATAGTTTTTACACTAAAAATATTTGTCTCTTCCCCTCAGATACCAACATAGAAAATAGTTTTAAAAAAATCGAAAACAAAATAAAAAAACTTAAAAACAAATGCTCAACATTCACCTTAACTAACTTAAATGGATTTTTTTCTTTTCTTGCGTTGTGGTGCTTGCTTAAGCCACTCTTTCACATGTGTTTCAATTTCCTGACATGTGATATTATTGTTCTTTATCTGAATTGATTCTGAAATAAAATAAATGTTACAAAAACTTATTTTTTTTTTTCAGGCAAAAGTACAATTGGAAAAAAAATTAAAGCACCTATAACTTGTATGTTTAGCAAGAGTGAAATAAAATATTGTTCAAATGTGATTCATGTAACAATACTTCATTTTACATTGTCATCCAAAAATGCAACACTCAAATTTTATTAGCTGTACTTTATTTTATTGAAATCTGCAGAATTTTTCACATTTACTTTGAACCTCTGTAACAACACCATCAAATTTTATTGTTACCAATAGCTATTGGTAATATTGTGTTGTGTATATTATTTAAAATAAAATTGTGAGGTTATTTAAAATATAGAATTTTTAATGAGTATAACTGAGTCTATATTACATCCAAAATTTAATAAAGTTTTTAAATAGCAATTTTAGAGCTTCAAAAAAGTATTAATTGTATTTTACAAAATTTGGTGCTTATATAGTTTGGGGTTTAGTTTACGTACAAAAGAAATTGAGCCAAAAAAATTACAATTAAGCAATAAGCTATTAGAATTTTATAGAACTGTAAAGAAAATATGAACAAGAGTTCCGAATATTTGATACATTTGGCTAGATACAATTAAAGTGTATTGTAATATGTTATTCTCAATGTAGATAGAATATCATTTGTATGTAAAAACTTTTCTTAGTACAAATTTTCTATAAATTAAATGGTACCTTTGAATAAAATTTACATTTTTTTGGGTCAATCATGTACAATAAACAACATCAACTTTAAGTATTGCCTTTTGGATTATAGATATTCACAGACCTTTAACAAGTACATTTTTAAGTAATACAACATACTAGTTTCATTTGAAGCAGACTTTTTGGCAGTATGTATCATGACTACATTAAGTATTAATGTAGTATTATTAAGTATTAATGACTACATTAAGTATGCGTCAATAGTTATTTATGAAACAGTTCGTGAAGTATGCTTTTTGCGAACACACGCGATTTTTAGAGCACAAGCGACAACAGAGCGAGTGCTATAAATCACGTAAGTTCACAAAAAGTATTTCACGCACAGTTTCATACAATATTTTATCTACGATAAACAAATAAAAAAAGCTGTAACTCTTCATCACTGGAATTCATTTCTATACTATAATTATTAGAACTTTGACATTTAAAAATTCTAACTACTTTCAAACCACAAAACTGTCAAAACTTTTGTTGTAATTCATTGCTCATATTGTCATCACCATGACAACGCAAATGTTAAGGATTGTCACCATGACAACTCGAAAGATAAAAACAGTGCGAAAAAGTAAATCCCATTTAAAATACATTGTTACTTCACACACACTTTAAATCCTTCACGCACTGCTATCTATAATGACAGTTTTCACAAACTAAAAACTTATACATAATATGACATAGAGTAGATAAAAGTAATTTTGCTAATACTTACTGAATAATAAATCCTTTAATTGTGTTTTGACTAATGGTTGTTTATCGCGCTTTCCGAAATAACTGTATATATATAACTATATAAATAGTAGCAGGATGCTAATTCGTCCGTTAATAATTCTTTTAGAATCTTATTTGTTTTTTGTTTCACATCTTTCCCACCAAGCATAGAGAAATAACCAATCTAAAAATAAGTAATATTTATAAAAATTTTAGTTATTTGCATACACTTAATCAAATATTTTTATCAAGATTTCTTTTTAGCCACTATTGTAGTAAGATTTTATTTTGAGTGATAATTATTAAAAATATAACAATTTTTATTTAATATATAGTAAAAGCAAAACAAAAACTGTATCACCTTACATATTATAGTATTGCAATATTTTTGTATGTAATAGTGTACAATGATTATCTGCTTAAAGAATAACCATGCACATTCATCCTGAAAATGATTGGCAATACCCTACATTTTAAGGTGAAGACATACAACAGTTTTTGATTTGCGTTAACTATATACCTACTGAAAGATACAAAAGTTTCGTTACACATATTGGTTGTATAACAGTAAATACAAAATATTTTTAATTTAATGGAGATATCTAAATAATTTTATTAGTTTTTTAAGTTCAATTACTTACAACATCATCAAAATTCCTTTCCACTTCTAAATATTCCTCAAATGTTATTAAATCACGTGTGCTATCTAGTGGTAACTTTACAGATAATTTCGTGTGTATATCAACACACTTTTCTGCATGCCTTGGCTGAGATAATTCATTCAATTTGTTTAAAATTGTTCTGTTTTGTTCCTTTATGTATGCTAATGTTGATAGAACAGTCCTAAAACCTGAAAATATTTCTTTCAAGAAGCTAGTAATCACTTTAATCAATTATTATGTTTTATTAATATGTATTAGTATTTATTCAAAGGGTCAGTACTAGGCTCTCTTTTAAGGCTGATTAAATGAATAAAGTATCCTGAATGTGACAAATTCAGTATCGTTTTGAGATAAAGCATATTATTCTAAACTGAAAGCACTGGCCCATAGATTATTAAAAATTTACCAATCTGGTAATCCTGAACATCTGACGTAGGTGTTGAAGTCGATGGATTTAGATTCCACAATTGGTCTTGAACCAACGTCCTGGACTTGTTTTCCGTAGCTTCTGAAATCATTACCAATATACAAATATTACAGAAGTTTATTACATTAGACTGTGTTGAGCAATTGTTGATTGGTTAAATAACAAACTATATAAACAATTTACACTAAATAAAAATTACCTAAAGGTTTGTGTCCTGCCACTCCACTAATATCTCTGATTTCAACAGCTCCTAAAAATGTTATCTATAAGCTGGGGTTCATGTTTGTAATGAATACAATTATTTAATCTGGAACTGAGATCAAGTTTAAAGGTAGCTTTACCTGATAGTTTCTTTAATTGAATTTTCTGGGGCCTGACAAACTGAGACTCATCCTCACTGTCACTGTCTAATTTTCTGGGTCTTCTATTTCGTTTAGGCCGTAGTGGTGACTCATTTATTGCTTCACACTCTGAAGCAGAAGCCAAGTCGCTAGTTAGCTCGGCTTCTTTTCCTTTTCAAATGCCTTGGATAACTCGTCTGCAAGATATGAAGTACTTAATATAATGGAATGTGTAAGAACTGAGTAAGCAATTGACAAAGAACCTCTACACATACGTGAAATAAATACATATTATATTGTAAAACCTTACCTGTTGTTAAAAAAACTCTTTGTATGCCATACAGCATCCAAGAGTTTTCGTTAACTACCTCGCCTTCCAGCAACGACTTTTTATATTGCTTAGATGTTTTGTATGGCGGCCAGAAAACTTCCTTTTTTAAAGGCGTAAGCCAATTTTGGTGAACGACGGCCAAAGTGTTCCCGCCAGTTTCGTCCAGCTGTACAAGCATGTATGCCATTACTATAAACTTGAGTTAAACGCATCAAAACTATGTTCTATGTCGTTTAAATCGCTCTTCAGAATAAAGAATTCTAATTTAATCTTTAATTTCTCGTTAATTCCTTTAATCAGACCGAAAATAAAAAAACGCGGCACTACCAATGAACTGTCAATACGGATGGAATAGGCAGGAAGACAATTAATGCAGCCACGATACAAGAAAGAGGTCCTAGAGAGAGACAGACAAGGTGCTGGAAACTTTGACAGGCCGTGTAATTTGAGTTGCCTATATCAACTTAAATCGGGGAAATATAAAAGTAAAATTCTAAATATAAAAGTAACATAAAAACATAATCAATGACTTCTTCACTTTATATAAAACATTCACTAAATTAAATAGTTTTAAAATTATTTAACTCCCAAATACTTTAGGAAAGTAGGTGTTTGTTTTTATAAATACAAGTTACAATTCTGAAAAGTATTTAAACTCATTTAAACACCAAGTATGGTACTCTGTACTCTATTTACTCTGTAAATACAAAAAAGTATTTAAATTTTGAAATATGTACTGCCAATCAGCCCTGAAAGTTAAAATATGAGGTCCATTCAACGAACTGTCAATACTGATTCAATCGGGTCCATTTATATAGGCAACTCAAATTACACGGCCTGTCAAATTCTCCAGCACCTTGTCTGTCTCTCTCTAGAACCTCTCTCTTGTATGTTGGTGGCAATCTCGCTTCACTATTTGAATGGGACAGGGCCATTCCATCCGTATTGACAGTTCATTGGGCACTACCAAACGACCAAACTATATAACCAAACATTTGTCCACCATTTGGCTTTGGTTTGGCATATGACATCATGACATGATAGATGAAGGCTTTGCATACGCTAAAGGCGAATCTTCGCGCACATGTTTTGACATCTCTATATCTTAAGTGTGCTGGCTGATTGGTTGAAGTTGTGGAAAACTATTTTACCTCAACCAATCAGTCATTTGAGGGTTAAAAATTATTAATATGTTATGTACAAGCATTTCTTTTGAAATATTTTCATTGGTTCTACGTATTTATTTATTAGGTATATATTTAATATTTATTTTGTTAAAATGTTAGATTTTCAAGTAATTTCCTCAATATTCCCATAGACTAATTTAATTACGTTTAAGTTGTAATATTAGTATAAATAAAGAAATTTTTGTATAAAAAAATTGTCAAAATTATTCATAAAAAATACCTACCAAAAAGCCACGTTTTAGGGACGAATAAATGCATACGTATTAAATACCTACCAAAGAGCCACGTTTCAGAAACGAGTAAATTCATACGTATAATATACGTATGAAAATTTCGGATCAGTAACGTCATTTTTTGATAGATGTTACGTAACGATACAAAAAAACCTAAATTTAACGTTAAGGTAACGTTATCCTGCTAGCTGGGTATGATCCGGGCGCATGCGCATTATAACTTTGTTCTGATTGGATGTTCAAATGACATGTGCAAAATTATCCAATATGGCAGCTGTAGCACAGCTGTGGTGTGGACGGTTGACGGTTTGGTTATGTAATGTATGGTTGTTGCGTGTTAAAATTTGTGGGAACAGAAACAACAAAGGTTAGTTAATAGTTATACTGCCTTTTTGAAGTTATACTTCTCTAGGCGCGATTTCATTGAGGGTGAAATTTTAGTAATCTGCGCACACAGGCAGTATGGAGTTCGTTACTAAATGTTTTAATTTATGTATTTATCAGTCCAGAAAAGGTGTGGAAAGAATATATTAGTGTTTTTAAATATATTTTTCTACAAACGTGGTAAAAATACAATTTATAGCACTCCATAGGAGCGTTAAAAATGCTACTTTAAAGCACCGGTGCTTTAAAAATTTTAAGGCACTGCAGTTAAAAGTGAATTGTCAAATTGTGAAACGTCAAAATATTTATATTTTATTTAGTAACATTAATAGATATTAATAATACCTATTTAAGAATGTTTCTTCTAAAATTTAGGAATATATTAATTTTATAATACATTTAAGTATGTAGTAATTTTCTTTACAATTTTTACTTACCAATTTGTTTTGTTTGTACCTAATATCGCCGTTGTCTAGCAAGCGTCTGCGTAGATTAGCGGTATGTGTATTTAGCTACGGACCCGTTAGTACTTGGTTCGATTTCCACATAAGGAATTTTTCTTTGTTTATTATTAATGGTTATTGACACCTTAGACTATTGTTATATGGACTTATAAATGATTAAAAATAATTAAAATAATTAAAATAATTAATCGGGATGTTGCCCAACTATTTACCGGGTTGCAAATTTATAATAATTGCCTATTTCAAAATGCACTTTTGAAATGAATTTTTCTTATGCACAAATGCAATTTCAGATTTGTTATTCATTGCAATAGTTCACAAAATTTCCTGACATTCTCACGAATCCAACGCACCAAACTGCATTAAAATCCGTCTTACTGCGCCAAAAATCGAGAGTAAAGCCTTTTTTTATGCTTCAATGCCTCGACTAATTCGGCCAGAGATCGAGAGGTCGTGAGTTCGAATCCAGTGCAATCCTATACTTTTTTTATTTTTTTGAAAGGGGTAAGCACAACATTAGTTTGGTGTTTAAAAAAAATTAAAACAAACTGTTTAAAGTATATTTATTTTTAAGAAATCATATAATAGAAGTATAACTTCTTACTTGCGTACAAAGTACACACACATTCTTTTTTTAGTTATTGTATACCTATAGGATGAAAACCTACCTGTTTCCTGCCTAGAGTTCGCGTCCGTTTTTTAATTATTAACAATTTAGTGCAAAAATCGCGATTTTTTCGAATTTTTGAACAACATTCAAAAGCTAAATAGCTAAATAGTAAAAAGCTAGTAAAGCTAAATTACAAAATTTTATTTTTTATAACATTAAAAAACCTTCAAAATGCTGATTTTTGAAAGTTAGAAAGCTAATTTGTTGCTACGAAAACTGCAAAATAAATGAAAATCGTTATCTGTTAATAACTTTTACTAAAACTACCTTAGATTTTTAGTGCTTCACCCAAAGTTGGGTATTGGGGTACTTAACAAATTTTTAAAAATTGAGACCGATCCAATAATTAGTTTAACAGTTATTCTATTTGTTTATCCCAGAGACCTTTATTTTGCAATATCATAAGACAGAAAATAATGAAGATAGGGCAATTTTGAGTATGCCAAATGAAAGTAGAAGACTGATAGTATCAAAATGTGTTAAAAAAAGATAAAAAATTAATCAATATAATCAAAAATCCTAATGCCAAACTTTTGAAATTTTGTAGTTTATAAACATTTAGAATAACTTTACAAATATTGTCCATTTTCCAACATCCATCTTTTTATATATTCGAAAAGCTAGTATTTTAACACGAATTTTCAAATAAAAAAAAATAGCCTGGGTTCATTAAGGACATATTTAGCCATGTGTTTTCTTTTATTTCACAGCTAATTTGTTTATAATAATTAAGGAATTTCATTGATGCCATTTTAAATAATGAGATTTGTATTATTTGTATTATATTTTGTTCAAAAATTTGCATAAACATTGTATCATAACAGCACCCTCTACGATTTTTCAAAATCGTAGTTCAAACGGTTACTAGGGGGAACCTACGAATCCACCGAGTTAAAATACCGAAAAAGCAATTTCAAACTAACACAATTCTCTGTATCTCCGGATGAACCCAATGGATGTTCATCTTTCTTTTTTTAATTTGTATGTAATTTCTACATACATTACAAATATGCAATTTATTTATAAATTCATGAATTAAGAATCAGTCTAATTTGTTTAAACAATACTTGAAAAAATATTTTTTACAAAAATCTATTATTTTAATCATAGTATCTATTAAGGATCACACAAAAAGTTAAAGTTCACTTTAATAAATAAAATATTTTTATTAGATAATTATTTATTGGAGATAATGTATTTATTAAAGTATACCTTAACTTTTTGTATGAGTAATAATGATAGTCTGATTAAAAACATAGATTTTTGGGAAAAAATAATTTTTCAAATTTTTTTTAAACAAATTAAATTTTTTATTAATTAATAAATGTCAAATTGCAAATAGACGAATAACATATTTGAAATGTACAGAAAAATTACATACAAATTAAAAGTAGAAAGATCTAAATATATTCAGCAGATCCCGAGATATAGAAAATGATAGTAGTTTTAAGTTTGCCTTTTTTAGTTTTTGAACTCGTGCATTTGTCGGCTCCCAGCTCCCCCTTCACTTACCACGACTAGTGACCAACTGAACAATATTTTTAAAAATTCGTGTAAAATGCCAACTTTTCGAATATGTAAAATGATTTTTCTACGGACACTATTTCTAAAGTTGTTCTAAATGTTTATAAACTACAAAATTTCAAAAATTTGGCATTAGTATTTTTGACTATATGAGATAATTTTTTATCTTTTTTTTAGTACATTTTGATAGTATCACTGTTCTACTTTCATTTGACATACGCAGAACAGGGAACTTGCACATAAAAATATTTTTGCATAAAATTGTTAATTTATGTTTAAAAATGATAAATTCAAAATATTACGTCTTAACAATAATTAATAGTGTACGTACAACAACTGATTATAATTCCGCGCCCGAAATTACCGTTTCAAACAACTTAAAAGCGCGCGCTTGGGTCTGACGTCACCAACCATGATATTTACCACTGTTCTAGTGCCAGACGTGCACTCTGCAGAAAATATCTTGTAAAGATTTTCATGCATTCATAATATTATTTTTAATTTAGGGAAATACATTTTTATTTTACAACATAGGTATCTCAACTGCCCAATTATATTATAAAGTTTGGACAAAATTAAATACCTACATTAATATCATATTTCTTAAAAGATTTAAGTACATAGATACTACTAAAAAATTACTTATAAAAAGAAAAAGAAAGAATGTTTTATTATAATATATAAATATAATATATTTAGTTTAAAATATGAATTTCATTCTCACATAAAGAAATAAAAAATATTTTGTGGATGAAACTTTATTTTATCAAATTTTTATTCCATTTATTTTTAATAATTTTCAGATCCAAATAGATGCGGGAAAATATTTACACTGCAAAAGTCTTGTGCTATACTAATCAAACTGTCGATAAGATCTGCGTCCTATTCTATCCAAATATAAGTAAATTTTGAGCTATTTTTAAAGTGTGTATCTGGTACGCAAAATCAACACTTTTTTTTAAATAGAAACATTATTTGCAACTGTACTTTTGCATTGTACATTGTAACATTGGTTATTTGGTTGTCTATTGGTTATTAAATGTTCCAAATATATGTATTTCTGGTCGTAATATTTTGTAATAAACAAAACTAAAACCTATAATTTATAAATATTTTAAATTCATAACAAAGGAGAATAAAAATAACTTAAAAATAAACAAAACTTTTAGTAATAAAAGTCAGAGTAACTAAAAACTATTGTTATAAACAATTTAAACGTGTTTATTAATAATACTTATAATAGGTACCTACTTATTTGCCTTCTCGCATTTCTCCAATAGAATAACTTTCACTGCTTTTTATAAAATTTGCCACCATGAAGAAATCAACTACTGTAGATTGTCAGATTAACTTTTTGAAAAACCCTAGTCAGTCATAGTCGGAGAGATAGAAGCGGATTTTGTGCGTGATAAGTAATATGGAAAAATTATACGGGGATATGTTGAATTAGTTGTGTACATGACTTTCACCAACGGCCGGAAACCAGAGTTGGGGCCGAGGGTAGTTATAAGGGGTCAAAGTCGCGGATTTTATTATTTTTTTTATGACGCTCATGATCGAGATAGTGCACCAAAATTTGGGAATAAGTAGGTTATGACGTAACTAAGTAAAACCTCTAGGGGCGGAACGCTGCGTGGCAGACAAAGGGGTGGGGGTAGGGGTGAATATAAAAATATAAAGGGTTTTTTGCGACGTTCGTGATTGAGATAGTGGACCAAAATTTGGGAATAAGCAGATCCTGACATTACTGAGTAAAATCCCCAGAGCCGGAAACCAGAGTTGGGGATGAGAGTAATTATAAGGGGTCAAAGTCGCCGTTTTTATTATTTTTTTTGTGACGCTCATGATCGAAAAAGAGTGCACCAAAATTTGGAAATAAGTAGGTCATGACGTAACTAAGTAAAATCTCCAGGGGTGGCAAGCTGCGTGGCCGAAAAAGGGGTGGGGCAGGGGTGAATAGAAAAAATATAAGGGGTTTTTTGCGACGTTCGTGATTGAGGGAGTACACCAAAATTTGGGAATAAGTAGACCATGACATAACTAAGTAAAATGCTCAGAGCCGGAAACCAGAGTTGGGCATGAGGGTAGTTATAAGGCGTCAAAATCGCCGTTTTTATTATTTTTTTTGTGACGCTCATGATCGAGATAGTGCACCAAAATTTGGGAATAAGTAGAGCATGACTTAGCTAAGTCAAAGCCCCAGAGCCGGAAACCAGAGTTGGGGATGAGGGTAGTTTTAAGGGGTCATAGTCGCAGTGTGTATTATTTTTTTTTTGTGACCCGGCACAACATTTGTACCCCACGCAGTGTTCCGCCCCTGGAGTTTTTACTTAGTAATGTCATGATCTACTTGTTCCCAAATTTTGGTGCACTATCTCGATCACGAACGGCAAAAAAAACCCCATACATTTTTATACTCACCCCTGCCTACCACCCCTTTGTACCCCAAGCAGCGTTGCGCCCCTGACGATTTTACTTAGTTACGTCATAACCTACTTACTCCTAAATTTTGGTGCACTATTTCCATCATGAGCGCCACAAGAAAAATAATAAAAACCGCGAATTTTACCCCTTATAACTACCCTCGTCCGCCAGTCTGGTTTCCGCCTCTGGGGATATTACTTAGTTATGTCATGGTCTACTAATTCCCAAATTTTGGTGCACTATCTCAATCACGAACGTCACAAAAAACCCCTTATATTTTTTTATATTCACCCCTGCCCCACCCCTTTGTCGGCCACGCAGCGTTCCACTCCTGGAGATTTTACTTAGTTACGTCATGACCTACTTATTCCCAAATTTTAGCTCGCTATCTCGATCATAAGCGTCACAAAAAAAATAATAAAAGACGGAATTTTGACCCCTTATAACTACCTTCCTTCCCGACTCTGGTTTCCGGCTCTGGGGATTTTAGTTATCTATGTCATGGTCTATTAATACCCAAATTTTGGTGCACTATCTCAATCACGAACGTCGTAAAAGACCCCTTATATTTTTTATATTCACCCCTACCCCACCCCTTTGTCGGCCACGCAGCGTTGAGCCCCTAGAGATTTTACTTAGGTACATCATGACCTACTTATTCCCAAATTTTGGTGCAGTATCTCGATCATGAGCGTCATAAAAAAAATAATAAAATCCGCGAATTTGACCCCTTATAACTACCCTCGGCCCCAACTCTGGTTTCCGGCCGTTGGTGAAAGTCATGTACACAACTAATTCAACATATCCCCGTATAGTTTTTCCATATTACTTATCACGCACAAAATCCGCTCCCAGCTCTTAGACTATACAATACATTTAAAAACACTACTTTATAAAGTAGCACTCAAAATAATCAATTTCAGTTTGAAACTAAATATACTCATTATGGAACTATACAAGAATACAAATACCTTGGAATTTCCAATTAAATAATATGATTAAAATGGAATTAATACAATCCCCAAAACAACCTTTTTTTGAACTTTTATTTACAATCAACTTCTACATGAGAGTTTTAAGTAAATGTGAATGAATTTGTAAATAATTTCGAAATATCCTAGCGGCTTTGTTGTCGACTCATAGAAATCTAGCAGGTAGACGTGAGTCGTGACGTCAGACCCGTTTACGCGCCTCTGAAGGAATTTGAATTTTATAGCTTTTTCAATGTCTCATAATAAGCCTATGGGTTAACAATATTTGTTTTTTTTGTATTCATGCATTTTATCATCCTGTTAACTTATATTTTTTAATATTATTTTAATATTTAAAAATATATGCAAGTTCCCTATTGCCTTATCTTCATTTTTTTCTGTCTTATGTTATTGCAAAATAAAGCTCTCTGGGATAAACAAATAGAATCACTTTTAAACTAATTAATGGATCGGTCTCAAATTTTGAAGGTTTGTTAAGTACCCCAATACACAACTTTGGGTGAAACACTAAAATTTTAAAGTAGTTTTAGTAAAACTTATTAACAAATAAAAATTTTCACTTATTTTGCAGTTTGCGTAGCAACTAATTAACTTTTTACTTTCAAAAATCGGCATTTTGAAGGTTTTCAATGTTGTAAAAAATTAAATTATGTAGTTTTATGTCAACTGTTCAGCTTTTGAATGGGGTGCAAAAAATCGAAAAAATCGCGATTTTTGCACTAAATTGTTTATAAATAAAAAACGGACGCGAACTTTAGGCAGGAAACAGGTTGGTTTTCTTCCTATATACGTCTACAATAACGAAAAAAGTAGTCAGCTACCTGGATCTTTGAGTGTCCCAAACATGGTCTATTTCTAGCTTATTACCCTGGACTAATAGTGTATTATAGATCTTTGTCCTCTAGTGTTTTCGAAAGTGTATTTGTATTGTTCTTTGTGATGGAACGTTGACTTTTAAAAGACAATAATGTTGCCAAAATTCCTGTTAGAAATATATTGTTTAAACACAGATACCTTCCAGTAACGCACACATCATTATCATTAAAAAAAAACAAATTATTTAAAAAAACAATTGCTAATACCATAAAGTAGATATTATATCTGTTTGTAGATATTTGTAGAACTCATTTAACAACGCTTATTATAATAATGACATCCCATTATCAATTGGTGCTTAATATGATTTATTAGAAACTTAGGCATGCAGTAATTTATTTGTTTTGTGTTTTTTTAGTGACCGTACTTCACTAATAGGGAAAACCCTAGGAAAAATAATGTAATATGGTTGCATGGATGCAAACATTATTTGTTCCATTTTATCTTTGCTCATGCGTCATGATTCCTTCAAACAAGTTAAATCAATACCCCAGGCTGTGGGTGAAGAAACGTGTTATAATTCAAGAATTTTCGATGCCAGGAATAGCTTATATTAAAGTGTAACCAAAAATTTTAGGAGCATTTTTATTTACGACGTTTTTCATTTGTTAAATTTGCGATTTTTAAAGATTTTTAATTTTGCATCTTAGAATATTCATTTTAGAGAAAAACTTTTGAATAGAAAGTTGTAGTAAATTAAAAAACCTACAATTTGAGCTATAGGAAGTTTAACTTCGTTAATTTGTTATTGCGAAACAGCCTGCGAAAAGTCCAAAATGGCAGTTTTTTGCAATTGCATTATTTATTGTTAAAATAGCTTTTTTTATTTTTTATGGCTTTAAAATGAAGAGCTTTTAACTCCAAACATAACAAAATTTGAAAAGCCCTAGTGGCGAAATGATTGCTTAGATATTAGAAATTGTTTATCCCGAGAGGTCAAATGTCGAAGGCTATAACTTTTTGAAAAAAAAAAATCGTAGAGTTCATGCAAGATTTACTCTCCTTCTGGAAAGTTGTATTTTTAAACTCTGATGTAAATAAATGCGTAAAACATTTTTTAACCACTTATTTTCGGGTTTAAAAATAAGGGGGCAAATTTCGTTATAAACATTTAGACCTGAAGAGGTCCTATGAGTTTCTAATTTACAGATTATTGTGCTGAAGACAAAAGGAAGATTTAAAAAAAATAAAAATTTTCTACGACCAACTAAAGCCGAGATAATTGTTTTTGTTTTCTTAAATCGTAGTAACTTTATTTATAACAATTAAGAAATTATTTCACAGTCATTTACTAAAGGAAGACTTATTTTTCCTTAAAATAAAAGTAACTTTACAAGAAATTTACATTTATTTATAAAAAATTATTTTTAAAATGGAGTGGACATTTATTTTTCTTTACGATTGTGATTTATTGTGTCGGTTTGCCCTTAGCAACTTATAGTACATCAAATCATCGCGCATCGTTTTTACTCAAAATTTTAAAGAACCGCTTGCATTGACATGAAATTTGGCATACACATAGATAACGTGTCAAAGAAGAAAAGTGATAATGGAACGATGTGTGCTTTCGCCCTGGGGGTGAGTTTCACCCCTTATGGGGGTGAAAAAATATACGTTCAAGATAAGTCCCGAAATGGATAAACTGACCAATTTTGATCAACTTTTGTTCTATAGCATTTTTTCACTAAGTTAATACTTTTTGAGTTATTTGCGAGTAAATATGTTAGTTTTTCAACAAAAAAAAAACACATTTGCAGACGGTTTTTTTGCAGATTACATGTATGTATGTATGTATGTCTTGTATTGAAAAAAATGTTCTTAGCAAAAATATAGCCCATAAAAAATAAAAAAAATGGTTTATGTACGAACTCTCTAGACCCAAAAAACGCAAACTTGTATCTAATGAAAAATAGGTTCATATCGGTCAAATTTCAAAGCGAATATTTGAACGTGAAATAACCAAAAAATTATGCACTTTTGGAGAAAACTTATTACAACTTTTTTAAAGTGTTTAAAGAAGTATTTCTTGTTGTTTTTTATAAAAGTTTCTAGCATCAAAAGTAAGCAGGTTACGCTCAAAATAAAGTTGGTCCCTTTTTTTTTGGTAAAAAGAACTCGGAAAAGTCATCCCCTAGTTACCATGTTAAATCAAATTACTCGTTACCGCTTCAAAGTTACTTTATTTATGTATTATTAATATGATCTCCTGTAAGTATCATCGGTTCAAAGGGCTTATTAAAAAAATTGGTTTTAAATGAATTTTAAAAAAATGCTTTTTTTTACAATAACTTCAAATTTATTAGTGATACCAGAAATCACAAAAAGTAAAAAATGTAGGTTTTGCTTTTCTGAATATTTTGGATTTTTTGTTTTTGTGTAAGGCCACAATTGGTTAAGATATGGCTGTTCAAAATTTGCATACACTCGTGATTATTGACTAGTTCAAGTCCTTTCAACTACAGCCCCTTCAAAAATAAGCAATTTGAACCGATGAAACTTACAGATCATATAAACAACACATACACGAATAAACCAACTTGTGAAGTGATAAAAATTAATTACATTTGGGATTCTAATTAGTGGGTGATTTTCACGATGATTTTTTTACCAAAAAAAGGGACCAACTTTATTTTGAGCGTAACTTCCTTACTTTTAATACTAGAAACTTTTTTAAATCAAAAATAAAGCTTTTTCTAATAGCTTTAAAAAAGTTTTAATGAGTATTCCCCAAAGTGTGCTTCAGTTTTTGGTTATTTCACGTTGAAATATTCGATTTGGAATTTGGCGAGTATGAACGTATGTTTTATTACTTAGAACTCTTTTTTACTAGGTCTAGGAATTTCATAATATACACCATTTTTTTCACCTTTTTATGGACTATATTTTTGCTTAGAATATTTTTTTCGATAAAATACTTATGTAATTTTTGAGTTATCTACAAAAAACTGTCTGAAAATGTGTTTTTTTTTTGTTGAAAAATTAACATGTTTGCTCGTAAATGACCCGAAAAGTCTAATAAGTCAATAAAAAAAGTCAGGTGCTCCGATGAGGAAACGGTTATTCCGAAATACGTATAAGCACATATTAAAAGCTATGTACTGTAATCAAATCTGAACCATCTTTTCTTTTCTTTTAGTTTATACTTTATTCATCTTTCGTGGATATTAAAGGAAAGAGTTCGCTAAAATTATTATCACGGTGAATAACAGGACGTGAAATGCAATTTAGATTTCCCTTGTCAAGTATTTCGTCACTCTGTTATGCTTTATTTTTCCAACTTAAAAAGCTCAGAGGATAAATAATTTCGAATTTTATTTCCTGGTTCATTTGACTTTTGATTTATAGATGGTGATAGTAACATATTTGGTAATTATTTTGATAATTACACCGAAAGGATATAAGGATTTGATTTCAGTTCAGTGCCTCTACCCAGGTGCTCCGATGAGGAAACGGTTAGCCCGAAATACGTATAAGCACATAGTAGAGGCTCTGTACTGGAATCAAATCTGAACCATCTTTTATTTTTTTTTAGACTTGAAAAGTATTAACTTAATGAAAAAATGCTATGAAACAAAAGTTGCTAAGAATTAGGCAGTTTATTTATTTCCGGACTTATTTTGAACATATGGGGGGTAGAGGGGGCTCCTTAGCTGTGGTGAAAGCAACCTCTCTAAGAGAAGGAACTCTGAAATCAAACCCTGGTCCTCCAAGGTGGGGTTAAGGCATCGGGCTAACTCCTCGGTACTTGTAAAAAAAAATGACTGAAGTGGGGTAGAGAGGACTCCTTAGCTGTGGAGAAAGCAACCTCTCTAAGAGAAGGAACTCTGAAATCAAACCCTGGTCCTCCAAGTTGGGGGTTAAGGCATCGGGCTAACTCCTCGATACTTGTAAAAACAAGCAAATGTTAAACGACCCAATAATCAGACTCGGATGAATGGACGGATCACTCGGCAACGAAAAAAGCGACGAAAAAGGACTATGAATTTTGGAACATGGAACGTTCAAAGCCTCTCAAATAAAATGGATGAAGTTATATTAGAGCTAAAATACATGAAAATGGACATCGCAGTGGTGACAGAAACTAAGAGGAAAGGCCAAGGATCACAGAAATTGGGCTACTATGATCATTTTTATAGTGGAGTTCCAAAAGACATAAGAGCTCAACAAGGAATATCGATCTTCATACGCAGAACATTAAGAAAGCACATAACATCGTGGGAAGGAATAAATGAAAGAATGATAAAGGTCAACATGAACATATATGGCTATAGAATAACTATTTTGGGAGTATATGGTGTAAACGAGGACGCACTGGTAGCTAACAAAGATGAGTTCTATGAACAGCTCAACGATGAAATCGTCAAAATAGGAAATGCCAGAGAAATTATATTATTAGGAGACCTAAATGGCAGAACAGGCAATAAAAAACAGGATGACGTAGTAGGCAGATACGGCGAGGAAGTACTCAACAATAATGGAACAAGAATAATTAACATCTGTAAACAGAACAATTTAAGAATTATGAACGGCTTCTTCCAGCATAGATGCATTCATAAATATACTCGGACCCAACCTACTATGAACCAGAAAAGTATAATTGATTATCTTTTGATAAAACAACGGAGTCGAATGAAAATTAACGATGTAAGGGTTTATAGAGGAGCAACATGCGGCAGTGACCATCATCTTCTAAAAGCGGAAGTACTGTTCTCCGGAATGAAATCTCAAAAAAATCTAAATCCACGAGAACAAGGAGGAAACAAATTGGCACCAAAAAAGAAATACAACCTAGAAAGCTTACAACAAACAAGCATAAGAACGTTATACGAAAAGCGACTGGACGAGAAACTGAAAGGACAATATACATTTATAAATACGGAACATCTTCATACACATATAACACAATGTATACACGAAGCTGCATATGAGGCATTGGGGGAGTACAAAGACAACATAAGAAATAAACCATACTGGTGGGACTTAGAAATAGCCACCGAAATAGACGATAAGAGAGAAAAGTACCGGAAATATATGAGTACACAGAAAGATTCCGATAAGGTTTTATACAAAGAAGCACAAGCAAGAGTGCGGAAAAAAATCACACAGAAGAAAAACGAAACGTGGACAAACAAATGCAATCAACTTAACGCCTATATAGGGGGGACAAGAAACACAGAGAGCTGGAAATTCCTTAAAACGTTGAGAACAGATACCAAAAGGGATATAATAACACCGATTACTCTGGAAAAGTGGGATGGCTATTTCAAGCAGTTACTAGTAGAAAATAGAGAAGATTTTATTAAAAACGAAGATCACGAAAGTTTCAATGTAATTGTCAGTGGCTCACCGATTCGGTTAAGACTGGAAGAAGTACGAAATGCATGCAAATCCCCAAAAAATAGAAAAGCGTCAGGGCCTGGCGACATAGCACCAGAACTGCTCAAATACGGTAGCAACACCCTGTATGAATACCTAAGAGATCTATTTAATAGATGTATGAATGGCGAAGTCATACCAAAAGAATGGCAATTGTCTGTAATTTCTACAATACACAAGAAAGGCAGTACAAATATATGCGATAATTACCGGGGAATATCTGTCACAAGCACCATCTGCAGAGTTTACGGAAAAATTATCAAAAATAAAATAGAAGAAGAATACAAGGACTTAGAGGCCGAAGAGCAATCCGGTTTCCGCGCTGGCAGATCCACCACTGACCACCTATATTGTGTAACACAGTTAATAGACAAACAAATAGCCTACAATCAAGAACTGCATTTAGTGTACATAGACTTAAAAAAAGCATACGATACTGTACCACAAAGTAAACTTTGGGAAGCCCTCGAAAAAACTAACATCAGTCTGAACCTCATTAAAGCTGTAAAAAATCTATACCAACATAATATAGCAAAAGTTAAGCTAGGCAAGGAAATCTCGTCAGGATTTGAAGTGAATAAGGGTCTTAAACAGGGCTGCTGTCTATCGCCGACACTATTTAAAATATATTTAGAGCAAGTTTTGAAATCCTGGAAAAGGAAATGTAAGAATATGGGTATACCGCTAAATGATGATAACATGCTATACACTCTATGTTTTGCGGATGATCAGATTCTTATGGCCCAGGATTATCACGATATTGAATATATGACCCGAAAAATCATAGAAGAGTACCGGAACTGGGGTTTAGAAGTGAATACCAAGAAAACGGAATATATGTGCGTTGGAGGTATACAGCAGGATCTAGCGTTGGAAAATGAAATAACTATTAATCACTGTCAGGAATATAAATACTTGGGTCTTACAATTACACAAGATGGAACGTTGGACAAGAATATCCAAGAAAGGTGCACACAAGGAAGGAAAGCTATCGCATTATTGAACAAAATCCTATGGGACCAAAGTATATCCAAAGAAAATAAACGTAACATCTATAACAGCATTGTTAAGAGCATTATAACATACAGCAGCGAAGTTTGGCCACTTAAAGAAAAATCCGAAAATATGCTCAGAACAACTGAAATGGACTTCTGGAGAAGATCTGCTGGTATATCAAGAATACAAAAAATCAGAAATACAAGAATATTGGAGATAATGGATGTAAAGCATACAATAATGGACGATATAAAAACAAAGCAACTAAGATGGTTTGGCCACGTACAACGTATGGAAGAAGACAGATTACCCAAGCAAGTGCTACGATGGGCACCAAAAGGACGGCGGAAGAGAGGAAGACCTAGGAAAAGCTGGATAGAAGGAATCCATAGGGAAATCGGAGAAAGAGGCTTGAACGAAGACATGTGCTACGATCGAGAGCAATGGCGATTGGGAATCGGAAGACGTCGTAGAACGTTATAAACCGATTATATATATATATATATATATATATATATATATATATATATATATATATATATATATATATATATATATATATATTTTGAACATATATTTTTCACCCCCATAAGGGGTGAAACTCACCATAGGCAAAAGTATCACTTTTCTTCTTTCACATGTTATCTATGTGTATTGTAGCAGTGTATTATTCTCAGAAAATACACTACTAATTATGCAACCAAACTTACCGAGATTATTTAATATTAGATTGTTAGTAGCTGCCGAGAACAAGACTGTCACTTTTAACGTTTTTGAAAAAGGCGAAAGGTCTTTCAGTTTTGATGGTGGAAGTTGTTCGTCAAGTTTGATAGAAAAATAAGTAAATGTCGTACAGTGGATGATCTGGATCATTTAGAAAGAGTATTCTGGTTATTGAGTAGAGGAAAGTATTGGTTGGTGTTGATTTTTGTTTAAAGACAAGTAAATCTTTGTTGGAGGTTGTTCAAAGGATGGATCAGTCTACACTGTAAGCCCTATGTTTTGTCACTTTGTCAGCTACCGTGCCGTGGAGGCTTTTAGTAGCAGTACGTTTGCCTGAACATATTATTTATTTGATGAGTGGTTAAGTAAAGTGTCATATCTCAGGTAATAATTTTGACTTGACTTTATCTCAAAAATACTTTGGTAGTTATACGAGATTTTTTTAGAAAGATCGTTTCATAGATATTGTTTAATTTTAACAGTAAAAGTGGCTGGACTGCTCCAATAAGTACAGAACAAAAACCTTTTATTTTGGTGCTAGATTCATATAAAAAAATGATAACGTATGTGTATTTAGTTTATGTTTAATTTATATCATTAATAATATCTATAATTTGTTGAGCTCAGCATCTCAGGTACCTACCTACATAAAACCAAAACTGCTGACATTTTTTTTTGTTCAGTTTTTATAGTTTTTTAATTCAGCCTCTATTAAATTTAATTTGGGTAAAATAGTAGTATAAATAAGCGTTATCTATACAAATAGTACCTTTAGGTTTTACAAGTTAATTTTTTTATATACCGTAGATTGGGGATACTTTGAACTCGGGGGTTATTTTGATCAAAACTTTAAAAATTAATTATATGCCTCAGGCGTGTGCGCTTAGCCACTGCCGATAACCGAATTTTGCCTAGTCGGCAGCAATGTTACTGTTATTTAGTATTTATGACCATTCGATACCGATACACACGCGTGTGCTAGAAGTACAAGCATTTTTTTTGGAGTATTGAGTTTAACATCAATTTTGTTAAGTGAAAAACATCGTACATATCACGGTAAGTATATTGTTTATACAACGTATTCTTTCATGTAGTGATTAGAGGTACTTTGATCATGAATCTCACCGAAAATAACGTAAGCAGGTTATGGGAGTGATTAAGAGTACGGCGTGAAATTACTGGGGGAAACATTGATCAATACAATGCGCAACATTGATCGTGTGATCAATGTTACCCCAGACGATCCGTATAATCGTTTTTTCGAACAGATGAAAATATTAATCAAATAAATATTATTTAAACGTATTCTTTCTTGCAGGAAAATGCCCCGTAAGCATAAAAGATTACTTGGCAGCAGAAGTTACGCTGATTACCCTCCAGCAAATTTAGAAAGAGCCATTGAACGGGTAGTTGAAGGTACACTATCTATTAGAGAAGCATCAAGACAATATAAAATTCCCTTTGGTACCCTGTATAACAGATATAAAGGAAAACAGATATAAAAACCCGGACGTCCTACTATTTTCACCAAAGGAGAGGAGGTAGCAATTTTAAAAGCAGCCGCTAAATGTGCTGACTGGGGCTTTCCTTTATCTATTCAGGACCTACGAATGATGGCAAAATGGTATCTGGATCAACAAGGAAAAAACGTGGCTATATTTCAAAATAATCTGCCTGGTATTGACTGGGCATACAGCCTACTTAATAGGCATAAGGATTCGTTTGGGCAACGACTAGCAACAAATATTAAACGTGCTAGAGCTGCTGTTTCAAGAGTTACACTAGAAGAGTTTTATAATAACTTGGAGCCAGTAATTAAAGATTTGCCCAGTTCCAACATTTTCAACTATAACGAATCTAATTTGTCAGACGATCCGTGGAAAAAACGTTGCATATACAAAAGAGGCATTAAGTACCCCGAAAAAGTGATGAATCACTCCAAAAGTTGTACCACTATTATGGTATGTGCTGCTGCAGATGGAACTCTTCTCCCTCCCTACGTCATTTATAAAAGCATTCACCTGTATTATACGTGGAAGGAAAATGGACCGCGTGGTTTACCTTGCTGCGTTAAACCATGCTGCAACCAAGGGACGAGGTATAATCGTACTCAAAGTGGATGGATAGATGGCGTAACTTTTAGAGACTGGTTCACAACTTGCTTTTTACCCCATGCACGACGTTTAGAAGGAAGAAAAGCTTTGATAGGAGATAATTTGTCGTCACACATGGATGTTGAAGTTCTTAAGATGTGTGCTGAACATGAAATTGACTTCATATGCTTAGTTCCAAATTCTACCCATTTGTGCCAACCACTGGACGTGGGCTTTTTCAGGCCAATGAAACAGGCTTGGAGGACGACGTTAACGGATTGGAAATTACAAAATTTGCGACTAAGTACAGTTCCAAAAGATATGTTTTCATCTCTTTTAAGGAAAACATTAAAAACTCTTGACGAAGTCACTCCTCGAGTTTCGAAAGGTGGTCCATCCCAACAAACGGATAAAATTGCGTCAGCAGTAAAGCGAAACTTAGTTAGCTCCTTTCGTTCTACTGGTATTTATCCGTTTTGCCCGGGTGAAGTTTATAAGAAATTGCCAACAGATGACGCTCCACAAGATCCTACGGACGCCGTTGAAAATGCATTAACTGCACTTCTAAAGGAGAAAAGATTTGGAGGACCAGAGAGACCAAAAACAAGAAAAAAGAAACTAGATGTAGCTCCCGGAGCTAGTGTGTCAACAGCAATAATTGAGCAGCAATCAGAAGATAGTTCAGATAAAGAAAGCCACATAGCACAGTAAGATGAATCCGAGTCCGAAAATGAATCAGACTTGTTAGAAAATGAAGAAAACTACGAAGTGCAGTCTGAAGTAGATAAGGTTCAAGCAGGTAGATATATTTTAGCAAAATTCTTATCTCAGAGAGGAAAAAAAACTTATATCTATGTCTGTAAAATTTTGGAGGTAGAGCCGGAAGTAATAGTCATAGGCTATCAATCCATAAAACCCAGCAAGACAGAACATAAGATGATTGATGCCGACATATCCCAAATTAGTAAGGAGGATATAGTTGAATTTTTACCAAATCCCGCATCTATAGAGTGTTTAGATGGAAGCACCAAATGCATTTTTAAAAAAAACATTAAAGTAGTTGAAGTTTAGTTTAATTTGAAACACGTTAACATACCTTATTTTTCTGTAACATTCGTAGTTTTTAAGTTGTTGAAGTGCAGTTTCATTTCATTATCATCAAATACATTATTTTCTGTAAGTTTCATAATTTTTTTTTACCCTAAAAGTCATAATAAAATAAGATTTGTCAAAATATGTTTTCAAAGTGAATAACATTGGGGATACTTTCATATTAAACTAAAATTACATGTGTGATCAAAATATCCCCATCTACAGTATATCTTTGATCAGGTCCTTTAAATTTTTTTTCTTGAAAAGTATCAAACATTTAGTGTTAATATTTATTGTGTGTCTTGATAAACGAAGCCCGATTATTGCTGATTTTTTTTAGTCGATTTTAACTCTTAGATAAAAGTTTTGTTTAACATTAAAATTTAAAAATGATCAATGTATCCCCATTCTACGGTATTTAACGGGTTTGTGTTTTCTAACTTGTTTGACTATTTTATGTTTAGTTTTTTTTTGTTTCTTTGCTACTTTATTGTTAAGACTTTTTTATAAAATAAATTACGAATAATTGTCATTTTTTTACGATTGTCATTTTTTTATTATCTTTAATTTTTTTATTTAATCCACCTACATTTCAGATAATTTTGCAGAGTAATTTGGCTATCAGTTAGTTCCTGTTCAATTGTATCCACAAGGTGAGGTAAGGTAAGGTAAAATCCTACGCAGGTAGGTTGGCGTCCAGCTTTTCGTTTTCTTCTTCGTCTTCTTTCCAATTTTCTTTAATTTTGTTATCTACCTACCCCGACCCCTCCGAATACTGTAAAGAGCAACGGTGCACTTATTCATATATGTCGGGACCTTCAGGCTGTTGCCATTTTGTGGGCACCTAAGGTTGCCGCAGTATGCCAAATTTCATGTCAATCCAAGTAGTATAGTATAGTTGATCCAAAAGATGGCATAACCCAGACATCCAATGTGAAAGTTATCCTTCAACACCAAATTGTTCTATATGGTCCACACAATGTCCAGAAAAAAGTTACACCATTTTGAGCGTCGGGTTTGGGGAGGGGGAGGGGGGAGAAATCGGTAAATTCGTAGTTTTTTAAGTTTTTCGCCAATATTTCTAAAACTATGCGGTTTAGCATGAACAACTTTCTACACAAAATTGTTCTACATTAAATTTGAAATAAAAAAGGCCCTATGCATAATCTTTCTAAAATGAATGGTTCCAAAGTTACGGAGGTAGTAAAGTATAACTGGTCCAAAAAAAGGCCTAACCCAACACCAAACTTCCAACCTCCAAACTTTCCTCCAACACCAAAATGTGTTATATGGTCCACATATATTGTTTAGTAAAAAGTTACACCATTTTGAGCGTCCGGTTTGGGAGGGAGATGGGAGAGAAGCCGGTAAATTAGTAGTTTTTTTAAGTTTTTCGTCAATATTTCTAAAATATGCTTTAGCGTAAACAATATTATTTACAAAAATGTACTACATGAAATTTAAAACAAAAAATGTTCTATACATAATTGTTATAAAATAAACGGTTCCAGAGTTACGGAGGGTAAAAGTCGAGGTTTTCGATACTTTTTATATTTTTTGGGCAATATTTATGATATAACTATACCAAAAACCCAGCCATCCAAAGTGAAAGTTATCCTCCAACACCAAATTGCTCTATATGGTCCACATAAGGTTCAGAAAAAAATCACACATATCATAAATCAAATATAAAAAGTATCGAAAACCTCCACTTTTCACCCTCCGTAACTCTGGAACCGTTGATTTTATAACAATTATATGTAGAACCTTTTTTGTTATAAATTTTTTTGTAGAACATTTTTCTATGGAACATTCCTTACGCTAAAGCATAGTTTTAGAAATATTGACGAAAAACTTAAAAAAACTACTAAAAAACTACTTAGTTTTAGAAATATTGACGAAAAACGTAAAAAACTACGAATTTGCAGATTTCTCCCCCCTCTCCCCCCCAAACCCGACGCTCAAAATGGTGTGACTTTTTTCTGAACATTATGTGGATCATATAGAACAATTTGGTGTTGGAGGATAACTGTCACTTTGGATGTCTGGGTTTGGGTCTAACTATACCATACTAAAGCGGATCTTTAAAATTTGGAGCAAAAACCGTGATTCAATGTACTATAAGTTGCTAAGGGCAACCGACACAATAAATCACATTAGTAAAGAAAAATAAATCTCCACTCAACTTTAAAAATCATTTTTAATAATTAAACGTAATTTTCTTTTAAAATACTGTTTATTTTAAAATAATATAAGTCTTTGTTTAGTATATGACTGTGAAATAATTTCTTAATTGTTATAAATAAAGTCACTACGGTTTAAGAAAAGAAAAATAATTATCACCGCTTCAGTTGGTCGTAGAAATTTTTTAATTTTTAACAAAAGTACTTAGTCCTTAAAGGGAGAGTGGATTGAGGATTAACTCTCTGATCTCTTTTCAAAAAGTTATAGCCTTTGACATTTGACCTCTAGGGATAAACAATTTATAATATCTAAGCAACAAGTTCGCCAATCGGGCTTCATAATTTTTTTATGTTCGGAATTGAAAGGTTTTCAATTTTAAAGCCTTAAAGAATAAAAAAAGTTGTTTTTACAATAAATAATGCAATTGCAAAAACGGCCTATTTTGGACTTTTCGCAGGCTGTTTTGCAACAAAAAATTAACGAAATTGAACTTGCTATAGCTCAAATGGTAGGGTTTTTAATTTACTACGACTTTTTTTAAAGTTTTTCTCTAAAATGAATATCCTAAGTTGCAAAACTAAAAATTTTTAAAATTTACAAGTTTAACAAATGAAAAACGTCATAAATAAAAAAGCTCCCAAAATTTTTGGTTACATTTTAGTAGAAGTCATTCTTGCCATCGTCCTTTACAACACCTGATAGGTTTCAAAAATTCCTGAATAGGGCTTTTCATTCACAGTAATTTATTTCGAGCTTCTATCATCTGTCATATAATCCGTGTATATTAATATTATACACAGATTATACAACATATGACAGAAGCTCGAAACAAATGACAATCGATAAAAAGCCCTATTATATCCTGAAATCGACTTATTTTTCACCCACAGCTTAGACTATAAAACATAAAGTGAAACATAAGTCGATGTGTAGTATCATGGATACGTACTGTCAGTGGTAATAATTAGGAAGTGGCTATTATCCCGTGGACGTATTTTATAATAGTTATTTATGAAACAGTTCGTGAAGTATGCTTTTTGCGAACGCACGCGATGTTTAGAGCACGAGCGACAGCGCAGCGAGTGCTATACATCGCGTAAGTTCGCAAAAAGTACTTCACGCACAGTTTCATACAATATTTTATCTACGATAAACAAATAAAAAAACTGTAACTCTTCGTCACTGGAATTCATTTCTATTATACAATTTTTTGAACTTTGACGTTTAAAAATTCTAACTTCTTTCAAAACCACAAAACTGTCAAAACTTTTGTTGTAATTTATTGCTCACATGTCATCACCATGACAACGCGAAAGTTAAGGATATTTGATTATATTAAAGTGTGCCAAAAAACAGTGCGAAAAAGTAAATCCCATTTAAAATACATTGTTACTTCACGCACATTTTAAATCCTTCACGCACTGCTATCTATAATGACAGTTTTCACAAACTAAAAACTTATACATACTACGAGATAGAGTCGATAAAGGTATTTTATTGGCGTGATTAATCTTTTTTCACTATTGAGGAGATTGATGGACTCAACATTAAACAACTTGTACATCACACCGACTATTACTAATATAAAGATAAAATAGAAACCTAGTATAAAAAGTAATTCGTGAATAATTTCATGCATGGGAAAAGTTAGAGTGGAGGAATGATATGAAGGAATGAGACTTAAATCAAGGCCGAATTAATCTTTATAATGAAGGTACCGAAGGTGGATATGAGCTATTACCTCCGATTTCGGCGAACCTCCATGGATTTTTATGAAAATTGGTGAGTGGTTAGAGCATACCTTGAGGAACAAAAGTGACCCTATCTTTGAACCCAAAAGTCATGAGTTCGAATCCCGGCTAAGTAGAAAATTCTTCTTTATTAAAAACTGTAATCATTGAAAATTGTTTCTATCCTTGCAGGAGCGGTACTCACCTGAGGGACCGCAGACGTTTGGATTCAATATTGATTAACTTTTTAAAGACAATGAAGTCGACTTTACAAATTAACAAAACATTTACTCGACACACACACTACACATTACTCCCCTGAGCTACTGATAAACTAACCACAAATAGTCTAAAATCATTTGAAGCTGACTGGCCAGTTTGCCAGTCTAATAAACCACAACTACATAGTATAATAATTATTCCATGAATTCGTATTTTTATTAATTTATCAGAAATAATTTAAGTACGCAATTTCCTTTTTAAATGTTTAAAACAGTGTGATTTATGTAAAATGCATTTATGGTTGTCATGTCTCTTATTAGTCATATTCTTCGTTAAGTGTTGTATTAGCCGAAGTCTAGTACCATAAAACAGTAATAAAATATCTTGACACCACACGTAAATAGCCAAACCCTGATTTATTGTAATTACCCATATAATATTTATTTTAAAAAATATTAGTGTATTTAATACATACCACTGTATGTGAGACAGTAAGCCAACAACATAAGTTGCTTGTTCTGGACATCGAAGTAAAAAGCGAATCTAAACAAAAATATCGGAGAGGACCACAAAAAATCAAGTGGTGGATGCTAATAGATGAGAAAGAAGGTCTATTCAGGGAAAGAATAGTAGAAAAAATATGTTGGAACATGAAAGGAAGCCCTAACACAATTTGGAGAAAAATGGCCAATATTATTAGAGAGACGCCTATTGAAATACTTGGAAAAACGGCAGGAAAGAAGTTTGAGGAAAAAGGGACTTGGTAGTGGTCAAATGAAGTACAAGGAAAAATAAAAGAGAAGGGAAAATTATATAAAAAGTGGCAAGAAACCAGATCGGACATAGATCTTCAAAACTATATGGTCGCCAAAAAGGAAGCGTAAGTAGCAGTAGCAACAGTGGCGCACCCAGGGGGGGTTTTGGGGTTAAAACCCCTCCCAGGGCATATAACAAAGATATATAAAGAATAGTAGTAAAGCACTACTTGATAGTATCGAGATGTGGGCCATAGAACAAGCTATTAATAATTGTAGAATAGATTCGAGATATAGACAACTAATACATAATATATATGAAAATGCAACTATGATAGTACAACTAGACGTAAATACAAATCCCATCCCTATTAAGAGAGGCGTGAGACAAGGAGACGTAATATCGCCAAAGCTTTTCAACCTAGCACTAGAAGACGTCTTCAAAACGACAAATTGGTCAACCTATGGCATTAACGTTAATGGCAAGAAGCTAAATCACCTCAGATTCGCTGACGACATTGTGATTATAGCGAGCTCATTCGAGGAACTGCAAATTATGATAGAGGAACTCGCAGGCAGCTCCCAATACGTCGGTCTAAAAATGAACATGAAGAAAACAAAAATAATGACAAACACAGATGACCCCAGACGCATAACTATAAATGGCAGTGAGATAGAAAAAGTCCAGGAATATATCTACCTAGGCCAAATCCTGAAACTTGACAAAGAAAACCAAAGTGCGGAAATTAATAGGAGAGCAAGACTAGCATGGGCAGGATTTGGAAAACTTGGTTGGATACTTAAGAACCGCAAAATACATCAATATTTGAGGACCAAAGTGTTCAACCAGTGCATCCTTCCTATCATGACATATGGGTGTCAAACCTGGACCCTAACCAAGGCAAATATGAATAAACTAGCTACAACAGAAAGAGTTATGGAAAGAGCAATGTTAGGTATACGACTGTCAGATAAAAAGAGGAGCGACTGGGTAAGATCAAAAACAAAAGTCGAGGACATAACAACAAAAGTTGCCAAACTTAAATGGAGCTTTGCAGGCCACACTGTTAGACAAAAAGACCAACGTTGGAATGCCACGATACAACATTGGAGACCTTACCAAAGTAAACGACCGAGAGGAAGACCACAGATGAGATGGGTTGATGATATTAAAAGAGTAGCCGGAACGAATTGGAAATATGTTGCTCAGGATAGAGACCGATGGAAGGAGTTGGGAGAGGCCTATGTCCAAACGTGGACGATAGAAGGCTAAGAAGAAGAAGAAGTAAAGCACTAAAATCGCCTAAACCTCTAACTTTTTTAAACTAAGACAGATTATGAAACCGTTTGCATTCGATTCGGGAGAGCTTCAGGGAAATTCTTGAATACTTGGCATGAATAATTACAAATAAGAATTGCATTCTTGTAGGCGGAAAATCCATTTTCCAAAGTGCATCTCAAAGTGTTTACACAATA
The DNA here is from genome assembly GCF_917563875.1 of Diabrotica virgifera virgifera. Classification (NCBI taxonomy): domain Eukaryota; kingdom Metazoa; phylum Arthropoda; class Insecta; order Coleoptera; family Chrysomelidae; genus Diabrotica; species Diabrotica virgifera. The sequence continues at coordinate 52,367,474 of NC_065451.1, forward strand.
AAAATTCACAACTTGGAAATAATGATGAGAATGAGTTTAATTTTCATATTCGGAGGATTTTGAGGTCGCTAAACAGGAATATAGGGTCGGCGAAGCTGTAAGATGTACCTGGCGCCAGGACTCTACGTCATCTCTAGAAGTTTTATAGAAATTCGTTATTGAAAATATTTCAACGAAGATGCTATACGAGATACCTGGTGCCCTATATCTACGTCGTCTCTGGCAATTGTACGAAAATTAGTAATAAAATTTGTTGCAACTTGTTATTCCGGGGTTTTTAAGGTAACTAAGAGTTTTAATCATTCGTTGGACAGTGAACAGGTGTGTATCGATATCGATAGCTGTGCCGGTGTCCTTGACTAGTGTTATTAATAAATTTGTGGGTAATTTATTTAAATATAGAAATAGGCCAGTCTACAAGTATAAGGTAGGATCTAAATATTTACTATTATGAGTGACTCGGGGGGTGGTGCTGAACCACCCCAGAGTAATACATCCTCAATGGATACGGAAGAAAAAACATATATAAATTTAAATCATAGGTATAAACCAAATGATTCAGGCCCTTACTATGTTTTTTGTGAGTCGATAGATAAACAGTTGACTCGTTTAACGGCAGTCCGCGTCGGTCACTATTTATTTAAGAATCAGTTTTTCAAACATGATGTACAAGACATAAAAGCTGTAGGTAGAAATAAGGTGAAGGTAATCTTTAAAACTTATACTTGCGCAAATTCTCTAGTCGATCACGAGCTTATTAAGAGCAATAAACTTGTCGTGTATATTCCATCATTTTTTGTCCAAAAAAGGGAATAATCAGAGAATGTGATACGTTTTTGGAAGAAAAGTATATTTTGGAAAATATTGTTTCGGATAAAAAAGTTATCGAAGTAAAAAGGTTGAAAAGGAAAATAATCGATTCTGATAACGAAACAATTCTTGTTCCTCGCCAGATGGTAATATTACCTTTTGAAGGAAATAGCATTCCTAAGACTGTTAAATTAGACTTGGTTAGATTTAATGTTGAACAGTATACAGTGCTAGTCAAAAGTCCGTACCCCCCCTCTTATCTTTTGAACGGGTATACCTATAATAGTGAAATTTGGAGGGATGAAATAAACGGACGTAAGCTTCTTAACTAGTTATGACAGGTGACGTAATAGTGACAGATGACGTTACAGAGCCACTGTGACCGATAATTTTAAATGGGACCTTATGGCAAGTGATACCTTGTTTGAAAGGTATTCAAAATATCTATTCAGTCATACTATTTTTTTGGGTTTATGTTGATTTTGATTTTGGTGAATAAATTAAATAAATATAATAATGTAGTTTCGCATTTAATTAATAAAAATTCAAATGTCCGCCTATGGTTTTTTTGTCAATAAAGTTGACGTTTTTCAATTCTCTAGTAGTTTTTACGACAACGTCAACCTTTTTGACAAGTAATCATAGGCGGGATTTTGAATTTTTATTAATTAAGTGCGAAACTACAATTTTATATTTATTTCATTTATTCATCAAAATTAGCTTCAACTCAAACAAAATTAGTATGACTGAATAGGTATTTTCAATACCTTTTAAATAAGGTATCACTTGCCATAAGGTCCCATTTAAAATTATCTGTCACAGTGGCGCTGTAAAGTCAACTGTCACTATTACGTCACCTGTCATGACTAGTTAAGAAGCTTATGTCCGTTTATTTCCTCGCTCCGAATTTTACCATTATAGGTATAACCGTTCAAAAGATACGAGGGGGGTACGGACTTTTGACTAGCACTGTATATACCCAGTTGTTCAGTGCTTTTTTTGCTTTCGGTTCGGCCATACTGCTCGGCAATGCAAATCAACAACAAATCGTTGCAAAAACTGTAGTCAAATACACGATAATAATGAAACATGTACTAACTCACTATTCTGTTTACATTGCAACTCCTCTGAACACAACTCTCTCTCTAAACAGTGTCCTACATTTAAACATCAATACAAAATAAAATCAATCATGGCTTTTGAAAATACTACTTTTAAAGAGGCAGAAGCCATAGCTAATAATCCGTCATACGCCAAGATAACTACAAATAATAGATTCGATATTTTAAATACTATAGAAAATTTTCCCTCCTTAACTCCCAATGTCCATGAAGGCTCAAATCAAAATCAATTATATGTACCTGCTTTTAAAAGATCAGGAAACAAGCGTAAAACTGTCTCTCCTACTGCGACCGAGAAACCTCCAACTTTTCCAAGATTTCACAAAACTAAAAATACCATATCCCAACCCATAATCCCCAATCCCTACCGGGACGAGTTTATGGCTTACAAAGAAAAAATAGAATGTAAAATAATTAATGAAATCCCAGCTTTGATAGAAAATATTATCAAGAAAATTAACCCTAAAATATTTTTACCTAATTTACAAAAAAATACAAAGGAAGAAATTGAAAAAATGTTAGGCAACCTAATAAATACTGAAAGTGATGGGGAATAATAGGACGTTTAGCATACTTCAGTGGAACTGTCAATCTATAAATAAACATAAACCTAGTTTACTTAGTTATCTTGAAAACAATGTAGTTGATGTCATTTTACTTAATGAAACATGGCTTCCTCAAAATAAAAATTTTGCTTTAACAGGTTATTACATTGTCAGAACTGATAGACCTGATGGTTTTGGTGGTGTAGCCATCCTCATATCAAATAATCTTTGTTTTACTGAGGTTAAAGTAACTAAAAACTTTAATAAAGGTATTGAAACGTGTGCAGTTTTTATAGAACAAATAAAACTAGTAGTTGTTTGCATTTATAAACCTCCTAAAGTAATAGTTACTTGTAGAGATTGGGAAAAACTTTTTAGTCAATTTAGCGGTAAGGTTTTGGTTGGTGGGGATTTCAATGGACACCATAGTAGGTGGGGTTCCTTGAAAGATTCCGCTCAGGGTAAGTGTACAGTGGACGCGTTAGATAACGGTAATTTAGTTTTGCTAAACGACGGTAGACCGACCAAAGTAACAAGACCCAATGAACTTCTATCAATGGTGGATCTGTCCCTCGTTACATCCAATCTAATTGGATACACTACATGGGATCCTGTCCCTGATACCCTGGGTTCAACTCACTTACCTATACTAATCAATATTGATCTTGAATATCAACCATGCACAATAATTCCTTCCTCTAAATGGAAAGAGTCTTCGGCAAACTGGAATATCTTTAAATATCATATAGAAAAAATATTGGCTGAAAATATATTTGATAATATCACTTCTGAGGATCGTTTTGACTTCCCTTTAAAGACAATTGACGATGCTGCCTCATATTCTATGAATATCAAAAACTCTTTTCAGCCAAAAACTAGAACTCCGGTCTGGTGGGATTATGAATGTAAAGATATGATAAATTATCGGAAACTTGCATACAAAAATTACAAAAAAGTATCAAATTTTGAAAACTATATTAAATATAAACATATTCAAGCCAAAAGTAAACTTTTGTTTACAAACAAACAAAAAAATTCATGGATTAACTTTGTCAATACTTTAAACAAAAACACTCCCATTAGTAAAATTTGGAATTTTGTTAATAAACTAGTGAATAAAAATTATCACTCAAGAAGATAGCCTCTATCAAATGAACTAATAGAACAGTTACTCGACAAATTTGCTCCGCCATATGTTGATCTTCCTATTCAGAATAACAGTCAAACTTATAAATACAATATTTTCGAGAAAAGTTTTGATATGGAAGAATTTGAGGCTGCACTCAAGTCTTCTAATTCCTCAGCTCCGGGGCGCGATCAAATTACTTATAACATTATATATGAATTACCTCTTATAGGTAAACAAAGTCTACTAACAGTTTTCAACGATTGGCTTTTCAATGGAAAATATGTAGATCATATGAAAGAAATAGTTATCTGTTTAATTCTCAAACCTAATAAAGATAAAACACTCTCCTCTTCTTATAGACCGATATCATTAATGTCTTGCATATTATGTAAGACATTCGAAAGACTTATTAAGACTAGGTTAGAATGGCTTATAGAACATTATAGTATTCTCCCAAGTACACAATATGGATTTAGGTCTGGTGTTGTAACACTTGATGCAATATCACATTTAGTCACAGACGTTCAAATGACGTTTTCCAGAAACAACTATCTTGCTTGTTTGTTTTTAGACCTAAAAGGGGTATATGATTCTGTTGATTTAACCATGTTGCATAAAAAACTTTATGATATGGGATTACCTCAAAATATAGCTTCTAATATTGTTCATCTTTATAATAATCGTGTTATATATATTAAAGATCATTTAAACCAACTACATGGTCCTAGAATAGCTCATGCAGGTCTACCACAAGGATCAGTTTTAAGTCCGCTATTGTTCAACATATTTTCAGCAAGTATTCATGGCATTTTTGATAATTCAATTAATTGCATTCAATACGCCGATGACATATGCATCTATACAGAGCGTAACTCGTATACTGATTGCCTGGAGGCTCTGGACTTCATCATGCATAGGGTTAATAATTGGGTAACAAATCATGCGCTGACCATTTCCCCTGACAAATCAGCCATAATGATATTCACTAGACATAGGATTCGTACGCCTGACAAAATAAAACTGTCTGGATATGATATACCTATTGTCAAAGAATACAAATATCTTGGCATTCTTCTTGATCCGAAACTTTTATGGTCAAAACATGTTAAATATATAAAAAGCAGAAGTGAAAAAGGTATTAATATCCTTAAATGTGTCACTAATCGTAGATGGGGTGCTGACCCTAAAGTTGCACTGATGTTTTACAGAGCCTACGTGCGATCTATTGTAGACTATGGTTGCATTCTGTATGGTGCTGCCAGTAAAACACATTTATTGACTGTAGACCGCATTCAGTTCAAATGTCTAAGAATATGCTTGGGCACTATGAAGTCTACTCCTAGCCCTGTTCTACTTGCTGAAAGTAACGAAATGCCTCTTCAAAATCGTCGAGAAATGATGGCAATTAAACATATTTTGAAGTTAAGATTAAACAATAATAATCTACTTAGACAACTGTATGAGTTATCAACTGAAAATCTTTCAAATAATTATTGGCGCATAAAAAATTCTCCCCCACTTGCTGATGCTTTCTTAGAAACCTACGATTATTCTAACATCTATGGTAGGGAAAAAAGATTACCAATATATAGAGGTGATTTTCAGGTAATGTTAAATAAACCAAAAGTCATTATACCAAAGTTCACAGAATCTACAGAAATAAATTCTGTCTTACTTAAATCCATATTGAGTGACTATAATGATCACGTTATAATGTATACTGATGGTTCCAAAAAAGAGGATGGTGCCACAGGCTGTGCAGTTTACATTCCACATAAAAGCGAATCCTTGAAAATTAAACTTCCATCACATTGTTCAATATATACCGCTGAAGCTGTATCAATAGAAAAAGCGTTAGATTGGTTAAATTCACACAAATTAAATAAAGCAGTTATATTTTCAGGTTCATTATCGGTCATTAAAGAATTAAACTCAAATATGACACAACATAAAAGAAATAGTATTCTGTGTGCCATCAAAAATAAAATATACAATAAAGATATTACAGTTATTTGGGTAAAAAGTCATACCGGCATCAAGGGAAATGTAATGGTTGACCAGCTTGCTAAGGATGCTACCCATGCTGGATTATATTTACCTATATTCACACTGGATGACTTACAGCTACATTATAATAACACAACTTTAGTAAAATGGAAAGAAAAATGGAAAAAAATAGCAGCGAACTCAAATAATCAGTATTATACTATCCACCCTACCTTACCACAAGATATTTCCTATATTTTTAAATACGCAATGTCGAAGAAGACTACAGCGACAATAACTCGTCTGAAAACCAATCACGGCGCATTCCCAGCTCACTTAGCTAAGTTAAATATTATCCCTTCTGGGTTATGCTTATGTGATAATATATCACAATGTGACATCAACCATATTCTTTTCAAGTGCGGTAAACATAAGTCTGAAACAGATCAGCTCTATTTAAAATTAACAGATCTTAAAATTCAGACTCCCATAAACATCACCCATTTACTTTCTTTAGACAGTAGAGAAATATTTGAGCTAATATGTAACTTTCTTTTTAAAGTTGGATATATTATTTAAAAACCAATAACCTTTACTAACATTCTGTGGCTAAAGGACTAGCTTCCAAGCCAACTCTTCAAACACACACACACACACACACACACACACACACACACACACACACACACACACACACACACACACACACACACACACACACACACACACACACACACACACACACACACACACACACACACACACACACACACACACACACACAAGAGTTTTAATCATATACTCGAGGTTCTGACATCTCTATCTCTAAAAAAATTATTATTAATAGTGAAAAAAAATTTCGAATTATTATTTTTTTCATAATTTTCGCTCTGAACTACAATAATTTACTGTTATTGTTACTCACCGTTGAATTTTATAACGAATTTCTATAAAACTCCTAAAGACGAAGTAGAGTCCGGGCACCAGGTAACTCATACTCATACAGCATCTTCCAAGCAATATTTATTGCAAAACTCCAGGAGATAATATAGATACCGGGCACCAGGTACCTCGTACAGTATCGTCGAAGCAATATTCGGGTTGTGCGACCTCAAAAACCTCGGAATAAGTTTCAATGATTTTCATAATGAATTTACATAAAACTCCAGGAAACGACGTGTCTACTGGGATACCGGGCACCAGGTACCTCTTACAGGTTCGCCGAACCCATACTCCTGTTTAGCGACCTCAAAACCCCCGAGTATAAAAATATAACTCATTTCCATGATTATTTTCTGAGTTGCGAATTTTTATTTTTTGAAAGTTTAAAAAGCATTTTGGAAAATACATTTTAAATGTCATATTATGTATAAGTTTTAGTTTGTAAAAACTGTCATTATAGATAGCAGTGCGTGAAGTGTGCGTGAAGTAACAATGTATTTTAAATGGGATTTACTTTTTCGCACTGTTTTTTGGCACACTTTCATATAATCAAATATTCTTAACTTTCACGTTGTCATGGTGATGACATAATGAGCAATAAATTACAACAAAAGTTTTGACAGTTTTGTGGTTTGAAAGAAGTTAGAATTTTTAAATGTCAAAGTTCTAAAAATTGTAGAATAGAAATGAATTCCAGTGACGAAGAGTTACAGTTTTTTTATTTGTTTATCGTAGATAAAATATTGTATGAAACTGTGCGTGAAGTACTTTTTGCGAACTTACGCGATGTATAGCACTCGCTGCGCTGTCGCTCGTGCTCTAAACATCGCGTGCTTTCGCAAAAAGCATACAAAACTAACACTTTCGATAGCGAATAAATCGAAAATTATTATCAAAAATGAATAACCATTTTCAATGTAACCAGAGAAGGTTCCCATTGTTTTCGGTCTGGTGGGTTATAGAGTAACATAATGTTGTTTTATATGCCATTAGAGTGAAAACTTAGTCTTTCGAAAATTATTAATTTTATCAAAAACTGTATAGAACAGTTTTTGCTTAGAATGAATGTTTTTATCAAATTTTGCGGTCTAAATATAATAAAAAAATTTCACCCCCGAGATGAGGTGGCAACCATCCCCATAAAAGCGCCTTTTGGAATCATATACATTTTGATCATTGGATTATCCACTACTTATTCTCAAAATTTTAAGCAAATCGATCCATTCTGTAAAAATTGCGAAGTGAAAAGCTTCGGTTCCTGGGCTATAAATAGCTGTAAAAACATTAAACTCAAAACCAAATATGATATTTCTAAAACTGTAATTTTATGGACATTGTGAACATTTGAATTGGCTCTCCTGCAAAATACCGGAAATAGACATATTAGCTTTTGGCAAACGGCCACTAAATTATTTAAAAAGGGTGGCCAAAAAAATAATTTTTGACTTAAATTAATTCACACAAAAAGAAGAATGTATATAATTTATTTAATTCAAAATACATTTTACTGCTGTCAGAAAACAAAAAAAATATATTTATGTGACAAATAAACATTGATTTTCGCTTAAATTAGATGTTCAAACTGCCAAGGTGCAGGTGGATGGCAGCTTGAACATTAAATTTAAGCGAAAAATTATGTTTATTTATAAATAAATATTTTTTTCTGTTTTCTAACAGCAGTAAAATATATTTTTAATTAAATAAATTAAAATAAATTCTTCTTTTTGTGTCAATTAATTTAATTCAAAACAAATTATTTTGGACACCCTGTGTAAATAATAAGGTTAATGCTTACATGCTAAATAGAGAATCTAATTACCTTTCAAATGAGTAGTAAAGCACCTAGTACACCCAGCTATTAGACCCCTATTCTCATTTAAAAAAATCATCGATTAAATTTACACGGCCAAATGGAGGACGTCACTGGTTATATGGACATGCCAAAAAATCATAATAGTTATAAAAATAAAAATCGATTCAGGATTTTTCTCCAAAGTGGCCTATTCTCTAAAAATGAATTTATTCCATAATTTTGAATCTCTCTATATAATATGTATTATTTATATTGGTATGTACTCATCATTCTCTTTGCCTTATCCCTATGAGGGGTCGGCTTCCCTAATTGCATTTAGCGTCTCGACGTTGAACATGACAAAACCATCTTAACCTACGCTCTCTCATTTTTGGCATCAATTGGTGCCACACCTAGACTTTCCCTAATATACTCATTTCAAATTTTATTCTTCTTTGTCACTCCACTCATCCATCTAATCATTCTCATTTCCGCCACATGCATTCGTTGTTCCTCTTTCCTTTTCACTAACCAACATTCAGTTCCGTACATCATAGCCGGTCTTATGGCTGTTTTATAGAATTTTCCCTTCAGCTTCATTGTAATTTTTCTGTCACACAACACACCACTCGCTTCTTTCCACTTCCTCCATCCAGCCCTAATTCTACTGCATGCATCTCCATCTATTTCTCCATTACTCTGTAATAGCGATCCTAGGTACTTAAAGCTATTGCTTTTCACAATCATTTCACCATCCAAAGATACCATTTTATCTGTAGTAACTACATCTTTAAATCAACGTTCCAAATTCTCTGTTATTGTCCTACTAAGTTTTAAACCTTTTTCCTTCAGAGCTTGTCTCCACTGTTCCAGTTTTTGTTCTAAGTCTCTTTCACTATTTCCTATTAACACTACATCATCAGCATACATAAGACACCATGGAATGCTACCCTGTAGTTTCGCTGTTATCTGGTCCAAAACTAATGAGAATAAATAAGGACTAAGCACCGAGGCTTGGTGCAGTCCTACTTTCACATGAAATTTATCAGTCTCTCCCACACCTGTCCTAACACTAGTCATTACTCCCTCATACATATCTCTCACAATCTTTACATATTCGCCAGGGACTCCTTTCTTATTGAGTGCCCACCAGTGCCGGATTTACCACTAGGCCGACTGCAAAAAAAGGGGGCCGCAGCGTTTTGTAAAAAAAAATTTTTGTGGTAAAAAAGTTTTACTAATTGAATTAAAATCAGTAAACAATTTTTCAAATAAGAGAACGGCTATTCTACTAAACACGTGGTACGGTATTTTACAACGTTTTGACAAGAGTAGCAAAACATTAACTGCTACAGACTTGAATGTGACTTGCAACATACAAATCTCTAAAGGAGTATGCATTGAGTCTGAGAGACAACTTTGATTCCTATGAAAAAAGAGGAAAAGAGTTGTCTGAAATGAAATCTATATTCTTGAAATAAAAAGGCGCCCGAAAAAAAGCTCTCCCTGGCTAAGACAAAGAAGATAAATCCACTGAACCCCACTTTAATGGCAAAGAAAACTTAAGGATTTAACGTTGTAATTGACATGCTTTATTCAGAATTAAATGAAAGGTCCGAAGTTTATTTCGGTCTTAATGAAGAATATGGATTTAAAACAACTTATCATCAATTTCCAATGAAGAAATCGGGGTAAACGTTTCTATTTTGACTAAAAAGTATCGAATCGACATAGATGGCGACTTTGGAGAAGAGTGGGGTTACTCTAGACAGAACGCTCACATTCAGAGAACACCTGACGAAAACAGCAGCAAAATTGAAAACACGCAACAATATAATACAGAAACTCTGCGGCACTACATGGGGGTCCACAGCATCAACATTAAGATCCTCTGCTCTTGGCCTTATATATCCGGTGGCAGAATACTGTGCTCCAGTGTGGCTAAATAGCAGGCATACCCACCTGGTCGACACCCAACTAAACCGTACTATGCGTATGATAACAGGCACAATTAAGCCCACCCCTACAATGTGGCTACCTACCCTTAGTAATATAGCACCACCCAACCTACGCCGCGAACATGCATTGGTTAAAGAATATAACAAAATAATGGACAGTCGCCAGCTTCTAGTCCACAACGACATCCCCGATATTCTTGGAAACCGTCTCCGATCCAGGTTACCCCCTCTACAATCTGCTCAAGCGCTGCAGCAATCCAACTTTGACTTAAATACCCGATGGAGAGAAGATTGGGAAAGTAGGACAGATCCGCATTACCATAGTCTACCGGACATCATAGGGAAACCTGGCGAATTTGAACGTCCCCGTAAGATTTGGGCAGCCCTTAATCGAATTCGAACAAACTGTGGAAGATGCGCCGACTCCCTCCACAGATGGGGTAAACTCCCCTCGCCTTCTTGTGACTGCGGCGCTGCAAGACAGACGATCAGTCACATTGTTCAGGACTGCCCACGCAGAGCATACACAGGCGACCCTATAGACTTTGTAATGGCAACCGAAGGGTCAATCGAATATATAAAAAAATTGGACATCTGTTTGTGATGCATTGTATAATGCATAAATCTAAATATATTCTGTGATATACTTAAGCCATACGCTAAATAAAAAAAAAAAAAATTCTCTTATAATAAATATCATATCTAAACTCAAAAAACTCACTTTTCTAGCTTTTTTGGCTGAAAAATCTTTAATCAAATTTTTAAAGTCTAAGGCTCGAAAAAGCTCAGTATTTGAAACAAAACTGGCCAAACTAGACAATCTAGAATCTTCGTCAGAAGTCGAGTTACTCAAGTAGTTTTTGATTCTTTTCAACACGCTGAATGATCTTTCTCCAGATCGATTAGATGTCATCATGTATAGTACTCGTAGAATGAGCAAAGCCGTGTCCATACATATTCGGAAATAATGTTGTTAACTGTTTTTCATGAATGATTTTCAGATACTCCAAAAGTGTATTTCTCGGAAGCTTGGTTATCTTGTTGTCATGAGGTTCTCTTTCTTCATCAAATATACCTTCAACAAAGCCTTTGAACTGTACACACTCTTCTCCAAAGTCGCCATCTATGTCGATTCGATACTTTTTAGTCAAAATAGAAACGTTTACCCCGATTTCTTCATTGGAAATTGATGATAAGTTGTTTTAAATCCATATTCTTCATTAAGACCGAAATAAACTTCGGACCTTTCATTTAATTCTGAATAAAGCATGTCAATTACAACATTAAATCCTTAAGTTTTCTTTGCCATTAAAGTGGGGTTCAGTGGATTTATCCTTTTTGTCTTAGCCAGGGAGAGCTTTTTTTCGGGCGTCTTTTTATTTCAAGAATATAGATTTCATTTCAGACAACTCTTTTCCTCTTTTTTCATAGGAATCAAAGTTGTCTCTCAGACTCAATGCATACTCCTTTAGAGATTTGTATGTTGCAAGTCACATTCAAGTCTGTAGCAGTTAATGTTTTGCTACTCTTGTCAAAACGTTGTAAAATACCGTACCACGTGTTTAGTAGAATAGCCGTTCTCTTATTTGAAAAATTGTTTACTGATTTTAATTCAATTAGTAAAACTTTTTTACCAAAAAATTTTTTTTTACACAACGCTGCGGCCCCCTTTTGTTTGCAGTCGGCCTAGTGGTAAATCCGGCACTGGTGGGCACTCAATAAGAAAGGAGTCCCTGGCGAATATGTAAAGATTGTGAGAGATATGTATGAGGGAGTAATGACTAGTGTTAGGACATGTGTGGGAGAGACTGATAAATTTCATGTGAAAGTAGGACTGCACCAAGCCTCGGTGCTTAGTCCTTATTTATTCTCATTAGTTTTGGACCAGATAACAGCGAAACTACAGGGTAGCATTCCATGGTGTCTTATGTATGCTGATGATGTAGTGTTAATAGGAAATAGTGAAAGAGACTTAGAACAAAAACTGGAACAGTGGAGACAAGCTCTGAAGGAAAAAGGTTTAAAACTTAGTAGGACAATAACAGAGAATTTGGAACGTCGATTTAAAGATGTAGTTACTACAGATAAAATGGTATCTTTGGATGGTGAAATGATTGTGAAAAGCAATAGTTTTAAGTACCTAGGATCGCTATTACAGAGTAATGGAGAAATAGATGGAGATGCATGCAGTAGAATTAGGGCTGGATGGAGGAAGTGGAAAGAAGCGAGTGGTGTGTTGTGTGACAGAAAAATTACAATGAAGCTGAAGGGAAAATTCTATAAAACAGCAATAATACCGGCTATGATGTACGGAACTGAATGGTGGGTAGTGAAAAGGAAAGAGGAACAACGAATGCATTTGGCGGAAATGAGAATGATTAGATGGATGAGTGGAGTGACAAAGAAGAATAAAATTTGAAATGAGTATATTAGGGAAAGTCTAGGTGTGGCACCAATTGATGCCAAAAATGAGAGAGCGTAGGTTAAGATGGTTTTGCCATGTTCAACGTCGAGACGCTAAATGCAATTAGGGAAGCCGACCCCTCATAGGGATAAGGCAAAGAGAATGATGAGAACGATGAGTACATACCAATATAAATAATACATATTATATAGAGAGATTCAAAATTATGGAATAAATTCATTTTTAGAGAATAGGTCACTTTGGAGAAAAATCCTGAATCGATTTTTATTTTTATAACTATTATGATTTTTTGGCATGTCCATATAACCAGTGACGTCCTCCATTTGGCCGTGTAAATTTAATCGATGATTTTTAAATGAGAACATGGGTCTAATAGCTGGGTGTACTAGGTGCTTTACTACTCATTTGAAAGGTAATTAGATTCTCTATTTAGCATGTAAGCATTAACCTTATTATTTACACAGGGTGTCCAAAATAATTTGTTTTGAATTAAATTAATTGACACAAAAAGAACAATTTATGTTAATTTATTTAATTAAAAATATATTTTACTGCTGTTAGAAAACAGAAAAAAATATTTATTTATAAATAAACATAATTTTTCGCTTAAATTTAATGTTCAAGCTGCCATCCACCTGCAGCTTGGCAGTTTGAACATCTAATTTAAGCGAAAATCAATGTTTGTTTGTCACATAAATATATTTTTTTTGTTTTCTGACAGCAGTAAAATGTATTTTGAATTAAATAAATTATATACATTCTTCTTTTTGTGTGAATTAATTTAAGTCAAAAATTATTTTTTTGGCCACCCTTTTTAAATAATTTAGTGGCCGTTTGCCAAAAGCTAATATGTCTATTTCCGGTATTTTGCAGGAGAGCCAATTCAAATGTTCACAATCTCCATAAAATTACAGTTTTAGAAATATCATATTAGTCCTGTCGCCAGGGGGGGTACAACGGCCTCGTTAATTCAGATGGACTTAACCAAGTTTTTTTTATGTATTTTGACCCGTAGAACACGAATTTTTTGGGTAACAGTTGATCCGGATGTCGATAAGATTGTTATAGACCAAGAACTTGAGGAATCAAATAACAGCGATTTTTGGCAAAACAATACAATATTTTGTATTTTTTGGGTCATTTTAAGCAAAAAATATTTCTACAAGTTTTTTAGTAGGATGCACAGTTTTCGAGATAAACGCGGTTGAACTTTCAAAAAATCGAAAAACTGCAATTTTTAAACCCGAATAACTTTTGATTAAAAAATAAAATAGCAATTCTGCTTAGCGCCTTTGAAAGTTCAAGTCATATTATGTCGGTTTTGATTATTTGCATTGCTAAAAATTTATTGTGTTATTGTTAAACAAAGCTACAAACAACTAGTGCGTGAGTGATGTTTCTATGATTTCTCATTTAAAATCGAACGAATAGGTAGAATAGGTACTAGTGCAATCAAGACTATTTCTACGTTATGTACATGCGTTAAAACGCATGTAAAAGCACGGGAAACCGTACGTGTTTATAGCTTTGTTAAACAATAAAAAAATAAATTTTTACCAATGCAAATAATCAAAATCGATATAATTTGACTTAAACTTTCAAATGCGGTAAGCAGACTTGCTATTTTATTTTTTAATCAAAAGTTATTCGGGTTCAAAAATTGCAATTTTTCGATTTTTTTAAAGTTCAACCGCGTTTATCTCGAAAACTGTGCATCCTACGAAAAAACTTGTAGAAATATTTTTTACTTAAAATGGCCCAAAAAATACAAAATATTGTTTTGTTTTGCCAAAAATCGCTGTTATTTGATTCCTCAAGTTCTTGGTCTATAACAATCTTATCGACATCCGGATCAACTGTTACCCAAAAAATTCGTGTTCTACGGGTCAAAATACATAAAAAAAACTTGAGTAAGTCCATCTGAATTAACGAGGCCGTTGTACCCCCCCTGGCGACAGGACTATATTTGGTTTTGAGTTTAATGTTTTTACAGCTATTTATAGCCCAGGAACCGAAGCTTTTCACTTCGCAATTTTTACACAATGGATCGATTTGCTTAAAAATTTGAGAATAAGTAGTGGATAATCCAATGATCAAAATGTATATGATTCCAAAAGGCGCTTTTATGGGGATGGTTGCCACCTCATCTCGGGGGTGAAATTTTTTTATTATATTTAGACGCAAAATTTGATAAAAACATTCATTCTAAGCAAAAACTGTTCTATACAGTTTTTGATAAAATTAATAATTTTCGAAAGACTAAGTTTTCACTCTAATGGCATATAAAACAACATTATGTTACTCTTTAACCCACCAGACCGAAAACAATGGGAACCTTCTCTGGTTACATTGAAAATGGTTATTCATTTTTGATAATAATTTTCGATTTATTCGCTATCGAAAGTGTTAGTTTTGTATAGAAAAAATCAATGTTTTTCGATATTACGATTCACTCAAGTTCTTGGGAATTAGTTAACCTACAATTTTCTATCGAAACATTTTTGAGTATTTCTGACGCTCATCTTTCTATTCTGAAGAAAATGGCATTTTTTAGCAAATTACAAAAACTCGTTATTCGCTTTTAACTCCAGTTTTTTATAAACTAATAATTCTAAGCCTGTCAAACTTCTAGAATCTATTTATAATACATAAATAAATAAGAATAATTAACGCCAATGACCAAAAACACCGCTAATTTACATTATTATGCTTCCAATTGGATTTCTCCTTTTTTTTTTCAAAAAAATATATTGATTTTTAACCGTAACTTTTTTATTTTTATCTTAGAAAGTTAGATAAAAATATAATTTTGTAGGTTTTTACAAGGTCTATAAGTCTATTTATATTAAATATTTTTAAAATCCTCAGTCGCAAAAAGAGGTGTCTTTGGAAGGGTTCGGCTGTCCCAAGTAGAAACACTGTAAGCGCCAATTCGAAAAATGTTCACCAGAGTAGAAAACGTAAAGGACTTAACTTTTTAAATTTCTATTTTGTTTATTTACATTAATTTAGTAGAAAATACTCCTGTTTTTCAGTAAATATTTTTATGTCTGAATTTTATTTCCTGACTAGGTTTTCAACATATACAGTGTTTTTATTTGGGAAACCTGAAAATATAATACATTTCCCACTTTTTAAAGACATCAATTACCACAAATGATACTTTATTCAAGTTCCTTTAACATATATGTAACAATTGCAACAATTTAATGGTCAGTGTCTGGGTCGTGTAATTGCTGTCATCCAGAATTATGGAAAAGCTTGTTCACTAGTGTCTCTGAGACTGACCAAGTACGCCAAAATGATCATCCGTTTTCAGGCATCAAAGAAATAAGTTTCTCTATTATTTCTGTATAGCTACATATTTATACAAATTATATTAAGTTCTCTATATAAACAAATTATATTATGCAGCTTTTAATAAAAAATTTTCGTTTATTTTTATAACTTTGCATCTATAATATTTATATTAAGGTTTAGTTTTACAGCTTGTAGTTTTTTTTATTAATTTGGGCTATTATAAAGTTAGCTTACTCAAATTTCCGCCGACTTACAAGTGAAAAATTGACTAAATTCTGTAATTTGGCAATGTTTTTGCAGGATCTGTATTTCTAATTATTGGTCAAGGATTTCCAAACATTATTTTGTAGATTTTTTATGAACAAAATTCATTTTGTAAAGACTATTTATATTTGTTAATTTACGAATTATAATAACTTAAACAATTAAATTGGTTATAATAAATTCTCGTCATTTCAGGCTCAAAAGAAAGTTATAAATTCGAATTCAGCAGGTCAAAATATTATTCGATTTTTATTCATATTTGATAATTAATAGGTAACACCCAGTTTAATTTTAAAAATATATTTTAAATAATTAATAAAATAAACTTAAATATTTTATACACGACAAATTTCTACTGCACTTATCACAATAACCATCAATAACTAACAAACAACTAAAAATTGCCTTTGAAATATCAATGGTCTTGGAGAATGTAAAATGTAAATCATGCGATTCCCACGGTAAATCACTGTAAATCCCAAAAATCAAAGAAAAACACTGTATATCCCGTATTTACAGTGTTTATACTTCGGGATATGGATATAATATGTTTTAAATTGGTGAAGTGAAGATGGAATGTGATATAATGTGTTTTTTAGCAATGTTAAATTGTGGTTCTACTAATTTTTTATTTTTTTCTTCCTTGGTAATTGGTAGATAACAACACCCTAAATCCAAAAATGCAATAAAAGTGATTTTGAAAAAAATGTATATACAGTGTTTCTACTTGGGGCAGCCGGGTTGGTAAAAGTGGTTTTTGCACGGTATTACAAGTTTTAATTGTCAATAGCTCACTCAATTTTTGCCGTAGAAAAATTTTTTGTAAACCAGGTTCTTGGTAATTAAATAAGCTACAATATCATATTTAAACACTTTTCTGTATTTTTGATTTTAATTTTGCTATTATGAAGAAAATACCATTTTTTTTCCAAAAAAAAAAATTCGTAATTCGCTTTTAAGTCCATTTTTTTAGAAACTAATCATTTTAAGCCGGTCAAACTTCTAGAACCTCTTAATAATACATAAGTAAAAAAGACCAAATAAGGTAAGTGACTAATTTTAATTAGGGTGGTGATTAGAGAGTTGCTTGCAATCACTTTTTCGCTTTAAAAAATGGGGACTGATATTATTTTCATTATGTCACTTAATTTTTGAGCTAGTGACTTTTTTATTTCTGGTGATAGGTATTTTTAAGTGCTTTAAACTAGTTTAAACAATTTTACCTCGAGAAATGCATAGTTTTCCCGTCTCTTGACGTTAGAACTACAATATTTAGCATTTAACGAAGAAGAGCCAACATATAATAAAGTATAGCTCGATTACTACTGGTCCTAAGGAAAATTAAAAAAATTGGTTTTGTTTATTTTTTCAAAAGGTACATTTTTGTTAAGTAAAGTTGTTTTGATAAAACGAAAACTTTTGGGGTTATTAGCAGAAAACTTACTAAAAACATTGATTTTTTCGATATAAAACTAACACTTTCGATAGCGAATAAATCGAAAACTATCAATTTTGTCAAAAAATGTACTGAACATTTTTTGCTTAGAATAAACGTTTTTACCAACTTTTGCGATTAAAGTATAACAAAAAATTTCCACCCCCGAAATGGGGTGGCAACCACCCCCATGGTAAGCGCCTCTCGGCATGATATAGATTTTATCCTTGGACTATCCACTACTTATTGTCAAATTTTCAAGCAAATCGATCCATTCTGTAAAAAATGCGAGGTTTTCTCCTATTTTAAGCTTCATTACTTGGACTATTATAATATGAGTTCACATAACTGTAATTTTATGGCCGTCGTGGATATTTGAATTTGCTTACCGGAAAAATACCAAAAATATACATTTTCCGCAAATCGCCAGGAAATTTTGACATTCCTGTCAAAATTTCTTGAAGAAAAAGTCAGGACTTCCTTACTGTAAGGAAATGTCATTTCCTTACTGTAAGGAAATGATATTTCCGTACAGTTGTTATAGGCCTTGGGCCCGCATATACAATTATTATTTATGACCACACCGTTGAAACTTTTTGTACTTGTTATTTTTGTGGAGTCGGACAAATTTTGAGCTTGGCGCATTATGGTAGTGGGGCGTTTGTCTGTCAAGCGGTGACGAAGTTGTCAATTTTATGCAAGAAAAAAATTTATTACCACATTGGTCATTCTATTTTAATCAATGGATTTTATCATATAAACAACGAAAACAATTTTGTCGGACAAAAATATTGGGGCATATGACGCGTCGGACACGCTAAATATGTCAAATTTATGAAAATAATAAATTTATTACCACATGGATAATTTTAACGGTCTCTACCATAAAACATTTTTACAATAATGTGGTAACCTTGTCGGACAATTTTCACGGGGCATATGCGCAGTCGGACGCGCCGAAGATGTCAATTTCCTGAAATTTTTTTATTTACAACCATTTTTCCGACAACATTAGTAGGTTATAAGTAATTATATTCTTAATCAAAAAATCAAAGTGTCGGACAAAAATATTGGGGCAACTCGACAGTCGGACAAAAAATTTAATTTTTATTAGTAAAGTATACTTTCAATTATGCTGGGTTCGTGCATCCCTTATCTTTACAACCATTTTTCCGACAAAAGTAGTAGGTTACAAGTAATTATATTCTTAAACAAAAAATGTAATTGTCTGACAAAAATGTTGGGGCAAACGAACAGAAAACTTAATTCTTTTAGGCTATCGACGAGGAGGTATTATCAAAAAAAAAATTTAAAACAGTGTTTCTCGGGTACTTTTGAATCGATTTAGCTGAAAATTGGTACACACACTAAGTAAAGCATTTAAAAGGGTATGACGTAGATCGGAACCCAAAATTTTCTTAAAAAATTTTCCGACAAGAGGGAAAATTTTAGAAAAATTGTGATCTGATAATTTGTGTATATACTCCTTGAACAACGACAAACATCGTTCTGTATTTTTTCTCGAATTAAAAAAAAAATTTTCAGCACATGTATCAGGTTATAAGTAGTTATATTCCAAATCAAAAAATCTAAGTGCCCGACATAAATAGTGGGGCACATCCAAAGTCGGACAAAAAATTTAATTTTTATTAATAAACTATACCTTTAAATTATTCTGGGTTCGTGCATCCCTTATCTTTACAACCATTTTTCCGACAAAAGTAGTAGGATACAAGTAATTATACTCTTAAACAAAAAATGTAATTGTCTGACAAAAATGTTGGGGCAAACGAACAGGAAACTTAATTCTTTTAGGCTATGGACGAGGAGGTATTATCCAAAAATATTTTAAAACAGTTTTTCTCGGTTATTTTTGAATCGATTTAGCTGAATATTGGTACACACACTAAGTAAAACATTTAAAAGGGTATGACGTAGAGCTGTACCCAAAATTTTTCCAAAAAAATTTCGGACAAGAGGGAAAATTTTAGAAAAATTGTGATCTGATATTTGCGTAAATACTCCTTGAACAACGACAAACATCGTTCTGTAGTTTTTTTTTCCAATTAAAAAAAATTTCCGACACAAGTATCAGGTTATAAGTAGTTATATTCTAAATCAAAAAATCTAAGTGTCCGACAAAAATATTGGGTCAAATCCAAAGTCGGACAAAAAATTTAATTTTTATTAATAAACTATCTTTTAAACAATACTGGGTTCGTGCAACCCTTACCTTTAAAACCATTTTTCCGACAACATTAGTAGGTTATAAGTAATTATATTCTTAATCAAAAAATCATAGTGTCGGACAAAAATATTGGGGCAACTCGACAGTCGGACAAAAAATTTAATTTTTATTAGTAAAGTATACTTTCAAATTATGCTGGGTTCGTGCATCCCTTATCTTTACAACCATTTTTCCGACAAAAGTAGTAGGTTACAAGTCATTATATTCTTAAACAAAAAATGTAATTGTCTGACAAAAATGTTGGGGCAAACGAACAGAAAACTTAATTCTTTTAGGCTATCGACGAGGAGGTATTATCAAAAAAAAAATTTAAAACAGTGTTTCTCGGTTACTTTTGAATCGATTTAGCTGAAAATTGGTACACACACTAAGTAAAGCATTTAAAAGGGTATGACGTAGATCGGAACCCAAAATTTTCTTAAAAAATTTTCCGACAAGAGGGAAAATTTTAGAAAAATTGTGATCTGATAATTTGTGTATATACTCCTTGAACAACGACAAACATCGTTCTGTATTTTTTCTCGAATTAAAAAAAATTTTTCAGCACATGTATCAGGTTATAAGTAGTTATATTCCAAATCAAAAAATCTAAGTGCCCGACATAAATAGTGGGGCACATCCAAAGTCGGACAAAAAATTTAATTTTTATTAATAAACTATACTTTTAAATTATTCTGGGTTCGTGCATCCCTTATTTTTACAACCATTTTTCCGACAAAAGTAGTAGGATACAAGTACTTATACTCTTAAACAAAAAATGTAATTGTCTGACAAAAATGTTGGGGCAAACGAACAGGAAACTTAATTCTTTTAGGCTATGGACGAGGAGGTATTATCCAAAAATATTTTAAAACAGTTTTTCTCGGTTATTTTTGAATCGATTTAGCTGAATATTTGTACACACACTAAGTAAAACATTTAAAAGGGTATGACGTAGAGCTGTACCCAAAATTTTTCCAAAAAAATTTCGGACAAGAGGGAAAATTTTAGAAAAATTGTGATCTGATATTTGCGTAAATACTCCTTGAACAACGACAAACATCGTTCTGTAGTTTTTTTTTCCAATTAAAAAAAATTTCCGACAAGGTTATAAGTAGTTATATTCTAAATCAAAAAATCTAAGTGTCCGACAAAAATATTGGGTCAAATCCAAAGTCGGACAAAAAATTTAATTTTTATTAATAAACTGCCTTTTAAACAATACTGGGTTCGTGCAACCCTTACCTATAAAACCATTTTCCGACAACATTAGTAGGCTATAAGTAATTATATTCTTAATCAAAAAATCATAGTGTCGGACAAAAATATTGGGGCAACTCGACAGTCGGACAAAAAATTTAATTTTTATTAGTAAAGTATACTTTCAAATTATGCTGGGTTCGTGCATCCCTTATCTTTACAACCATTTTTCCGACAAAAGTAGTAGGTTACAAGTAATTATATTCTTAAACAAAAAATGTAATTGTCTGACAAAAATGTTGGGGCAAACGAACAGAAAACTTAATTCTTTTAGGCTATCGACGAGGAGGTATTATCAAAAAAAAAAAATTTAAAACAGTGTTTCTCGGTTACTTTTGAATCGATTTAGCTGAAAATTGGTACACACACTAAGTAAAGCATTTAAAAGGGTATGACGTAGATCGGAACCCAAAATTTTCTTAAAAAATTTTCCGACAAGAGGGAAAATTTTAGAAAAATTGTGATCTGATAATTTGTGTATATACTCCTTGAACAACGACAAACATCGTTCTGTATTTTTTCTCGAATTAAAAAAAAATTTTCAGCACATGTATCAGGTTATAAGTAGTTATATTCCAAATCAAAAAATCTAAGTGCCCGACATAAATAGTTGGGCACATCCAAAGTCGGACAAAAAATTTAATTTTTATTAATAAACTATACTTTTAAATTATTCTGGGTTCGTGCATCCCTTATCTTTACAACCATTTTTCCGACAAAAGTAGTAGGATACAAGTAATTATACTCTTAAACAAAAAATGTAATTGTCTGACAAAAATGTTGGGGCAAACGAACAGGAAACTTAATTCTTTTAGGCTATGGACGAGGAGGTATTATCCAAAAATATTTTAAAACAGATTTCTCGGTTATTTTTGAATCGATTTATCTGAATATTGGTACACACAGTAAGTAAAATATTTAAAAGGGTATGACGTAGAGCTGTACCCAAAATTTTTCCAAAAAAATTTCGGACAAGGGGGAAAATTTTAGAAAAATTGTGATCTGATATTTGCGTAAATACTCCTTGAACAACGACAAACATGGTTCTGTAGTTTTTTTTTTCCAATTAAAAAAATTTCCGACAAGGTTATAAGTAGTTATATTCTAAATCAAAAAATCTAAGTGTCCGACAAAAATATTGGGTCAAATCCAAAGTCGGACAAAAAATTTAATTTTTATTAATAAACTGTCTTTTAAACAATACTGGGTTCGTGCAACCCTTACCTTTAAAACCATTTTTCCGACAACATTAGTAGGTTATAAGTAATTATATTCTTAATCAAAAAATCATAGTGTCGGACAAAAATATTGGGGCAACTCGACAGTCGGACAAAAAATATAATTTTTATTAGTAAAGTATACTTTCAAATTATGCTGGGTTCGTGCATCCCTTATCTTTACAACCATTTTTCCGACAAAAGTAGTAGGTTACAAGTAATTATATTCTTAAACAAAAAATGTAATTGTCTGACAAAAATGTGGGGGCAAACGAACAGAAAACTTAATTCTTTTAGGCTATCAACGAGGAGGTATTATCAAAAAAAAAATTTAAAACAGGTTTCTCGGTTACTTTTGAATCGATTTAGCTGAAAATTGGTACACACGCTAAGTAAAGCATTTAAAAGGGTATCACGTAGATGGGAACCCAAAATTTTCTTAAAAAATTTTCCGACAAGAGGGAAAATTTTAGAAAAATTGTGATCTGATAATTTGTGTACATACTCCTTGAACAACGACAAACATCGTTCTGTATTTTTTCCTCGAATTAAAAAAAAATTTTCAGCACATGTATCAGGTTATAAGTAGTTATATTCCAAATCAAAAAATCTAAGTGTCCGACAAACATATTGGGGCAAATCCAAAGTCAGACAAAAAATTTAATTTTTATTGATAAACTATACTTTTAAATTATGCTGGGTTCGTGTATCCCTTATTGTTACAACCATTTTTCCGACAAAGTAGTAAGCTACAAGTAATTATATTCTTAAACAAAAAATGTAATTGTTTGACAAAAATCTTGGGGCAAACGAACAGAAAACTTAATTCTTTTAGGCTATCGACGAGAAAGTAATATCAAAAAATTTTAAAAGAGTTATCTCGGTTATTTTTGAATCGATTTAGCTCAAAATTGGTACACACACTAAGTAAAATATTTAAAAGGGTATGACGTAGAGCTGTACCCAAAATTTTCTTAAAAAATTTTCCGACAAGAGGGAAAATTTTAGAAAAATTGTGATCTGAAATTTGCTTACATACTCCTTGAACAACGACAAACAACGTTCTGTAGTTTTTTTTTTCAATTAAAAAAAATTGCCGACACAAGTATCAGGTTATAAGTAGTTATATTCCAAATCAAAAAATCTAAGTGTCCGACAAAAATATTGGGTCAAATCCAAAGTCGGACAAAAAATTTAATTTTTATTAATAAACTGTCTTTTAAAAAATACTGGGTTCGTGCAACCCTTACCTTTAAAACCATTTTTCCGACAACATTAGTAGGTTATAAGTAATTATATTCTTAATCAAAAAATCAAAGTGTCGGACAAAAATATTGGGGCAACTCGACAGTCGGACAAAAAATTTAATTTTTATTAGTAAAGTATACTTTCAAATTATGCTGGGTTCGTGCATCCCTTATCTTTACAACCATTTTTCCGACAAAAGTAGTAGGTTACAAGTAATTATATTCTTAAACAAAAAATGTAATTGTCTGACAAAAATGTTGGGGCAAACGAACAGAAAACTTATTTCTTTTAGGCTATCGACGAGGAGGTATTATCAAAAAAAAAAAATTTAAAACAGTGTTTCTCCGTTACTTTTGAATCGATTTAGCTGAAAATTAGTACACACGCTAAGTAAAGCATTTAAAAGGGTATGACGTAGATCGGAACCCAAAATTTTCTTAAAAAATTTTCCGACAAGAGGGAAAATTTTAGAAAAATTGTGATCTGATAATTTGTGTACATACTCCTTGAACAACGACAAACATCGTTCTGTATTTTTCTCTCGAATTAAAAAAAAATGTCAGCACCTGTATCAGGTTATAAGTAGTTATATTCCAAATCAAAAAATCTAAGTGCCCGACATAAATAGTGGGGCACATCCAAAGTCGGACAAAAAATTAAATTTTTATTAATAAACTATACTTTTAAACTATTCTGAGTTCGTGCATCCCTTATCTTTACAACCATTTTTCCGACAAAAGTAGTAGGATACAAGTAGTTATACTCTTAAACAAAAAATTTAATTGTCTGACAAAAATGTTGGTGCAAACGAACAGGAAACTTAATTCTTTTAGGCTATGGACGAGGAGGTATTGTCCAAAAATATTTTAAAACAGTTTTTCTTGGTTATTTTTGAATCGATTTAGCTGAAAATTGGTACACACACTAAGTAAAACATTTAAAAGGGTATGCGGTAGAGCTGTACCCAAAATTTTCCCAAAAAAATTTCGGACAAGAGGGAAAATTTTAGAAAAATTGTGATCTGATATTTGCGTACATACTCCTTGAACAACGACAAATATCGTTATGTAGTTTTTTTTTCTCGAAATAAAAAAAAATTTCCGACACAAGTATCAGGTGTAAAGATAAGGGATGCACGAACCCAGCATAATTTGAAAGTATACTTTACTAATAAAAATTATATTTTTTGTCCGACTGTCGAGTTGCCCCAATATTTTTGTCCGACACTATGATTTTTTGATTAAGAATATAATTACTTATAACCTACTAATGTTGTCGGAAAAATGGTTTTAAAGGTAAGGGTTGCACGAACCCAGTATTGTTTAAAAGACAGTTTATCACTAAAAATTAAATTTTTTGTCTGACTTTGGATTTGCCCCAATATTTTTGTCGGACACTTAGTAGTTATATTCCAAATCAAAAAATCTTAGTGTCCGACAAAAATATTGGGGCAAATCCAAAGTCAGACAAAAAATTTAATTTTTATTGATAAACTATACTTTTAAATTATGCTGGGTTCGTGTATCCCTTATCTTTACAACCATTTTTCCGACAAAGGTAGTAAGTTACAAGTAATTATATCCTTAAACAAAAAATGTAATTGGTTGACAAAAATCTTGGGGCAAACGAACAGAAAACTTACTAACTTACTACTTTGTAACTTACTACTTTGTCGGAAAAATGGTTGTAAATATAAGCGATGCACGAACCCAGCATGATTTAAAAGTATAGTTTATTAAAGTTAGTAATGAAACACAGACTTACTCACAATCATTTATTATAGTTATTAATATTTATTATAGTTTATTAATAAACATTAAATTTTTTATCCGACTTTGGATTTGCCCCAATATTTTTGTCGGACACTTAGATTTTTTGATTTGGAATATAACTACTTATAACCTGATACTTGTGTCGGAAATTTTTTTTTTCAAGAAAAAAAACTACAGAACGATGTTTGTTGTTGTTCAAGGAGTATGTAAGCAAATATCAGATCACAATTTTTCTAAAATTTTCCCTCTTGTCGGAAAATTTTTTAAGAAAATTTTGGGTACAGCTCTACGTCATACCCTTTTAAATGTTTTACTTAATGTGTGTACCAATTTTGAGCTAAATCGATTCAAAAATAACCGAGAAAACTCTTTTAAAATTTTTTGATATTACTTTCTCGTCGATAGCCTAAAAGAATTAAGTTTTCTGTTCGTTTGCCCCAAGATTTTTGTCAAACAATTACATTTTTTGTTTAAGAATATAATTACTTGTAACTTACTACCTTTGTCGGAAAAATGGTTGTAAAGATAAGGGATACACGAACCCAGCATAATTTAAAAGTATGGTTTATCAATAAAAATTAAATTTTTTGTCCGACTTTGGATTTGCCCCAATATTTTTGTCGGACACTTAGATTTTTTGATTTGGAATATAACTACTTATAACCTGATACTTGTGTCGGATTTTTTTTTATTTCGAGAAAAAAAACTACAGAACGATATTTGTCGTTGTTCAAGGAGTATGTACGCAAATATCAGATCACAATTTTTCTAAAATTTTCCCTCTTGTCCGAAATTTTTTTGGGAAAATTTTGGGTACAACTCTACGTCATACCCTTTTAAATGTTTTACTTAGTGTGTGTACCAATTTTCAGCTAAATCGATTCAAAAATTACCGAGAAAAAATGTTTTAAAATGTTTTTGGATAATACTTCCTCGTCCATAGCCTAAAAAATTAAGTTTCCTGTTCGTTTGCCCCAACATTTTTGTCAGGCAATTAAATTTTTTGTTTAAGAGTATAATTACTTGTATCCTACTACTTTTGTCGGAAAAATGGTTGTAAAGATAAGGGATGCACGAACCCAGAATAGTTTAAAAGTATATTAATAAAAATTAAATTTTTTGTCCGACTTTGGATGTGCCCCACTATTTAGATCGGGCACTTACATTTTTTGATTTGGAATATAACTACTTATAACCTGATACGTGTGCTGAAAATTTTTTTTTTAATTCGAGAAATAAATACAGAACGATGTTTGTCGTTGTTCAAGGAGTATGTACAAAAATTATCAGATCACAATTTTTCTAAAATTTTCCTTCTTGTCGGAAAATTTTTTAAGAAAATTTTGGGTTCCGATCTACGTCATACCCTTTTAAATGCTTTACTTAGCGTGTGTACCAATTTTCAGCTAAATCGATTCAAAAGTAACCGAGAAACACTGTTTTAAATTTTTTTTTGATAATACCTCCTCGTCGATAGCCTAAAAGAATTAAGTTTTCTGTTCGTTTGCCCCAACATTTTTGTCAGACAATTACATTTTTTGTTTAAGAATATAATTACTTGTAACCTACTACATTTGTCGGAAAAATGGTTGTAAAGATAAGGGATGCACGAACCCAGCATAATTTGAAAGTATACTTTACTAATAAAAATTAAATTTTTTGTCCGACTGTCGAGTTGCCCCAATATTTTTGTCCGACACTTTGATTTTTTGATTAAGAATATAATTACTTATAATCTACTAATGTTGTCGGAAAAATGGTTTTAAAGGTAAGGGTTGCACGAACCCAGTATTTTTTAAAAGACAGTTTATTAATAAAAATTAAATTTTTTGTCCGACTTTGGATTTGACCCAATATTTTTGTCGGACACTTAGATTTTTTGATTTAGAATATAACTACTTATAACCTGATACTTGTGTCGGAAATTTTTTTTAATTGGAAAAAAAACTACAGAACGATGTTTGTCGTTGTTCAAGGAGTATGTAAGCAAATATCAGATCACAATTTTGCAAAAAATTATATTGCCTCGCAGACTTAAAATGCGTTTATCTCGAAAACGGTTGAGTTTAACGAGATGAATATAGTAACCTTTTTTAAGTATAAATGTTAAGAGAATAAAAGTGTTGATTCAAAAGGTATGTAGAGTGAGAAATAAAACAATTGATCCTATTAAATGAGCGCTGAAAGGCGTATGTGGCGCCCTCTGGATAATATATCATTTTTGGTGACAAATTTAGATTTATTGTCCCGAAAAACCCCTGCTTACCGAATTTCGTGTTATTATCCCATGCCTGTTAGGAAATATTCAAGAATAAATAAAATAAAAGTTTAACTTTATCACCTTGTATTTCGGTTATTATCAACTTTCGTACTAAGGTAAGTTAGCTTATATCGACCTATTTTAACCTCAGGAATCTAAGGTTAAGCTATGACCCATTCTTTACCAAACACCCTGTATATGTACACTCTGGACCAAAATTAATCAACCACCTCTTGTCCGATTTAAGTGATTTTTTCGTAACATTAGCGCCTTATTCTTTAGCAATATCCCTGTAGTAATATTGTCGGTACACACATAATTTTTATTGCAAAGCTAGTGTATGAATCAAACTGTGTTTTTTCTCAAAGTTCGCATCACCCCGTGGAATATTCTAGCATCTATAAAATACTAAAATTAAAACCGAACTATAGCCTCATTCCTTCTCAACATTCAGTTTTTTCATTCATTCGTTTATGTTGGATAATAAAAAAGTTAAGGACTTTAAAAACTAGCCATGTTTTTCATAGACAAAGTGTGTTTTTAAATAAGTATGGCAATAAGGAGTAATTGTGCATGACAAAATAAAGTCAGTTTGCTTTACAAGAAAAACGTATGTCCACAAATGCATCGTTTCCGAGATAGGGGGTGTTGAAGATTTTCTGACAAACTGACGATTTATTTATTGCTTTAAAACCAGTTGAGATATGCAAATGAAATTTGGTGGGTTTTAAGAGGTAGTTATTGCACATTTTTTAACTACAGTTAAGAATTTAATATTCACCATTGGCGCGCATACGGGTAATATGAGCCGAAAAATACGTAATTTAATATGAGGTCAAAAATGTATAAAAATTAATTTTTTTTAAATTGTACCAAAACGCCCCATTATTTTTGTCTGACAAGTGGGTCCAATATGCATTACACATGTAAAAAAACAGTACAAAATAAAAATAACATCTGTGGTAATAAATAAAAAAATTTCAGGAAATTGACATCTTCGGCGCGTCCGACTGCGCATATGCCCCGTGAAAATTGTCCGACAAGGTTACCACATTATTGTAAAAAGGTTTTATGGTAGATACCGTTAAAATTATCCATGTGGTAATAAATTTATTATTTTCATAAATTTTAAGTTATTTTTTGGGTGTAACTACAATGATATTATGCTAAAAATGATGGTGTATCGCATATTTAAAATGCGTTTATCTCGAAAACGGTTGAGTTTAGGAAGATGAAAGAAGTATACCTTTTTTAAGTAAAACTAATAGGAAAATAAAAATTTTAATGTCAAAATTATACAGAGTGAGGGATAAAAAAAATTGAACGTAATAAATGAGTGCTGAAAGGCATATGTGGCGCCCTCTGGGCAATGCATAATTTTTGGTAAGGAATTTAGATTTCTCGACTCAAGAAACCCCCAGATATAAAATTTCATGTTGTTATCTCATACCTATCAGGAAATATTCAATAATAAATAAAAAAAAAGTTTGATTTTGACACCCTGTATCTCGGCTATTATAAACTTTGTACTAAGGTAAGTTAGCTTAAATCGGCCTATTTTAACCTCAGGAACCTGAGGTTAAGCTATGGCCCATTCTTTACCAAACACCCTGTATGCATAAAAATTACTTTTTCTTTTAATTGTACCAAAACGCCCCATTATTTTTGTCCGACAAGTGATCCAATATGCGTTACACATGTAAAAGAACAGTACAAAATAAAAATGACATCTGTGGTAATAAATAAAAAAATTTCAGGAAATTGACATATTCGGCGCGTCCGACTGCGCATATGCCCCGTGAAAATTGTCCGACAAGGTTACCACATTATTGTAAAAAGGTTTTATGATAGATACCGTTAAAATTATCGATGTGGTAATAAATTTATTATTTTCATAAATTTGACATATTTAGCGTGTCCGACGCGTCATATGCCCCAATATTTTTGTCCGACAAAATTGTTTTCGTTGTTTATATGATAAAATCCATTCATTAAAATAGAATGACCAATGTGGTAATAAATTTTTTTCTTGCATAAAATTGACAACTTCGTCACCGCTTGACAGACAAACGCCCCACTACCATAATGCGCCAAGCTCAAAATTTGTCCGACTCCACCCAAATAACAAGTACAAAAAGTTTCAACGGTGTGGTCATAAATAATAATTGTATATGCGGGCCCAAGGCCTATTAGTGTTCTACATAAATGATAGAAAACACATTGCTATTAAAACCTTGTAAATTACCTTAATCATTAAATTTTCTTTATCTGGAGCTTCCTGGATAAATTTTTCAATTTCTTCCTTCGTTAAAATCTTAGATTTCTTTGCCCTATAACCTTGAGCTTGCCGTTTCAATAAAGAACGAAGTTTTGAGTATGTAGATATATCTACATTGTGTTTAAGTGCAAGGGTTGACTTCAGCATTGAATAATTGGCCCATAATGTTGAAGATTTCATCTTTAAACAAAGGTCTAGGAAGTATGCCATTACAACATTTTCTGAGAAAGAACTCGTATTTTTACTCATGCGATAATCCATAAAACGTCTGTATGCATTTTCGTACTTTTCTCTTGATTTCTTTGGCAATAATTCTAATGAAGCAGTATTCACTGCCTCAACCAGCTCTGGAGGAGTCCCAGGAATGGAAATTTCATCATCACTTATCATTTTACTTTCGAGAACACCAGCAATTAAATTTATAAGCGTCAAGTTTGACAATTCAACCTCAATACGTTTCCATAGTAACCCAAGTAATTTTATTAGGAATTTCAAAGCACCATTTATTTGGGAATAAAATTATCGCGTTTTTTTAAATCAATCAAT
Source organism: Diabrotica virgifera virgifera (assembly GCF_917563875.1). Taxonomy (NCBI): domain Eukaryota; kingdom Metazoa; phylum Arthropoda; class Insecta; order Coleoptera; family Chrysomelidae; genus Diabrotica; species Diabrotica virgifera. The sequence goes on from NC_065451.1 coordinate 52,397,989, forward strand.
ATCTGTCGAATTTTAAACGATTTGCGGAAAAATAGTATGTTTACCTCGTAGGAAAAGCCACATTCCTGGACTCTGTGTTGCTAAGTCTCGGCTTGCGCCTCGACTTAGCAATCTTCACAGTCGTCCAGGAATGTTAAGCTTTTCCTACCCGGTAAACAATGTACTAATTATCTGCTTTTAGCAAACGACCACTGAATTATTATACTAATGTTTATATTACTGAAAATAGAATTGAATAACTTTTCAAACGAAGTATCATATGACCACTATTCTCATTTAAAAAAATTGCACGTGCATATGTATGATGTCACTAGTATGATATATATACTCCAATAGATCATATAGGTCTGGATCCCACGTATGAAAAAAAAAGTTGATTAATAGCAAGCTGAAAATTTGTTAATAGCTTAAGGGTGTCTAGTCGGACAAACTTTGATATATGGGAACACTGGAACAGGGGAAGTTTTAATTGTGGAACAGATTAAAAATTTGGAACGGTCAGACCACGAAAACGGCACATGTATTTTGTCCGACAGAACAGACTTAAACTCTCCGAACAGAGATTAAACTCTCATGCAAAAATCAGACTGCTATTTATCACCAAATGGGCGTTTTAATGAGTGGAACATGTAGAATATGTCAACTGACAGGAATTATGACTGGTGATAAATAGCAGTCTGATTTTTGCATGAGAGTTTAATCTCTGTTCGGAGAGTTTAAGTCTGTTCTGTCGGACAAAATAAATGTGTCGTTTTCGTGGTCTGACCGTTCCAAATTTTTAACCTGTTCCACAATTAAAACTGCCCCTGTTCCAGTGCTCCCATATATCAAAGTTTATCCGACTAGACACCCTTAAGCTATTAACAAATTTTCAGCTTGCTATTAATCAACTTTTTTTTTATACGCGGGATCCAGACCTAATAATAAAAAAATAAAAATCAATTTCTCTTCAGAATCTCCTATTCTCAAAAAAATTAATTTATTGCATAATTTTGCCATTCACTATAAATATACATTATGGTGCAAATGTCTGGAATAAATTCGATATTTCGTAAAACGGCAATATCCCAATTTTTATTTTTAAATTACTATATTTTTTGGCATATTATATTTCATACGAGTTACGTCATCCATCTGGACGTGATGACGTAATCGATGGTTCTTTTAAATGAGAGTAAGGGTCGTGTAAAAGCTCATTTGAAAGTGCATTCAATTTTGTATTCAGTAATATAAATATTAACATGATTGTTTATAGAGAGTGCCCAATTTTTTTTAATTAAATTAATTGACAAAAAAAGAAGAATGTATGTACCTAATTTATTTAATCCAAAATAAGTTTTTTACTGCTGTCAGACAACAGAAGCATGGCTTTTCGCTTAAATTAAATGTTAAAACTTCCAAGAGGCAGGTGGTTGGCGGGAGCTGGTTTGAACATTGAATTTAATCGAAAAACAATGCTCATTTGTGAAATAAAAATTTTTTCTGTTTTCTGACAATAGTAAAATGTATTTTGAATTAAATAAATTACATACATTCTTCTTTTTTGTCAATTAATTTAGTTAAAAAATTTTTTTGGACACTGTGTATAAACAATTATTATATTAATATTTATATTACTGAATACAGAATTGAAAACCCTTTCAAATGAACTATCACACGACCCCTAGTCTCATTAAAAAAATCATCGATTACGTCATCACTAGGAAGCGGATTTATATGCGATCAATTTTGATGAAATATGCGCAAGATATGCATAAAAATTCAAAATATGCGCATTTGGAGAAACCACAAATTTTCTGTTCTATTCTATTCCAGGGGTTCTTTTATAGGGAGGGGGTGAGCGGCAATCTTATTAATTATCTTTCAAATAAAATCATTATTTTTTATATATGCAATTTATTCACATTTTTTACAAAAACTGATACCAATAGTTACCTATTTAAAATAAAACAACAATATCACTGTATATATCTTCGATTATAATTCACTACAATGTGTTTTTCCAAATTTTTTACGAGGAGACATTTTCTTTCATCAGATAAAATATTTTTATAACTTGAAAAACTCCTTTCAACATCAACAGAAGTGATTGGGCGTATTTAAAATAACTTGTTAAAGCCGAAAATTTTGCACCAAAATCAATTTCAAAATTTCCATTAAAAATTTCGCATATGTCTAAAGTTTTAAAGCCGTTTAAAGACGGGATCTGATCTAAAGCATGAATATTTCAATATCCGTTAGAAAATCGTAAAACTATGGTTAAAGGTGTAAATTCTCTTAACAATAGGGGAATTAAAAGAATCACCAGAATTATAGGTAACTACTAAATTGGGATACAAATTGTACTAAAGATAATAAATGTAAATAAAATTCGGATTTCCCCGCAAACCGTCCTTCATCATTTTAATATCCTACAATCATTTCATAACGGCGTAGTATAAGCACTATTAGTACTTTGTGTAAAGATCGGTTATTTTTTAAGAAAAAATGAAAAGGCAGTGAATGAGCCGTCTCTATTCAGGTAGTTCTCGAATTAATAGATATGACAGCCTGTACGATGAAATATTTTGTGTCGAATTAAAAAATTTAAAATTTTTTTTCTGGACTTAAATGTTTTTAAATAGGCAAAAAATATGCATGTTTCTTTAAAAATATGCAAAATTTAGTAAAGTTCTCAAATATGCGAAATATGCATCCAATATGCATTTAGCATAAAATCCGCTCCCTAGTCATCACGTTCATATGGATTACGTCACTCGTATGAAACATATGCCAAGATATCGTAATTTAAAAATAAAAATGGACATGTTTCGGGATTTTTTCTTAAAGTCGCCCGTTTACGAAATATCGAATTTATTCCAGACATTTGCACCATACTGTAATATGTACTGTCTATCCGATGTGTAAGTTTGACCGCTTCGAATTGCCTATTTTGAAAAAATTTAATTTTATGGAAAAAAAATTAATTTTAGTAAAATATTAATTTTCGAAGAGAAAGAAAATGTAGGTTTTTCTTTTTTGAATATTTTGGATGTCAGACGGGCGTACTTACTTAAATATTTAAAAACAATTGCATTAGATATTGTCGAAATATTTTTCAAAAAAAATAATTGAAATTAAATTGAAATTTCTATGTTAAAAGCTGTTCCAAATTACTCAACACTTAAAGAAATCATTTTACTAAGAAAAACTATTATTACAGAAACAATATCTAACTATAAAAACATATCATTAATGATTAATCAATTAATTAATGATAAACTCGTCCAGTTTCCCAAGTTCCAGAAACTATCTGAAGAGATATTTTAATTCGCTTATATGCACTTATTATATTCAATTAATATAAATAATTATTTAGATTTCCGTCGACGCGACGGAACAACTGATACAATACCGGGTGTCCACTTATTAGTCCACTGAAATATTCTCAACTGCTCAAAATTGGCAAAGAAGACGAAAACCTTTTGCAAATATGTTTTCGACCCTCAGGAATCCGAATCTGAAATTAGTTTTGCGAGAAAATGCCGGGAAATTCGGAAAAATCGTAAAATAGAGCTTTTCTGCAGTTTTCTTGAAAACTACAATAGCTAGCGGAAAAATAATCAAACCATCGTGTTTATTGGACGATTTTACATAAAAATAGATGTGCTTTTTTGCGAGAAAATGCCGGGAAATCCGGAAAAATCGTAAAATAGAGATTTTTCGCAATTTTCTCGACAACTACAGTAGCTAGCGGAAAAATAATTAAACCATCGTGTTTATTGGACGATTTTACATAAAAATAGATGTGCTTTTTTGCGAGAAAATGCCGGAAAATCCGGAAAAATCGTAAAATAGAGATTTCTCGCAATTTTCTCGAAAACTACAGTGGCTAGCGGAAAAATAATCAAACCATGGTGTTTATTGGACGATTTTACATAAAAATAGATGTGCTTTTTTGCGAGAAAATGCAAGGAAATCCGGAGAATTGTAGAATAGGAGATTTTACGCAATTCTCTCGAAAACTACAGTAGCTAGCAGAAAAATAATTAAACCATCGTGTTTATTGGACCATTTTATATAAGAATAGATGTTTACTAAAAAATAAAAGTAATCCCAACGATAAGGAAATAAATTCTTGTGTAAAGTGATAAAAACTTGTGTGATATCGAATATAAACAAAGCAGGTTTTACAGTAAGTGGAAACAAAACAATATTATTGTTAATGGTGTATTTCTACAGGAAAATAAAGCATATTAATAAACAGAATCAGCTGAAAGTAAAAAACTTTATTATAATATAATTAATGTTATTACAAACAGATAACCAGGAACGGATTTTGATTTTTACCTAGGAATAAAAGTGCTGGAAAATTAGTAACGGCCAGCGCGGGCGCGGGTGGGAATTTGAACTGTGAGTAGAGTTCTCCACGAAACTTCACCCGTGACGCATTGACTAATAACTCTAGCACGAAAAATAACTAGGAATTAAGAACAATGAGTTCAGATAGCGAATTAGCTGATGAAATGAAAAGGAGAAGGGAAGAGGAGGGACATCTCAGAAAAAAATCAAAAAGAACAGCTACCTATATCATCACAAAAAACAGGTGAAGAAAACATAAGTGAAATGGAACAAATGATGAAAATGATGAGAGAATTAGCAATGGATATAAAAGACATAAAAAAAGAAGAATATAGATCTGGAGACGAAATCACACAACTAAAGAATGAAATTAAAGAACTGAAAGATCAACAAAGCGGCTACAAAGATGAAATAAAAAAGCTGCGAGAAACAAACGAAAAAGCTATAAAACAAATGGGTCAATTAGAAAAAGAAATTAGTAAAGCAAATGAAAAAATAGAGAAATTGAAAAATGAATGAAAGAGGAAAAATGTAATAATCATCATCATCAATGGTGCTACAGCCCTATGAAAGAGCCTCGACCTTCCCAAGTCTATTATGCTAGTCAGTCCTATCCATTGCCAACGGTTGCCAGTTTGCTGCGCCTATTTTACTCCCATCCTCATCTACGCCATCTTTCCATCTAAGTTTTGGCCTACCCCTATTTCTACTTCCCACCGGTTGTGACATAAGGATTCTTCTAGGAGGGTTGTTATGCTGTGATCTTGCTAGATGTCCTGCCCATCTTAGTCTTCCTATTCTTATAAGAGATACTACGTCTTAAAAAATGTAATAATACAAGGAATAAAAATTGATACAAATGATCAGAAAGTTTTACGAGGGACTATGGAGAATTTTATAGAAAAAGAGCTACAAGTTTCAGTAGATGTAAATTGAGCAAGGAAAATAGGAGAAAATACTGTCATAGTGGAACTTAACAGCGTGAAAAACAAAATAGAAGTAATGAAATATGTCAAAAGAAGAAAGAATTATCCAGAAAGAAATTAGAAGCAAGGCTATGGTAGAGAGGCATAATGGAAAAAATGGAAAAATAGGATACCAGAAGCTAATCATTAATGGTGAAATATGGACATGAAATAGCAGTCAACAACAAATCATAAAAGAGAAAAATATACAACCAAAAAACTAGCAATACAACTAAAGCAGACTGAAATAACAGAGACGACATGGCAAAGTAAAGGTACACGGAATAGACAAAGTGTACAGATTATTAATGAAAAGAAGCCCGTAAACGAACATATATTAGTAGAAACATGGAATGTAAGAGGAACATACGAAGAAGGAGAACTGAAACACCTATTAGATGAATGCAAAAAATATAAATTCGAAATAGTAGCACTACAAGAAACGAAACAACTAGGCCAAAACTCAATGGAAATAAATGACTATTTATTTTTCAATAGCGGAGGGGAAAATAGAATGTTAGGCACAGGATTTGTAGTAAACAAAAAGCTGAAAGATCTAATCGTTGACTTTAAACCAATTTCAGAGAGAATATGCATACTAAGAATAAGAGGCGGCGACAGCCGTAGAAATCCATTATATATACAGGGTGTAACGAAAATACAGGTCATAAATTAAATCACATATTCTGAGATCAAAAATAGTTCGAACGAACCTAATTTACCTTAGTACAAATATGCACATAAAAAAAGTTACAGCCCTTTGAAGTTACAAAATAAAAATCGATTTTTTCGAATATTTCCGAAACTATTAGAGATTTTTTATTGAAAATGGACATGTGGCATTCTTATGGCAGGAACATCTTAAAAAATAATTATAGTAAAATTTGTGCACCCCATAAAAATTTTATGGGGGTTTTGTTCCCTTAAACCCCCCCAAACTTTTGTGTACGTTCCAAATAAATTATTATTGTGGTACCATTAATTAAATTCAATATTTCTATAACTTTTTTGCCTTTTAGTATTTTTTCGATAAGGCGGTTTTTATCGAGTTGCGGCTTCTTTTTTAATATGTTTACATAAAAATTTTATGGGGGTTTTGTTCTTTAAACCCCCCCAAATGTTTGTGTATGTTCCAATTAAACTTTTACTGCGGTACCATTAGTTAAACACTGTGTTTTTAAAACTTTTTTGCCTCTTTGTATTTTTTCGAGAAGGCACTTTTTATCGAGATATTACTTCTTTTTTAATATGGTTCAAAATATACCTAAAAATGTAAATCATAAATAAATTTTCATATTATTACCAAGTCTCCATAATCGTACTTAGCCATATACAAATATGTGGTGGATTTGACAATTATTCAAAATATCTCGATAAAAACTGACTTTTGGAAAAAGTACTAAGAGGCAAAAAAGTTTTTAAAATATTGTGTTTAGCTAATGGTACTACAATAATGATTAAATTGGAACGTACACCAAAGTTTGGGGGGTTTAAAAGAACAAAAGCCCCATAAAATTTTTATGGGGTGTCCAAATTTCACTATAATTTTTTCTTAAGATACTACTACCATAAGAATGCCACATGTCTATTTTCAATAAAAGATCTCTAATAGTTTTCGATATATTGGAAAAAATCGATTTTTATTTTGTAACTTCAAAGGGCTGTAACTTTTTTTATGTGCACATTTGTACTAAGGTAAGTTAGGTTTAATCGAACTAATTTGGTTCCCAGAATATGTGATTAAATTTATGACCTGTATTTTTGTTACACCCTGTATATAATCGAATATTATATATATATTATATAATTAATATTATATATTATATAATTATATATAACCGAACCTTGTCCGGTCTCCAGAGCATTGGCGATCACTATACAGGGTGTCCAGAAACTCTACCGACAAACGAAGACAGGAGATTCCTCAGATAATTTTAAGACAATTTAACCCAAATCACCTAGTCCGAAAATGCTTCCTAAAGGAGCTAGAGCTCTTTGAAGATGGCGCCATGTAATTAGTTTTTCTTAATTATCTCCAGAACGCTTTTATTTAGAAAAACGAAAATTGGTATACATATTTACTTTCCAGAAATGAATCGATTCCACTCATTTCGAATTTCTAGTACCGGTCATAGGCGTCCGTTTTGGGTAGAACAACGGTTATTTTATCGCATAACTTTTTTGTCTTCAACTTTTAAGCATTTTTGATACTGGATTATTAAATTGTGAGGTATTCTAGTACCAAAAGATACTCTTACTTTAAGTCGGTAGGACACACCGTTTACTAGAAAAATCGATTTTAAATTTTTTAGTTTTGGGAATTTGAAAAAAAAATTGAAAAAAATAAAAAAAAATGATGTATTTTATTAACTTAAAGCAAGAGTAACTTTGAGTACTCGAATATCTCATAATTGAGTGATCTAGTGTCAAAAATACTTAAAAATTAAAGACAATAAAGTTAGGCTATAAAATAACTGTTGACCTTCCCAAAACGGACGCCTATGACCGGTACCAGAAATTCACCATTAATGAAATCGATTAATGTCTGGAATATAAACAAATGTACTAGTTTTTATCTTTTTAAATAGTTTTTTTTAATCTTTTTTTTTTAAATTCAAAGAACGAAAAATTTTCAAATCGATTTTTCTAGAAAACGGTGTATCCTATCGACTTAAAGTAAGAGTACCTTTTAGTACTAGAATACCTCACAATTTAATAATTCAGAGTCAAACGTGCTTAAAAATTAAAGACAAAAAGTTAAGCGATAAAATAACCGTTGCCCTACCCAAAACGGACGCCTATGACCGGTACTAGAAAATCGCAATAGATGGAATCGATTCATTTCATAATAGTAAAGAAGCATACCAATTTTTATTTTTCTAAATAGAAGCGTTCTGGGAATATCTAAGAAAAACTAATTATATGACGCCATCTTCAAAGAGCTCTAGCTTCCTTAGGAATCATTTTCGGACTAGATGAATTGGGTTAAATTGCCTTAAAAGTACCTGAGGAATCTCCTGTCTTCGTTTGTCGGTAGAGTTTCTGGACACCCGTATATATGTATATGAAACAACGAATGAGAATGGTTACCTCTTAATAGATTTTGCAAAAGAAAGAAACATGATCGTTATGAGCACGTACTTTCAACACAAAAGAATATACATGGAGATCACCACATGGGAAAACCATAAACCAAATAGATCATGTGCTCGTCGAAAAAGACATGGAAAAATGTATAAAGAACATAAGAACATATAGAGGACCAGATGCAGACACAGATCACTTTATAGTCGGAATACAACTGAAACAGGTTATACCAGTTCTTAGAAGCCAACAGAAAAAAGGTACAAAGTAACTAAACTTATTAGACTACTGTAAGAAGAAGAACAAAGTAAATATGAAAGACTAGTCACTAGAGAACTGGAAAATATTGCAAAAAATGGAAACATCGAACAAAAATGAACGCAAATAAAAGTATGTATGACCAAAGTTAGTAGCGCAAGTCAGTAATAGAAATATAGAAGATGGAATCAAAGAATGGTTTGATAAGGAATGTAAAATAGAACTGGATGGAACACCAGAGATAAAGATAAAATACAAAGAACAAAGAAAACGAACTAAAAGAATCGTAAGAGCAAAGAAGAGAAAGTACAACGAAGATAAATTGAAATGCATAGAGGAAAACTATAAAAATGAAGAAGTCAGAAACTTGTCTTTTTCAACATCTTTCTTCCATCTGGTTTTCGGTTTACTTTTCTTTTTCTTTCCTCCTATTCCTTCCGTTAGTATTTTTTTTGGAAATCTCGTGTTTGGCATCCTTTGGATATGTCCCAACCATCTCAGTTTTTGTGATTTTATGATCCCTACTATGTTTGGTTCACCATACATCCTCTCCAGTTCTACATTTGGTCTTTTTATCCACATTCCATTCCATATCTTTCCGCCAAATATTTTTCTTAGGACTTTTCTTTCCCACACTTTAAGCATGACTTGCTCGGATTTATTCATCGTCCATGTTTCACTGACATACAAGACTATAGGTCTTATCACTGTCTTGTATATTCTTATCTTGGCCCCTCTAGATATGTTGTTATTTCTTAATAAGTTGTTTAGAGCAAAGATACAACGATTACCAGCCATAATTCTCGCTTGGATTTCTTCTTTTATATTTGGTCTCCTAGTGAATGTCGCTCCTAGATATTGGAATCTCTCTACTTCTTCGAATTCATATATTTTGCCTATGTGTTTATTGTCAGATATTGTCCTTGTGTGTATTCTCGTTCTGTCCATTCCATATATTTAGTCTTTTCTTCATTTATGTATATCCCTTTCTTTCTTCCTATCGCCTCTAGTCTTTTTAGTATTTCTTTTAATTCTTGTTTACTTCTGGCTATCATTACTATGTCATCAGCGAATGTCAAGCATTGGTGTTTGTTTTCGTTGGTATACAAGTCATGTCGTGTTAATTTCGGCTTCTCTGATGACCAATTCAAGAAGGATACTGAACAACAGTGATGACAGAGGGTCTCCTTGTCGTACCCCTGCACGGCCCCTAAACTTATCTGTTTCCTTTCGATTTATTTTAACCCTGTTCTCTGTTTCTCTGAGTGTAACTTTTACCATCTTAATTAATTTTTCACTAATCCAATTTCACATAGTGCTTTGTATATTTCTTTCCGTTTAACTCTGTCAAAAGCTTGTTTAAAGTCAATGAATAGGGCCATTGTAGATTTCCCGTATTCGTAGCTTTCCGCTTGTATCTCATGCAGTAGGAAAATTTGATCCACCGTGCTGCTTCCTCTTCTAAATCCACATTGATATTCTCCTATGTCATTATCTATCTTTTGTGTTATCTTGTCTTTTATATACTGCAAGTATTTTATATGCAACGTTTAGTAGGACTATTCCCCTGTAATTATGGCATAAACTTTTGTCGCCTTTTTTGTGAATTGGACACAGTGTGGCTTCAGTCAATTCTTTTGGTATGTGTTCTTGTTCCCAAATTTCTTTTATCAGCTTTTCCAAATGCTTAATTAATACTGTTCCTCCATATTTAAACATTTCGCTGTTATTTCATCCTTACCTGGGCTCTTGTTTTTCTTTAGTTCCTCTATTATTTCTTTTTCATTAGGCGGTCTTTCCTGTATTTCTTCCTGATCAATACTTTCATTCGGTTCTTCTTCTTCTTCTTCTTCTTCTTCTTCTTCTGCATATTCTGTTGTGGGAATTTCATTTAGAAGCTCTTCGAAGTATTCTCTCCATCTGTTCAGTATTTCTTCGTCGCTTACTAATTCCTTACATTTTTGCTTTTTTAGTGTACAGGTTTTCTTTGGAACCCCCTTTTCTCATTTTTTTTACTCCTTCATATAAGTTTCTGACTTCTTCATTTTTATAGTTTTCCTCTATGCATTTCAATTTATCTTCGTTGTACTTTCTTTTCTTTGCTCTTATGATTCTTTTAGTTCGTTTTCTTTGTTCTTTGTATTTTATCTCCATCTCTCGTGTTTTCACTTGCATCATTTTGAGTCTTAACTTATTTCTTTCATCCAGTTCTATTTTACATTCCTTATCAAACCATTCTTTGAATCCATCTTTTATATTCCTATTACTGACTTGCGCTACTTTGGTCATACATACTTTTATTTGCGTCCATTTTTGTTCGATGTTTCCATTTTCTGCAATATTTTCCAGTTCTCTAGTGACTAGTCTTTCATATTTACTTTGTTCTTCTTCTGACAGTAGTCTAATAGGTTTAGTTACTTTGTACCTTTTTTTCTGTTGGTTTCTAACAACTGGTATAACCTGTTTCAGTTGTATTCCGACTATAAAGTGATCTGTGTCTGCATCTGGTCCTCTATATGCTCTTATGTTCTTTATACATTTTTCCATGTCTTTTTCGAGGAGCACATGACCTATTTGGTTTATGGTTTTCCCATGTGGTGATCTCCATGTTCCTTGGTATATTCTTTGGTGTTGAAAGTGCGTGCTCATAACGATCATGTTTCTTTCTTTTGCAAAATCTATTAAGAGGTGACCATTTTCATTCGTTGTTTCATGCAAACTTTATTTTCCTATGGTGGGTGTATATATTTCTTCTTTTCTATTTTGGCATTAGCATCACCTAGTACTATTTTTCTATCGTATTTAGGAATATTTTCGAATAAGTACTGTATCTATTTGACTGTAGAAGTCTTCCTTTATCTCTATGTTTTTCTCTTCAGTCGGTGCATGTATGTTTATAAATGTTATTTTTTGGTATTTTCCTCTTATTTTTAGTATGCATATTCTCTCTGAAATTGGTTTAAAGTCAACGATTAGATCTTTCAGCTTTTTGTTTACTACAAATCCTGTGCCTAACATTCTATTTTCCCCTCCGCTATTGAAAAATAAATAGTCATTTATTTCCATTGAGTTTTGGCCTAGTTGTTTCGTTTCTTGTAGTGCTACTATTTCGAATTTATATTTTTTGCATTCATCTACTAGGTGTTTCAGTTTTCCTTCTTCGTATGTTCCTCTTACATTCCATGTTCCTACTAATATATGTTCGTTTACGGGCTTCTTTTCATTAATAATCTGTACACTTTGTCTATTTCGTGTACCTTTACTTTGCCATGTCGTCTCTGTTATTTCAGTCTGCTTTAGTTGTATTGCTAGTTTTTTGGTTGTATATTTTTCTCTCTTATGAGTTGTTGTTGACTGCTCTTCCATATCCATATTTCACCATTAATGATTAGCTTCTGGTATCCTATTTTTCCATTTTTTCCATTATGCCTCTCTACCATAGCCTTGCTTCTAATTTCTTTCTGGATAATTCCTTCTTCTTTTGACATATTTCATTACTTCTATTTTGTTTTTCACGCTGTTAAGTTCCACTACGACAGTATTTTCTCCTATTTTCTATTTTCTCCTATTTTCCTTGCTCCATTTACATCTACTGAAACTTGTAGCTCTTTTTCTATAAAATTCTCCATAGCCCTTCGTAAAACTTTCTGATCATTTGTATCAATTTTTATTCCTTGTGTTATTACATTACTAGCAAGATCACAGCATAACATTGTCCCATAAAATTGAATTGACGGATCTAGTGATGTTTCTTCCTTTATTGATCCTGTGTTGTATTTCATCTTCACTATTTCCTCGTTTGTTAAATATAGCTCCCAAATATTTGCATTGTTTCACACCAACAATATGTCCTTGTTCCAATGGTAGGTTTTCAATGTCTTCGTTTCCCACTATGAAGTATTCTGACTTATCCATATTTATTACTAATCCTCATTGTTTCATGCAGACTTTATTTTCCTGTGGTGGGTGTGTATATTTCTTCTTTTCCTATTTTGGCATTAGCATCACCTAGTACTATTTTTCTATCGTATTTAGGAATATTTTCGAATAAGTACTGTATCTATTTGACTGTAGAAGTCTTCCTTTATCTCTCTGTTTTTCTCTTCAGTCGGTGCATGTATGTTTATAAATGTTATTTTTTGGTATTTTCCTCTTATTTTTAGTATGCATATTCTCTCTGAAATTGGTTTAAAGTCAACGATTAGATCTTTCAGCTTTTTGTTTACTACAAATCCTGTGCCTAACATTCTATTTTCCCCTCCGCTATTGAAAAATAAATAGTCATTTATTTCCATTGAGTTTTGGCCTAGTTGTTTCGTTTCTTGTAGTGCTACTATTTCGAATTTATATTTTTTGCATTCATCTACTGGGTGTTTCAGTTTTCCTTCTTCGTATGTTCCTCTTACATTCCATGTTCCTACTAATATATGTTCGTTTACGGGCTTCTTTTCATTAATAATCTGTACACTTTGTCTATTTCGTGTACCTTTACTTTGCCATGTCGTCTCTGTTATTTCAGTCTGCTTTAGTTGTATTGCTAGTTTTTTGGTTGTATATTTTTCTCTCTTATGAGTTGTTGTTGACTGCTATTCCATATCCATATTTCACCATTAATGATTAGCTTCTGGTATCCTATTTTTCCATTTTTTCCATTATGCCTCTCTACCATAGCCTTGCTTCTAATTTCTTTCTGGATAATTCTTTCTTCTTTTGACATATTTCATTATTTCTATTTTGTTTTTCACGCTGTTAAGTTCCACTATGACAGTATTTTCTCCTATTTTCTATTTTCTCCTATTTTCCTTGCTCCATTTACATCTACTGAAACTTGTAGCTCTTTTTCTATAAAATTCTCCATAGCCCTTCGTAAAACTTTCTGATCATTTGTATCAATTTTTATTCCTTGTATTATTACATTACTAGCAAGATCACAGCATAACATTGTCCCATAAAATTGAATTGACGGATCTAGTGATGTTTCTTCCTTTATTGATCCTGTGTTGTATTTCATCTTCACTATTTCCTCGTTTGTTAAATATAGCTCCCAAATATTTGCATTGTTTCACACCAACAATATGTCCTTGTTCCAATGGTAGGTTTTCAATGTCTTCGTTTCCCACTATGAAGTATTCTGACTTATCCATATTTATTACTAATCCTCATTGTTTCATGCAGACTTTATTTTCCTGTGGTGGGTGTGTATATTTCTTCTTTTCCTATTTTGGCATTAGCATCACCTAGTACTATTTTTATATCGTATTTAGGAATATTTTCGAATAAGTAATGTACCTATTTGACTGTAGAAGTCTTCCTTTATCTCTATGTTTTTCTCTTAAGTCGGTGCATGTATGTTTATAAATGTTATTTTTTGGTATTTTCCTCTTATTCTTAGTATGCATATTCCCTCTGTAATTGGTTTAAAGTCAACGATTAGATCTTTCAGCTTTTTTTTTACTACAAATCCTGTGCCTAACATTCTATTTTCCCCTCCGCTATTGAAAAATAAATAGTCATTTATTTCCATTGAGTTTTGGCCTAGTTGTTTCGTTTCTTGTAGTGCTACTATTTCGAATTTATATTTTTGCATTCATCTACTAGGTGTTTCAGTTCTCCTTCTTCGTATGTTCCTCTTACATTCCATGTTTCTACTAATATATGTTCGTTTACGGGCTTCTTTTCATTAATAATCTGTACACTTTGTCTATTCCGTGTACCTTTACTTTGCCATGTCGTCTCTGTTATTTCAGTCTGCTTTAGTTGTATTGCTAGTTTTTTGGTTGTATATTTTTCTCTTTTATGATTTGTTGTTGACTGCTATTTCATGTCCATATTTCACCATTAATGATTAGCTTCTGGTATCCTATTTTTCCATTTTTTCCATTATGCCTCTCTACCATAGCCTTGCTTCTAATTTCTTTCTGGATAATTCTTTCTTCTTTTGACATATTTCATTACTTCTATTTTGTTTTTCACGCTGTTAAGTTCCACTATGACAGTATTTTCTCCTATTTTCCTTGATCCATTTACATCTACTGAAACTTGTAGCTCTTTTTCTATAAAATTCTCCATAGCCCCTCGTAAAACTTAGGGGTAGGCCAAAACTTAGATGGAAAAATGGCGTAGATGAGGATGAGAGAAAAATAGGCGCAGCAAACTGGCAACCGTTGGCAATGGATAGGACTGACTGGCAGGACTTGGGAAGGTCGAGGCTCTTTCATAGGGCTGTAGCACCATTGATGATGATGATTATTACATTTTTCCTCTTTCATTCATTTTCCAATTTCTCTATTTTTTCATTTGCTTTACTAATTTCTTTTTCTAATTGACCTATTTGTTTTATAGCTTTTTCGTTTGTTTCTCGCAGCTTTTTTATTTCATCTTTGTAGCCGCTTTGTTGATCTTTCAGTTCTTTAATTTCATGCTTTAGTTGTGTGATTTCGTCTCCAGATCTATATTCTTCTTTTTTTATGTCTTTTATATCCATTGCTAATTCTCTCATCATTTTCATCATTTGTTCCATTTCACTTATGTTTTCTTCACCTGTTTTTTGTGATGATATAGGTAGCTGTTCTTTTTGATTTTTTCTGAGATATCCCTCCTCTTCTCTTCTCCTTTTCATTTCATCAGCTAATTCGCTATCTGAACTCATTGTTCTTAATTCCTAGTTATTTTTCGTGCTAGAGTTATTAGTCAATGCGTCACGGGTGAAGTTTCGTGGAGAACTCTACTCACAGTTCAAATTCCCACCCGCGCCCGCGCTGGCCTTTACTAATTTTCCAGCACTTTTATTCCTAGGTAAAAATCAAAATCCGGCCCTGGTTATCTGTTTGTAATAACATTAATTATATTATAATAAAGTTTTTTACTTTCAGCTGATTCTGTTTATTAATATGCTTTATTTTCCTGTAGAAATACACCATTCACAATAATATTATATTGTTTTGTTTCCACCTACTGTAAAACCAAAACCTGCTTTGTTTATATTCGATATCACACAAGTTTTTATCACTTTACACAAGAATTTATTTCCTTATCGTTGGGATTACTTTTATTTATTAGTAAACATCTATTCTTATGTAAAATGGTCCAATAAACACGATGGTTTAATTATTTTTCCGCTAGCTACTGTAGTTTTCGAGAGAATTGCGTAAAATCTCCTATTTTACAATTATCCGGATTTCCTTGCATTTTCTCGCAAAAAAGCACATCTATTTTTATGTAAAATCATCCAATAAACACCATGGTTTGATTATTTTTCCGCTAGCCACTGTAGTTTTCGAGAAAATTGCGAAAAATCTCTATTTTACGATTTTTCCGGATTTTCCGGCATTTTCTCGCAAAAAAGCACATCTATTTTTATGTAAAATCGTCCAATAAACACGATGGTTTAATTATTTTTCCGCTAGCTACTGTAGTTGTCGAGAAAATTGCGAAAAATCTCTATTTTACGATTTTTCCGGATTTCCCGGCATTTTCTCGCAA
Source organism: Diabrotica virgifera virgifera (assembly GCF_917563875.1). Classification (NCBI taxonomy): domain Eukaryota; kingdom Metazoa; phylum Arthropoda; class Insecta; order Coleoptera; family Chrysomelidae; genus Diabrotica; species Diabrotica virgifera. The sequence goes on from NC_065451.1 coordinate 52,414,119, forward strand.
AAAAGCACATCTATTTTTATGTAAAATCGTCCAATAAACACGATGGTTTGATTATTTTTCCGCTAGCTATTGTGGTTTTCAAGAAAACTGTAGAAAAGCTCTATTTTACGATTTTTCCGAATTTCCCGGCATTTTCTCGCAAAATTAATTTCAGATTCGGATTCCTGAGGGTCGAAAACATATTTGCAAAAGGTTTTCGTCTTCTTTGCCAATTTTGAGCAGTTGAGAATATTTCAGTGGACTATTATATTTTCCCCCATTTTAACTGCATATAACTTCTAAACGGATCAAGATAGAAAGTATGCGGTTTTCGCTGAAATGTGTTATTTTAGTAAAAATTTTGTTTGAATGGATTAAATTTTGTATATTGCTCTTGAAACAATTTTTTTTATTAACTCCATTGAGTACAACCCTCTGCCCATTGGGCATTAAGCATTGCTGTGGTAAAAAATACAGAATGTAGAGAGTTACACCAGTGAGTAACCTCTTTACAATTCTAAAATTAAAAGTTTGAATACACTTATTATGTTCAGTTGGACAAGTCGGACGGCAGTTGCCGTTTTAGTCTACGCACTTCAAAGACGTCCCGCAAATTTATTTGTCGAGCAAACGCATTAGGATGCACTAGCACTCGTTCACAGTATTTAGAACTAAAACGTTGTATGGCTTCTTTCACGGATTCTAGGGGGACGTCGTGTTGAATCACCTCGTTGGATACATAGTATGGCGCATTGACTGGCACGCAGCACCTTGTTTTGGAATCTCTGTAAGATGTTTGTATTGGAGACGCTAGCAGTTTCCCATAGATGAATCCCATAAGTCCATATGGGCTTGAGGATGGACTTGTAGAGTAAAATTTTGTTATCCAAAGATAGTTTTGAATTGCGTCCAATGAGCCAATACATATTTCTCAATTTAAGTCCAAGCTGTTTTCGTTTGTTAAAAATAAATTTTTTCCAAGTTAGACGGCGATCCAAGTCCATGCCAAGATATTTAGCGTCCTCGGATTGAGGAGTTAGACAATTATCAATATATACAGGGGGCATGTTTCTCTACGTAGCGTGAACGTAACATGTAATGACTTACTTCCATTAGATTTGATGCGCCATACTTTCATCCATTGCTGAATTCTGTTTAGGTTTGATTGAAGATTTCTTGATGCTGTGGATGGATCTGTGTGGGATGCCAGGATGGCAGTGTCATCTGCATACATTGCAACTGTAGTTGTACTAGATGTTGGAATTTCGTCTGTGGATAAAATATAGAATTGGGTTGAGAACGCTGCCTTGTGGGACGCCTGAGTGAATAGGATATATTTTAGTGTGCTCAGTACCGTGCTTCACAAGGAAGTGTCTATTTTCTATGTAGGATTTTAAGAGCTGGGAGTGAGGATAGGGTAGGAGCTTCTTTAATTTTATTTGTAGTCTTATGTACCATACCTTGTCAAAAGCCTGAGATATGTCAAGGAAAGCAGCAGAACAGTATCTTTTGGCGTTAAAATCCTTGTTTATTTGGTTGACTAACTTATGCACTTGTTTTATGGTTCCGTGTTTGTCTCGGAAACCGAATTGATGTTCTGGAGTTATTTTATGTTCGTCTAATATCGTTTTTAACCTTTTTACGTACATTTTTTGAAAGACTTTGCTAATCATAGGCAAAAGGCTTATAGGCCGGTATGTGTGTGTGTGTTTAGATTTATGACCTTGGTTTGAACCAATTGGTGAAGATGCATTTTCCAGTCTTTTTCCGGGTTTAAGGATCATTGGGATTTGTGCCACTTTCCATGAACTAGGAAAGTAGTTTAGGCGCAGGATTGCATTAAATATAAAGGTTATTAGTTTTATGCACTTATCCGAGACTTCTTTTAGAATCTTGCCAGAGATTAGGTCAAAAATCTGGTTAGTTCTGTTTCTTTCTCTGTAGATACTGTAGAAGGGTATGGCGTGAATACTTTTTAAAGGTGCTTACCAAAAAGATCAGCTTTTCCGTTGTCGTTCCTAGCCCAGGTGTTTGCTTCATCTTTGATTGGTGAGTTATGCTGTTGGGGCCGTTTGAGTTTTTTCGTGGCTTTCCAGAGTGAGTAATCTGTAGCTTCAGTCGGTGTTAAATTTTCTAAATATTCTTGAATTCCATGGTTTTCTTCTTCATGAATTAAATCCTTTAATTCCTTTGTTGCTTTATTAAGTTTTTTCTTATTTTCTGCCGTTCTTGACTGTTGCCAATTTTTAGGTAATTGTCGTTTTTCTGAAATTTCTTGTTTAATTGTGGGAGACACATTATTTCTGTTTGGAGATGGTTCGTAGCTGGGAGTCCCATACCATGCAGCAATTTGTATGCTTTTTGTTAGGCTTGTCCGGGCAACACATTTTACTTACGTAACCGGGCAACTCGGGTCCGTTGGGCCCACCACTGTTCTTGAATGTACTATTCATATTTACCCATATATTTCTAATATTCTTTTTTGATTTTTTTTATTAAAGTTAAACTAAAATTGTCTATATTAAGTATGCTACTATAGTGTGCGGTCTACCTCGACGGTGCGATCTACCTGAAGGATTTGCAAAAAATAATGAAATGCAAGAAAACATTTGTAGAAAAAATATTTATTCACAAATAATAAACATTTGGAAGGTTATATTTTTTCCTGATAAATAGTATTTCTGAAAGTTTTGGTTGACTTGATTCCACACATCGTGTATTGCTGCTAATTTGTCGTTCCTTCTTCGTTCAGACCTCGTGCCCTTTTCATCAAATGGAACAAATCTTAGAAAATTCTTGAATCGTTTTAACCCCATAGTAAGTAGCTTTAAATGTTATAGCAGGTCCATAAAATTGACTCCAAAGTATATCTACATTATGGATGCTAGCACTCAAGTGACTCGCAGTTAGTAGTAGTCCAATAAAGGCATATAGCTCTGTAGAGTCACAATATTTCCAGTTCTCTATCCCCAGGACTTTTTCGGCTTCTTTATTTGTACACTTTACTATTTCGTTCACAATTTTTTCGTCCACAAACAAACAAAAGGAATCAACAGGATCAGCTACACTTTGACCAGGGGCTCACATTGCTTTGTGCACTTTGCGTTTTATTATGTCGCAGGATCGCATACGTCCTGTCGGTTGTGGTTGACTCTTCCAGTTAATTCCATCCTTAGTTTCAAAAAATACATACTCTAAAATCTGGGAGCTTGTAGCTACACATTTTTCTTCATCATCACTCAATACTACTTGCTAATCATCCTCTTCACTTGCGTCCGAAAGATGATCTTCAATTTCAGAGTCACTTTCAATGCCACCTGCTTCAGGAGATCCTTCATCATCGGAATCCCATACATTATCAACAATATATTGCAGTTATGCAGCTGATAATGGTTTTTGGGATATTTTATTTGCACTATCTACTTTCACTGTAATTCAATATAATTTTAGGAGCTTAGTTCTCGACACCATGCAGATGCATTATTTATTTCAAAATATGTATAGATACCTACCTAACAATATTATTGCTTTCCAACAATGATTATCAGTTTTTAAAATTCATTTAGATTAAACACCTATTGTAAGCATCTCTTTGATGTTCACATCAAAGAGATTTTACATTGTTTGTTACACGTTTAGACATTATTATTGGATTTCCGGAATCATAAAAGTCGTTTAGATGAAATCCACAAGGAAAAGAAAAAGTTTTCCTGTAGTTGGCTGTATACCATCAATCACAAAATTGGAAAAAAATCCTTTGTAAAAGGTATCAAATTTTTTTGTTTATTAAAGTTGCCATTAAGTCATTGAAATGTGATCAACTCAATTTGGATCCCACGTGTTGGGAAACCTGTATACCTTACCTTAGGGCATTATCCTGTTTGCCATGTGACCATCACAGGCCTTTTTATTGAAGTATGCACTTTTAAGGCATCTATATTTTATGTAAAGGGTTTTTACCCAGATATTTTTCTATTGTGGCTCAGCTAGCATCCAGTTTATCGAACACTGATGATGATTTTTTATAAAAATCGAAATCGTTTTGTTGTGATGTAGCCCTTTTAAGGGATTTTTAATAAAAAAAATTGTATACCTTTTACAAAGGATTTCTTTCCAATTTCGTTTAGATGATCCACAAAGACATTACCAAACTGCCAGATTAACTTCTGTAACAAAAATTAAGACTTGAGGTATAAATACAAATAGAGTCCGACGGGCCCGTGTTGCCCCTTTACGTGACAAAATTCTTTCGACACAATAATTTCAAAAATTATAATGAATATTTTGAATAGCTCATGACTATGTTGAAGGAAACACACTTCTAAACAAATTCAGTGATGCATAAAATTCAATAAAAATTTTTTATCAGTTTATGATAAAAGAATTGGCGTCTCGGGCCCGCCAGGCCCACCTTGCCCGGATAAGGGTTAAGCTCCGATGGGACTCTTTCCGCGTTATCTTATCCTAGGTGACTTGAAGAACAAAAATAATAGTGACAAACACAGATGCCCCCAGACGTATAACTATAAATGACTATGTTGAAGGAAGCATACTTCTAAACAAATTCAGTGATTCATAAATCAATTAATTTTTTTTACCAGTTTATGATAAAAGAATTGGCGTCTCGGGCCCGTTGGGCCCACCTTGCCCGGATAAGGGTTAACCCTTATCCGGGCAACACATTTTACTTACGTAACCGGGCAACTCGGGTCCGTTGGGCCCACCACTGTTCTTGAATGTACTATTCATATTTACCCATATGTTTCTAATATTATTTTTTGATTGTTTATTAAATTTAGATTTAAATTGTCTAGATTAAAAGAAAAGGTGCTACTATAGTATGCGGTCTACCTCAAGGGTGCGATATACCTGAAGGATTTGCACAAAATAAAGAAATGCAAGAAAACGTTTGTAGAAAAAATAATTATTCACAAGTAATAATCATTTGGAGTAATAAACAACGGAACACAAATTAGTCCTAGCAAAAATAAGAATGAAACTAACACCAAAACATTTTCCACAGGAAATCACCGAGGAAAAATTCAATGTAGAATCACTGTGGAACGATTCTACCAAAGAAATGTACCAAAGGAGGCTAGCACAGAAGATACAGCTGAAGCAGATAGACGACATCGAAGATATAAACGCGAGCTGGGAGAAAATTAAAAACAATATTGAAGAGGCAGCAACAGAAGCTCTAGGAAAACGCAAAGTCATACTGAACAAAAGAAACAACAACAATACACCATGGTTCAGAAAAGAAATAAAAGACAAATGTAAAGAGAAGAGAGACGCCTACATGAAGTATAAAACATCAAACACTCCAGAATCCAGAGACACCTATAGAAGAATACGAAATGAAACAGAGCAATTGGTAAGAAGAACAAAAAATGAACACTGGGAACAGTTTACAACAAGGATGGAAAGCGACTTCTACGGAACACAAAAACAAATATGGAGATTCATAAGAAACCAACGGAAAGAAATGGCAGAATTGAAGGAATACAATAACATACCAGCAAACGAATGGGAAAGATACTTGACGGAACTGTTTAAAGGAAAGGAAAATCATAATCAAAATAATAACCTACCTGAATTAAGACACGAAATTGAAATCAGTTTTCAGGAAGTAGGGGTAGCCATAAATTGACTCAAAAATAGGAAATCACCAGGACCAGACGGAATAACCAACGAGCTTCTAAAATACGGAGGAGAAAGTATAACCCTAGAGATGACAAAACTTATACAAAAACTAATATTGCACTGCAAGATACCAGACGCATGGAGAAACAGCATAATGATACCAATGTTCAAAAAAGGAGACAAAGAAGACCCCAACAATTATAGAGATATAAATCTACTAAACACCGCACTTAAGCTAACCACAAAAGTCCTAACCAACAAAATCAATAAACTAACAACTTTATCAGATGAACAACAAGGATTCAGATCCGGAAGATCCTGCGTAGACTCCGTATTTGTACTGAGACAAATCACAGAAAAGGCCATTGAGTACAATAAACCAGCATATCTATGTTTTATAGACCTGACAAAGGCTTTCGATCGCATCCAAGTCGAAGACGTCTTACATTTACTGTATGGAAGAAACATACCAATCAATATTATACAAACCATCGAAAACATCCACTTTCATAATCGAATACAGGCAAAGATAAATGGAAAACTAACGCAGTTTATACCAGTACAAAGTGGAGTCAGACAAGGTGACTCATTAAGCCCACTGCTCTTTAATATAATAATGGACGAAATAATAGAAGCAGTACGTAAAGGTCGTGGTTACAGAATGGGGAATAAAGAAATCAAAGTATTGTGTTATGCAGACGACGCCGCATTAATCGCCGAGACAGAAGACGATCTCCAAAGATTAACACACATCTTTAATACAACAGCCAAGAAATACAATATGATAATATCAGCAGAAAAAAACAAATGTATGACAACATCTAAATACCCACTACGATGTAAAATCGAAATTGATGGGAAGATAATAAAGCAGGAAGCAAGGTTTAGATATCTGGGAATTGATATAACCAGTTACGGAGATGTTGAAGAGGAACTACAACAACAAAGCTTAAAAGCAAGTAAAGCGGCGGGATCTCTTAATGACACAATCTGGAAGAACAAACACTTAAGACAAGACACAAAAGCAAGAATCTATAAAGCAGCAATTAGACCTATATTAACATACACGGCGGAGACAAGGCCTGACACATCTAAAACGAGACGACTACTAGAAACAACAGAGATGAAAATACTCCGACGAATATCAGGGAAAAGTCTGTTGGTTAGGGAGAGGAGCGAAAACATAAGATCATGCAATATAGAAGACATAAATGGATGGGTGACAAAACGGAAACAGGAGTGGAACGAACACATTAGTAGAATGGCAGAGGATAGGATAGTACGAATAGCACGAGATAAGTCACCAAATGGACGAAGAAGTATTGGCAGACCAAGAAAAAGGTGGTGCGATAACCTAAACAATTTAGGAGGATAATATTGAAGAAGAAACAGGCTTTAAAGCCTACATACAAGAAGAAAGAAGAAGAAGAAGAAGAACAACGGAACAAGTTGCTCATCCACCGTTATGTTTTTTACTGATAAATAGTATTTTTGAAAGTTTTGGTTGACTTGATTGATTCCACACATCGCGTATGGCTGCTACTTTGTCGTTCCTTCTTCGTTCAGAGCTCGTGTCCTTATACCGGCTGTCCACTTATATTTTCCCCCATTTTAACTGCCTGTAACTTCTACACGGCTCAAGATAAAAATATGCGGTTTTCACTAAAATGTTTTATTTTAGTAAAAGTTTTGTCTGAAGGGATTGAATTTTTTTATTTCGCTTTCAAATACGAAATAAAATATGGCGGATTTTTGAAAAAAACGTTGTTGACTTTTTTTTAATGGAACACCCAGTATATTTTTTTAAATTGAAAGAAAGGTCATTCACCTATCTAGCGATATAAAGTTTTTCAAAATCGGTTATCAAATCACTGAGTAATTAATTTTTAAAATGAGAGGTGCAATGTGGATATCACATACCTAAATAACATAACTAACCAAGTTACGTGATTTCCACATTGCATCTCTCATTTTAAAAATTAATTGCTCAGTCATTTGACAACCGATTTTAAAATTTTTTATATCGCTGGATAGATAAATGACCGTTTTTTTCAAGTTTTTAGGTAAGTGACAATTTTTTATATCGCTTTTAAATAAAAAATGGCGGATTTTGGAAAAAAAACGTTGTTGACTTTTTTTATTAAAACACCCAGTATATTTTTTTGTATCTTGAAAAAACGGTCATTTACCTATCCAGCGATAAAAAATTTTTTAAAATCGGTTGCCAAATGACTAAACAATTAATTTTTAAAATGAGAGATGCAATGTGGATATCTCATAACATAATATCATTTTGCTCAGTTATGTTATTTAGGTATGTGATATCCACGTTCCACCCCTCATTTAAAAAATTAATTACTCAGTGATTTGACAACCGATATTAAAAAACTTTATATCGCTGGATAGGTGAATGACCTTTCTTTCAATTTACAAGAAATATACCGAGTGTTCAATTAAAAAAAAGTCAACAACGTTTTTTTAAAAATTCAGCCATTTTTTTTTTCGTATTTGAAAGCGATATAAAAAATTCAATCCATTCAGACAAAACTTTTACTAAAATAAAATATTTCAGCGAAAACCGCATATTTCTGTCTTGAGCCGTTTAGAAGTTATAAGCAGTTAAAATGGGGGAAAATATAAGTGGACACCCGGTATAACAAATCTTAGCATATTTTTGAATCGTTTACTGGGTTTAATCGTTAATGCTGGGAGCGGGCCATCAGGTTCTAAAGTAAAAGATCCGTAAAAGCTCTTAACAAAAGTTGTAGCCACTTTAAAATTGTATATATATACACCGGTATTTTAGGCGTCAATGCCCTTCCGGTAGGGATCTATGGGGGAGTATCACCGAGCCGCAAGCCCTTATCTCTTGCCGTACTGCTCCCTCATAGGCCGATCAGATGCCCGCATATTTCAGTCTAAGCGCCAGATTCATATTTAGAATTTTATACTGACGCGTTAGCCTTTTTTGTTTTTCCGATAGCCTGGCTGGGCTTGAACTCACATATCTCACGTCGAAGTGAAGTGCGGGTCAACCGCTAGTCGCACTGAGCTATCCGCTCGACTTTCAAATCATCATTTATAATATCACCTGAGTCTGTTTTTAATTGAGGAACAGAAACTTTTGTGTTTATGGAAGTTTTAATATACTTATAAAACTCCTTTGGATTATTGCTGTCTATAATATTTTTTTCATAGTCTCTCCTAGCATTGTAAATTTTTGTTTTTAATAGATTGGCAACATTCCTATGCGTAACAAAATCATTCTCCAAACGTGATCTTTGATACTTTTGCCAAAGAGCTTTCTTTCTCTTAATCAATCTTTGAATATCCCAATTAATCCAGGGTTTAGAAGGAAATATAGTTATAAGTCTTGAGCTTGTATTCTTTTTTATTATGTTACATTGTTCATGAAAAATATTCCAGGTTTCCTGTAAATTTGGTAACCATAGAACGCAAGCCGAGTCAACCAGTGACACATCATGATTAATATCTCTATAATCAATGAAATATCTTGTTGAGTATAGTTTTTTTGGATCAGTAACAAGAATGAACTGCATTTGAAACTGAAGAATTGCATGACTGGATTTAGCAAAAGCGGGATAGTATTCTAAATTGTTTATTAAATAATTATCAGAAGTAATAATTAAATCCAAGGTGGAGGGTTGCTGCCCAGAACGGAAACGAGTTGGTTCAGTAACGATTTGTTGATGTGAATCTTGTACAAAATCAAGAAGAAATCTAGATGAATTATTTTGAGGTACAGGATGTGGCCATTTTAAATCTTTATGATTGAAGTCACCGGCAATAATTAGGTTTTTGTAAATTGAAGCTAGAAAGGATAAAAAATTAGTAAGTTGGACATAATTATTATAAGCAGTATCAGGCGGTCTGTAAACAGAAAATCGTAAAAAATAAGTATTTATTATGAAAGAGAAGACACATTGCCTCGAAGCCAGGAATATTGAACAATAAAACAGTTATTGCAAATTGAGAAAAAACAGAATCTAACTCACAAATGCATACTCCACCTTCAGTCGAAAGCCGGTCGTTGCGGAATATAGTGTAACTATAGTATTCTATCTATATGATAGAATTAGGTATATGTGGTTTGAGCCAGGATTCTGTTATTAGCATAATAGCAGACTTCTCTAAATCCATATAAGGAACAAATTCATTGAGTTTTGCCATTAAAGAATCAATATTAGTGTAAGATATAGAGCAATTAAGAAAATTTGACTGTTTCAGTTTTTTGATGGTACAATATAGGGGGTTCCTCTGATAAACTTTATAGTAATATCAGTCTCGCCTTTAGCCTTTCGATCATTTAGCTCCTTTCTCCACTGATCCAAATACTTCATTTGCTTAGGCGTTTTATCATCCCTAATAATAAATTTATCAAAACAGGCTCCCTTTAATGAGTTCTTGCGTTTAAGAATATGTTTTGCAAATGATGGATTGTTAAATGAAAGTTTAATTTATTTTGGTCTAATGGGTGAAGCTTTGCCAATTCTGAGTATTCTAACAGGAATATGTGGGGTTGAATTCACACACACTACCCCCAAAATATCGGATTCTAATTATTCATCATGCTTTTTACGTTCATCGATAGTGCCTGTACTTTCTGGAGCACCAACAATAATTAAATTTTGAGCTCGCACCATCCAATTGAGACCAATTGCTCAAAAATTGGTCTCAAAACTTGCCACACTAAACAAATCACAAAAATTTATACTATAACGCTTCAGTTTCTATTCATTATGCGATCAGGATCAGTCAAAAATGATAAAAAGTAGTTTTCATAAAAACTGGTTTTCACTTTAACTGAAAGTATGAAGATACTGATCATTTAAAAGGAAAATGTGTTCTCATGTTCATTATTTGTTCAGTATCACTGAATCAGTTAGACCGCATCAGCGACACTGAAAAGTGAGAACCCGCCAATAGCGATCCATCGTATCCATCCATCGTAATTATCATTTGTATAGTTGTATGAAAAAATATATCCCATATATTTATATAAACAGTTTTTAGAAGTCAGCGCCCTTCCGATAGGGATCTATAGAGGAGTATCACCAAGCCGCAAGTCCTTATCCCTTGCCGTGACAAGGGATAATCGCTCCAGGCCGATCAGACACCAGCTATTTCCAGACCAAGCCGTAGATTCTGTATAATTTTAAACTACGATATTAGCCTTTTTATTTTTCTAATTATCGGTCGGGGTTTCGCACTTCGCACCTTGATCCAATATCCTCTAGATTTGTCAATCGAGTACCTCACACCACTTAACTATCTGACAGACCAGATTGATCCTAATCATCTTAAATATATATTATCTTAAATACGTATCATACACATAATCAGAGTCATAGTCCAGGGCGCATCTGTTTTGAGATGGACGTTGAGAGGTGACTCAAATTTTTTTGCAGAAATTGCTTGAAAATAAATCAAATAATAATATTTGAGTTCTCCTCCCTCTCAAAAATGTCCGGAACATTGTTTAAATAATCAAAATGGCAAAAAATGAAGGAAAAATTCGATTTTATTCTTAGTTTTTTGTTTATAACTTTAAAAGTATTCATTTCCGAGAAAAGTTGTACTAACATAAAAGTTGCATAATTAAATTTTCTACAATATAGAATTGGCTAAAAATTTAAAAAATAGTCACCCTAGTTGCAAAATAGCAATAATTGCGAAAAAAACATACAAAATCAAGTATTGGCATTCTACGTTTTTAAACCATTTATGCTACACTTAGGACCTTCATATTTCACCCAGAAAAACTTTGTGATACATTAAAACAATACTGTAAATTTCATTAAGATCGGTTCAATAGATTTTGCAAAATAAATTTCGAAATCCAGCTTTCGCAAAAAAAATTCATTTTTTTAAAATGTTACAGGACCGAAAATAAAGCAGATGGCAAGTTGAAATTTTTTTTGCTTATAAAAGTGTACTGTACCTTTCTTTGCAATTTGCAAAATTAAAATCGATTAATTACCACGGCGTCAGGAAATTTTTTAAATAAACATTAATTTTTGGTGTTACGCGCAGGATAGCGGTGTTCGATTCACACAAGTTGATTTCCACCAAAATTTCTTCCAATCTTTATCAAATATATTATTTTCTTACTCTATATTTTGTTGTATTTTAATATTTTAATTCCACAAAAATCAAACCAATTTTATTATTGTTTGTGAAATATTGTTTAAACAATTGCATATATTTAAAAATAATAAACTCTTATTCTCTAAGTTAAAATATATGAGCAAAGAGAGTTTTTGCTAATTAAAGTGTTATTTCAAAGGATAGAGTATGTGTTTTTATTTTGCAATAAACAAATTTATTTATTTACATCGAAATGTAATAAAAATTAAAATGTATCAATCATTATCAAAGGTCATTGGAATGACCAATCAGAGCAAACTATCCGCTGTCCTGCGCGTAGCACCAATAATTAATGTTTATTTAAAAAAATTCCTGACGCCGTGGTGTTAATGCATTTTAATTCTGCAAAATTGCAAATGATAGGTACAGTACGTTTCTATAAGCAAAAAAAAATTCAACTTGCTATCTGCTTTATTTTCAGTCCTGTAGCATTTTGAAAAAATGAATTTTTTTTGCGAAAGCGGGATTGCGAAATTTATTTTGCAAAATCTATTGAACCGATCTTAAGGAAATTTACCGTATTATTTTACTGTATCATAAAGTTTTTCTGGGTAAAATATGAAGGTTCTAAGTGTAGCATAAATGGTTTAAAAACGTAAAATTCGAATACTTGTTTTTGTATGGTTTTTTCGCAATCATTGCTATTTTGTAATAGGGGTGACTATTTTTTAAATTCTGTAGCTAATTCTATATTGTAGGAAATTTATATATGCAACTTTTATGTCAGTACAACTTTTCTCGGAAATGAATACTTTTAAAGTTATAATCAAAAAACGAAGAAAAAAATCAAATTTTTCATTAATTTTTTGACATTTTGATTATTTAAACAATGTTCCGGACCTTTTTGAGAGGGAGGATAACTCAAATATTATTATTTGATTTATTTTCAAGCAATTTCTGCAAAAAAATTTGAGTCAACTCTCAACGTCCAAATGTACTAATATTTTTACAGATGCGCCCTGGTCTATCAGCTGGAACTGTATTGTCACTTTAAGAAACGTCACTACTACTTTATGAAGCATGAAAATTAAATAAAGAATTACTTCGAAAGAGGAAACAAACAACGTAATATTCTCAGTATACTATATTTTTCTGTTATCTGGAAATTTTTACCAAAACCAATTGTTTGGCAAAAAATTACAAGCATTCTTAACTTCTGCATTTTCTATATCAATGTCTGACCAATTCCAATTTGCACATCCGTCTGGACCACACCGTATATAAACTGCTCCGACATATTTCCCATCCACCAGCTCCGGATCGAAGATGGCAGCTGCCGCTCACTGCGGTTACAGTTCCGGTGAAACATCTCTTCACTACAGAGCACTTTGAACTCGGCAGAGTTCCGACCCACTCCGTTGCATAACTGTCGCTCTTCGGCCGCCTTCTGGCGGTCACTGGTTGAGTCCCTTTTAGTTCATTACACTAAGTGGAACTGCCTTTTTCTCCCGCTTTTTTTTAAATGTACTCTCGGCTACCCATTTTGGATGCCTTGGAGTAGAACGTCGCTATTCCTTTATGAAGAGATGAGAAATAAGGAATTACTTCTAACGAGGAAACCAACAGAAGTAAGATTCTCAGTATAATGTATTTTCTGTTATCTTGCACTACTATACCAGCAAGACCAATTATTTTGGCCAAAAATTACAAGCATTCTCAACTTCTGCATTTTCTATATCAATATCTGACCAATTCCAATTTGCATATCCGTCTGGAGCACACCGTATATAAACTGCTCCGACATATTTCCCACCCACCAGCTCCGGATAGGAGATGGCAACTATCGCTCATTGCGGTTACAGTTTCGGCGAAACACCTCTTCACTACAGAGCACCTTGAACTCGGTAGAGTTCCGACCCACTCCGTCGCATAACTGCCGCTGGCCAGCCGCCTGCTGGCGGTCACTGGTTGAGTTCCTTTTAGTTCATTACACTAAGTGGAACTGCCATTTCACCCGCTTTCTTCTTAAATGCACTCTCGGCTGCCCTTTTTGGATGCCTTGGAGTAGAACGTCGCTACTCCTTTATGAAGGATGAAAGGATAAAGGATGGGAAATAAGGAATTACTTCTAAAGAGGAAACAAACAGAAGTAAGATTCTCAGTACACTGTATTTTCTGTTATCTTGCACTACTTTACCAACAAGACCAATTATTTGGCAAAAAATTACAAGCATTCTCAACTTCTGCATTTTCTATATCAATATCTGACCAATTCCAATTTGCACATCCGTCTGGACCACACCATATATAAACTGATCTGACATATTTGTCTGTCATATTTCCTTTAACATCTGAAATATCTAGTTCAGTAATTTTCACGTTTCCACTGGGCCTACCTTCGTCATCGAGGTCTTGGCGAATATCTATACCTCTAAACAATATTCCTAGAATAAAAAGTCAATATTTATATAAATGAGAAATCTTAAAAATAATATTCAGATTGCTTATTTTTCATAGTATTAATTAAATATACAGAGTAGCGAAAAAGTATGGAAACACGGTAATTTCTCGGACACTGCTAGAACGATTTTTATAGATTTTGGTGGGTAAGTCTTTTAATGTAGACGGATTAGTAAGATAATGTAAGATTTAATAAGGGAGACCAACAAATTTGTGAAAATTATAGAGGAATAACATTACTAAGCACAACGTATAAAATATTGACTTCAATAATAAGAAAAAGATTGTCAAAAATCACGAAGAAGAGAGTGGGACAATACCAATGTGGATTCACAGACGAAGATCGACAATATACACGCGATAAAACAAATAATGGAAAAAGCAAATGAATACAAACTAGAATTAGAAATGCTATTCATCGACTTCAAACATGCATTTGATTCGATTAAGAGAAAAGAACTAATGATTGCCCTGGAAAAATTAAAAATCCCACATAAACTCATAAAATTAATAAATATGACAATTACAACTAACAAAATTAGCATAAAGACGCAAAGAGGCGAGACAGATGAATTCATTATAAATAAAGGAGTGAAACAAAGAGATGCCTTATCCACGACACTGTTTAATCTAGCTTTAGAATATGTACTACGAAATATAAAAAAAAGGGAACCTAAGAACAAGAGGTAGACAAATAATCGCCTACGCAGACGATATTGTTATTATTGCAAAGAACAGAAACATAATTAAAGAAATGCTAGAAGAAATAAAAGAGAAAAGTGAGACAATGGGACTCAGATTAAATGAAGAAAAGACAAAAATATTAAGACTAGGGAAAACATCAATAAAAGGAAAAACCAAAATAGGAAATTCAGAGTTTGAAGATGTAGAAAATTTCAAATACCTGGGAGTGACAATAAGCAAAACGGGTGAAAGAATACCAGAAATAAAAGAAAAAATATTGGCAGCGAATAAAGCATATTTTGCAAATAAAACACGACTTAAAAACAAAATACTGACTATTAAAACCAAGATGAGAATGTATAACACCATAATTAGACCAATAATATTATACGCAGCAGAAACAATGACGATGACTAAAAAAGATGAAGAAAACTTAAGAATAGTGGAGAGAAAAATCATGAGAACCATACTGGGACCAATCAGAACAGAGGAAAATGAATATAGAAGCCGAACAAATGCAGAGATTAGGAAAGTACTGAAAGAAGATATCGTGACCAAAATAAAGCAATGCTGAGTTAGATGGTTAGGTCACATCTGGCGCGCAGGAGATGAAGCAGTGACATATGCTCTGATACAATGGAATCCAGGAGGAAGAAAGTAAAGAGGAAGACCAAGATCAAAATGGTTGCAAGAAGTTGAAGAAGACTTAAAAAACGCAGGAGTCAGAGAATGGCGGAGAAAAACTAGAGAGAGAGGAAAACATGGAGAGAAATCGTTAAGAAGATAACATAAGCAAAAGTATGCGAAAAAAGCAGGAGAAAACAAATTATGTGTACATAAGAAAAGAAATTTAAAGCACTAATAGAAATGCAATATCTGAGGGAAAGAATCCCGTAGTTTGTATACGTGGTTTTTTATCAATATTCTTGACTTTTTTAGTCTGGATTTGTTCTTGAGTTGCTCTCCATTTCTATTGATGGGTTCTTATCAGCCATTTCCGAACCCAGTTTTTCGTAGCATCTTTAATGATGCCACAGAAGAGTACTGGGCTTTAAAAAGTTTCTCTCGAGCCTTTTTTTGCCAACATATCTGCTCGATCATTTTCATGCATCTCTTTATGACCCGACACCCATAGTAACGACACTGTATTGTCTTTTGCTAGCTTGTTGTGAACCAAGAGCTAGCAACGTCGGAAAAACAAGTAATTTAAGACAACTGGTTCTTTAATATATTATTCCCTATGCTTCCTCGAACACCGTACCGGCCAGCTGGCTACTGATACAGGTTACGTTCGTTAATGCGCAGCACACCTATACAGGTAAATATATCGAATTTAAAATTATTTTAAGACGAAAAATTGTTTTGTCATTACTTTTTAAACAATATTAGAAATATGAATTATAATTGTCAGACATTTCTGTGACTTAAAAATAATGACAAACAAATGTTTCGTCTTAAATAAATTTTAAATTCAATATACAGGGTAACTGATTAGTGTGATAAAGCTCAGTAAATCCGCTATAAGTAATAGATAGCAATGAAAGTTAATAGCAAAAATTGTAGCCAACTTTGAGCTTCACTAGTTAGAATGTTACAGGATGTTCGATAACATAGTGGCAGACAAAACTTTTTTTTAAATGGAACACCCTATATTTTATTTTATATTCGAATTCCCTTAACTTCCCCATCACAAAAATATAAAGGTTTGTTATGTTATATAGGGCTTTTACAAAGTTATAACCAATTTTCTATGAAAATCGTAACAAGTTCAGCTCCCTGTATAAATAAAAATAAGCACAACAGCTGCAGCAATGGTTTATTGGTGCCATATTTTGTGTTGATTGCGAAAATCTTTAAGAATTGCTGATATTTCTAATTTTCTTTATATCGAATACAGGGTGAGTCAAAACGCAAGTACATTCTTTTCTCAGAAATTTTAAATGGAACACGCTATATTTTATATCACTATCGAAAATTACCAGTACTTTAATTTTTATATAAGGTTCTCTATGTCTTTTGTTAGTTTTCGAGATATCTTCTTTTTTCAGAGCAAGTTATTAATTAGGTCTCTACCATTTTTATAAATTTTGACAATAAAAAAAAAATATGGCACCAATAAACCATATGCTGTTGTGTTTATTACCAGAGAATGGCAGTTCTCGTCAGTGGCGCACAATACCTACCCCTACATGCGACACTAATATATACACGAAATTTTCGATTTTCTAAATCTGACTGAATTGAAAATCGGACCAAATTCCATCTTAAAGTTTAGGAAAAGACTCGCCCATCCATATGTCAAATCTCCATTTTGGTCCAAGGGTGTGGAGTTTACGGCCCTTCCCATTTAGGGTCTGTTTTTCGTTCTCGTCCCCAAAGCTCCCAAAAATTTCAATAATTTAAGTTCGGCCTTTACTGTTTCTGATAGCACTGATCAGTGCTTCCAGCGCATGTCTAATTTTGAAAATCGGTTATACCATTCAAAAGTTACCAAGCTCAGAAGTATGACTCAATTTTTATTTAAAAAAGGGAAAATGTTTGTAGATATGTTTGTATTATTATGTATCACTTTATCAATCAAAGATAGAGTAAAAATTTTAATTTTTTAATTATAACGCGGCACATGAATTTGATACACCCTGTATATTGATTTGTAACTATTTAGTAAAAGGTAGCTTTTACGCAGTGGGTCTATCCTTAATGAGTTTTTCCCTAAAGACTTAAAGACATTTGTAAATAAAGTGAAGTGAAAATACAATTTATTTCGGATTATAATTTAAAAAGATTGTTTGTTACGGGAAAGGTAAGGTCCACAGGTAGCTGTAATTATTAGTTTTGAGGAAAATAAAGGTAAAGATATTTGGAATTTTAAGTCTGTTTGTTTAAGCACAAGAATATTGGTATAATTTCCGTAAAGTGATTAGGATGAGTAGAAGTATTGTTTGAAAGAATGCCTGGGTTTTTCGAATGAAAAAGAGGAAGGTGGAAAGAGAAATATTTCTGATTGGCTTGGAAATTTGGAATGGGGAAAGAGAGGTTGGAATGTTGAGACAGTTTGGAAAAGAAAGATTATTGTGTGGCCGGCATCCGAGAAGGGCAGTCGAATAGTTTTCGCGGATAGTTCAGAAGCAAGTACTAGTGGTTGTCTGTTAGTGGAGAGTAGCTGAAAAGTGGAACGAGAGACAAATCAAATCAAGCAGAAATATCTCTTTGATTCTGTAAAGTCCAAGAGAGTAAGTTACAAGAATTATCGTAATTAAAATTATCTGTGACACCAAGTAAAAAAGATACTTGAGTCTCAGGAGATTATTATTGAGAGAAAGAGAGGAGAGAGTTTTGGAGTTTATTGAAAGAGTACTGGTCAAAAGCGGCCTGGCTTGTGTTTTGGAGAAATAGTTGCTGGTATACTGCTGGATTGATGCTGAGAACGGAGAGGGCTTTGATTGGTAGCCTAAGATAATCAACAAGGAAGAGCTGTTTGGGTCAAGAGGAGACATCATTGTGTGTGAATCAAAAAGGTCAGTCAATAACTTATGTGATAGATATTCTTTATAATCAGAAGTTAAAAATTTTGCGTAAAAGCATATGAATTAAGATAACAACATTTCAAAAATTTAATAGGAAGTATAAGTAGTTTTGCAAATACCTAAATTTGTTTGTTTAGCTTATTTTATTAATGGTATCAGGAACAAAGCGATAAATATTTGTTTGAATTAGATTAATTATATGGTAAAAGTTTCATTTGGACAATTATGCCCACAGGATTTAATTGATAGATTTTCAGAGCATTACTTTTGATAATAAAGGTATTTGTATGTGCTTATTTATGATTTTTCTATTTATTTCCTTTTCCCATTTTATCCCGATAAGGATCCACTAAGAGATACTGAAGCCACGAGAAAGGATAAGTATAACCTAAGATAATTTAGTTATTTTTTTATAACAAAAAGGCACACTTAGATTTTTTCTTAATTTATTTTGTATGATTTTCGTCAATTCAATAATTAATTAAATAAATACTAATTAAAATAAAAGTAATAGAAAACAGATCACAACAGTATGTATGTGGAAAAGTTACACCGATCTGAATTTTTTTTTCTGTGTTTTAAGAGGTGGTCAGGGTCGATTCAGAACCGGTGTTGTTTGTGACTTTTGGCCACCCGTAAGCCAGCTATAGGGCTTGGTAGATGAAAAATTGCATATTTTTTGGGCGTATATATCTTAGGTTCAAAGAAAGACACGAAAACGGCAAATATACAAAATCAATAGTGTTAAGTTAAGCTTTCAAATGGTGCCTAAGGGGTTAGGATTAGACATACACACGGCTCAGTATAGTTGAAAAACTGAAAAACTAAACTTTAAAAATTTTGGTTTTTTGACAATTACTCAAAATTTCAACCTACGAATTACGCCAATAACTGAGCGTTTGTAGGAGGACTCTAGCCGCGTCTAACGGTGTTTACTTCATATCTGGAAAAATTCGAGTTTTTAAGGTATAGGGTTCTTTAATATGATCAAATCTATTTCTTATGGGGAAAACGGTTTTTTAAGTTCAATAATTCGTTTAATACCTTCAGTTATCAAACTTGACCTTAGATGCATCAGATACTACTTGTCAATACGTTTCAAACTCATGTTTGATGATCCAAATCGGTTAAGCCGTTCAGAAGTAATCGAGCTCCAAAAGTATAATCCATTTAACCATCGGCGAAGTGGTTTATGTGGTTGTAGTGGTTACGACGCTAAAATTGATCGTGCAATCCGAGTTCATTTGCGGGCCATAATTATTAGGATGGCTGGGATATAAACTCGGATTGTCTTATCACAATTTTGGTGTAATAACTACTAGCTAATTTGGGAGAGAATGCGACAAAGGCGACCATTTATAACGCTTAACATTAAGAAACATTACATTCTACTTCATACATAATTTATAAAAAACTTCATACATTTAATTTATAAAAAACTTTGAAAAACTTCTGATACAAAAATAAAAAACCGCTAAACGCCGTAAAAATGAGTGGCGCATACAATATTCCAGTTACAAAAGAGCTGATATGAGTATTACGTGGCGCGAAAATGTATTTTCATTTCGATGTAAAATAAAATTCTAGTTTCATTTTGAAAGATTTCTTCCATAATATTTGCTAAATTTGAAGTAAAACGCGCAACAAAAGAGCCTCAAAATGCAAACTATATCAAAGTTACCCTTTTGTGGCGCGTTTAACTTCAAATTTAGCAAATATTATGGAAAAAATCTTTTAAATTAAATTAGAGTTTTATTTTTCATCAAAATTATAGTATATTACTTTATGAGGCGGAGAAGCATGACTTTTCTTGACGCGCCCGATATCACGCGCCGAACGAAGTGAGGCGCGTAATAGAGGGCAAGTCAAGAAAAGTCGCTTCTTTGCCGAATAAAGTATACTATTTTTTCTTCAAACGTAGCAATTTTCAACCATAAATAGTACAATTCATACGCTATTTTTACTCGAAATTAACTGTGACAACTATCAAAGTCGTCTAGATGTTAGAAATTAAAATAATTAAGTCGTCGGTGGGATTTGCGTCTCCCTGGTTACAGTTGTTTGACAGTTGTTTGCAATTATTAAAGACAGCTTATTGTTGTTGCAACCGCAAGCGCAAATTTAGTGCGAAAATGGAAAACCTAAACGAAATTGAGTCCGCGGCTAATGATGCAGTAGCACGTTTGGGGCCCTCCAAGTCCGGAATAAAGTATCGGTTAGCGTACAAGCACTTCCAAGAGTGGTGCGATACAAGAGGAGTACGGCAAGTTACCGAAGACGTTTTACTGGTATATTTTAATATAATGGAAAATGAAAATAAATGTAAATCTTCTACAATGTGGTCACGATACTCCATGATAAAATCCGAGTTAGTTATTAGAAAAAATGTGGATATAAGCAAATTTTTAAAGTTATGTGCCTTTCTGAAAAAGACAAGCGAAGGATATACTGCAAAGAAGTCTAAAGTTTTCACTAAAGACGAGTTTGATAAATTTTTGTTTGAAGCGCCAGATAAGTTGTATTTAGGATTAAAGGTAAAAAAAATTATATTGCAAAGCATGTAGTATACTCTACTAAATTATAAAAATATTTCAGATTGTTTTGTTAATTGGGGTTACCGGCGACTGTCGATGCGACGAAATGGTAAAAATGACGACTGTGGACATTGAGGATAAATAAAATGTAATAATTATCAAAATCCCAGACAGTAAACCACGACAAATTAGATCTTTTACGATAATTGGTCAAAACTACATTAAACTGTATAAAAAGTATGCATCACTGCGGCCTGAAAATTTCACAGAAAACCGATTTTTTATCAAGTACCAAAATGGAAAGTGTTACCGAAGCGTCATGGGAATACATTCGATCAGCGCAGTAGCCCAAAAAGTAGCTAGTTATTTAAATTTAAACGATGCAAGCGCATACGCGGGTCACTCTTTACGACGAACTTCAGCAACACTTTTAATTGATGGAGGCGGAAATCTCGAATGCCTCAAACGACATGGGGGCTGGAAATCAAGCACGGTTGCCGAAGGATATATAGAGGATTCAATAAGAAATAAGAACGATAATGCTCAAAAAACTTTAAACCCTCATGATTCGCCAACATCGGGAATGATTGCTGAAAGTTGTGCTCGACCATCAGTATCATCAAAAATTACCAATGCGTATCAAGAGTCGGGAACATTTTTGCACGGTTTCAATTTTGAAAATGCCTCATTAACTAATTGTACTTTTAATATTACTAAAAATAAAAATGATGTTTAATTGTTGTTAATGACATTTGTATTGTTGCTTTGTGACATGTTTCATATTGTTGCCATGAAAACATTTTTCCCTCCGCCGTAAAGAAATGGAAAAAAAAACTGCTGCCGGCGGAGACATCAAACTTTGACAGGATCAAGTTAGATACAGTAGGAAAAATGAAAGAATACCCATGAACGAACATATAAAACACGCTATATTTTCCTGTCACCATGTCGCACAAAAAATTCGCCAGCGCAAGTACATGTAATAATTATTGTTACATGTACTTGCACTGGACAATTTTCTTTGTGACACGGTGACAGGAAAATACAGCGTGTTTTATATGTTCGTTCATGGGTATTCTTTCATTTTTCCGACTGTAAGTAATGTCATCATTATTTGACGTTTGAAGAAAAAATACATTTTCGCGCCACGTAATACTCATATCAGCTCTTTTGTAGCTGGAATATTGTATGCGCCACTCATTTTTACGGCGTTTAGCGGTTTTTTATTCTTGTTTTTATGTATACAGAGAGCTGAACTTATTACGATTTTTATAGAACATTGGTTGTAAGTTTGTAAATACCCTGTATAACATATCAAACCTTTTTATTTTTGTGATGGGGAAGTTAAGAAGGTTTGGAATATAAAATAAAATATAGGGTGTTCCATTTAAAAAAAACAAAAGTTTGGTCTGCCACTATGTTATCGAACACCCTGTAACATTCTAACTAATTTTGTAATGTGAAGCTCAGAGTTCGCTAAAATTTTTGTTATTAACTTTTATTGCTATCTATTACTATAGCGGATCTACTAAGCTTTATCACACTAATCAATCACCCTAATGTTGTATTTACCTGTACAGGTGTGCTGCGCAGTAATGAACGGAACCTGTATCAGCAGCCAGATGGCCGGTACGCTGTCCGAGGAAGCGTAGGGAACAATATTCTTAAAATACTTTCTCGAAAACGTTGCTAGCTCTTAGACTAGTGGGGAGATGTTTGCAATTTCTCACCAGTTTTGATTTCATGAGTGGGTTCTTTACTGCCAGAATAGCCGCTTTGCTATTTGTATAAATGTTAATTCGCTTAGCACTAGAATCTCCACCTATGATTTCATTATGCAACTTCAGCCTGGAACACAGTTGTATATTGACCTAGGCTGTAAGATTTATTATAGTTACATATGTGCCCAAGCCCAAAGACTCCTGATCTAGTACCATGGGCAGTTTTAGACCCATCAGTGAACCATTTTTAAGTCGCCATTAATATTTGTGACTTTTTGTTCTCTATACCAGGGGTTCCCAACCTTGTAGCAACTGTGTACCACCTAAAATATTTTGAAGATTTTGGCGTACTACCAAACACAGGGGGGGGGGGGGGGCATGAAGAGAAAGTACTAAATTATTTCTAATTCTAATTCTTCTCAGTGTATGATTCAGGAGGAGCAATTTTCTTTATTTTTGCTGCTAGACCTGTCAATTTACCTGACATATGAGTTCATCTGTAGTGTAGTGGTTTGCAGAACAAAAACTCTTCTATAACTTCTTTATAAAATTTAAATCGTAAAAATGCGAGTAGCTGTGCTATTTTTATTATACCGGTACTTTCGTCTACTTGAAGTGCAAAATATGTGCATTCTTGAAGTTTTAAAGAAAGTTGTTCTTCAATATTGGAAGACATATCAGTATTTCGCCTTTTCACTATGTTGTTTGACAATGGTATTTTTTAAGTTTCATTAACTGCCGTTTGCTCTTAACATGGTTTGGTCCATTTCTACAGCGGCCGGTAGTAAAATGATCTTACCTATTGTGTGAGGCTTTCCATCCTTTGCAATTCTACATCTAACAAGTAGGACGCCTTTATTAAATTAGTATCAGATTTAGAAAGCTAGTCATGCAAAAAAGATAACAGCTAGATTCTCTTTTAAAAAAATTCGATCAGTTTATTCGATCTTCATGCTTTGGTTAAAAAAAAGCAGCCAACCCATTGATGAATAGGATTGTCACTATTTTCTGTGCCACACTTCACTATAAAACCACACTGTAAGTAGCTTTTGTGGTATTTCGAATTGGCCTGCGGTTTAAGTTTTTTAATTCTATCCTTTGAAGTCCCAAGATTCACCAAAAACTGCTTCATCTATTAATATGGAAGCACAACAACTGCACTGGCACTTTCGCGGACAGAGGTCCAGCGTAATCGCTTGATTCACACACGTGACGCGTACCACCTGAAATCTTCCCGCGTAGCACCAGTGGTACGCGTACCCCCGGTTGGGAAGCCCTGCTCTAGACTCTAGACTAGACGGTGTTAATTTTCTCAGTAAAGATAGGTTCTGGTGTCATTTTACCTGTGTTCATTATAAAGATGGATTCCTCAATTATAGTCCTAGAAGTGTTTGTGTGGCTATTCAATATATAACTCGGCCTTCAAGTATTGTTCGCTCCGAGTCTCAGGATTGTCATAAAGGCTAACACCAAAATATTTAATTCCAGAGAAGGGTGACCTGTAATAGCCTCTAATGAAGCCGTTCCTGTACAATACAAGACTCGTGTTATATTTAGAAGCTCTTGTATTTGTAGGATTGTGAAAAGGGTCACAGACAAGGTCAAGATACTGAATTATTAGTAACAGATTACCTTTGGTTTCAATCTTCAGATTTTACCTACAACTCGTTTGACGTTCTAGAAGAGTCGCTTAGCCCAATGGGTGATATTGTTAATACATTGTGCCAATTGCAGGGCCCCCGTAACTGGGCGTGCAACGCGTGCGACGCACGCGGTCGCAGCCCCAAAAGGGCGCCAAACCGAAGGTTTGGCAAATAAGTAATATTTATTTTACCGAGACATTCATTTTTTATACAATTTTAATTTTACATTTTTAACGAACATCTGAAGAAATTTCAAAAATAAAAAAAATATTGTGTTATTAGCGAAAAAATAATTAAAATCTTATTTTATATTTCGTGTTAATAATTTACTACTATTATTTTATTTTTTTTTTAAACAGTAATATCGGAATACCTATTTTGCAGTACTTATTCGTAAATCGTAAAAATTTGTTTACAGGTCAAAACTTGTTGGGTTGTAATATTCTGTCCAGATTTGAAACTTTCGTGGATTTTTGAAATTAAAATAATTTCATAAAAATTTGGGATTGGGATTTTTTTGAGACGAGGATTTCAAATTTTTGAAATATAAATTTTGACAGTGGATAGGTTGGATATTGAGTTAAATAGATTTTTTAAATATTTTTTAATAGAAACACCCAATTTGATAAATAATACATGTTATAACAAGGCGTAGACAGCAATATAAAGATAATATAATATAATATATTATCTTTATATTGCTGTCTATGCCTTGTTATAACATGTATTATTTGTCAAATTGGGTGTTTCTATTAAAAAATATTTAAAAAATCTATTTAACCCAAAATCCAACCTATCCACCTTCAAAATTTATTTTTCAAAATTTGAAATCCCCTCTCAAAAAAATTCCAATCGCAAATTTTTATGAAATTATTTTAATTTCAAAAATCCACGAAAGTTTCAAATCTAATCAAAGGTACATATTATGTACCCTTATATTTATTTCTAAACTACCGTTTTTGAAATTCTGGGAGCGAGTAGACATAGAGAAAGTTCTTTACTATTAAATATCCAATCATTTAGATTTATTTATAGAGATCATAATGATTATTTGGTATCATGTTTATTCCAGATTAATATTATAAGCAAAATGATACAAAGCGTAACAAAAATTGACATTCAAGTATGTCAAAACTATTTAAAAAAACTAGTTGATCATTTTAAAAATTACAGTCTCCCTTCTGTGGTTCTCGGCGCTACGGTATAAGGTGCCCACCTGCAAAACTAGCATAGGCCCCCTTAGATTTTAAAAGTTAGTGTGTATTTTGTGTAACACCAGCAGCAAAAAGCTCATTTTGGCGCCCACCAAATAGGGGCGCCCGCCTGCAGTGCACCACTTGCAGGCCCGTTATCGCCGGACCTATGTGGCACAATGGTAAGAGAGCTGACCTTTGGATCCAAGGGTTGTGAGTTGTAAATCCCAGCTGAGTATAAAATTTTTCTTTATTCAAAATCAGTTAATAGAAATAATTTCTATCCCTGTGGGAACGGTGAAGCGAGTGCAGACGTTCGGATACAATTAGTGTCTCTTTGTAATGACAATGAAATATACTTTACTATATAACAAGACATTTACTCAACACACACATTACACATGACACTATAATATGAATGTGAAATCAATTGTACGATGCCAATGGCCAAAAAAATTACGGAGATGAAAATATTGTTGAAGGAATAATTGCCCAAGCGGGAAAATTGGCTGCTGATGAACAAGGTTTTCCTTCGTTAAATATCGTGAGACGAAAATATAAACCAAAATTTTTAGATTATGAACAGAGAAAAAAGACATTTCAAGATCCAAAAACCGCGGTTAAAATATTAGATTTCTTAGAATAATTCGTCAAATTCATTAAATAGTAGATTTGATACGTTGTCTTATTATGATAGTGTTTTTGGGTTTTTCAGTTATAGTTTTACATTAAGTGATCGTGATATTTTAAAACATTGTCTTGCTCTTCAACAAATGATAACTGATCCAGTAAAGACGGAGGCAAAAGTAAAGATTGGTGCAACTGATTTATTTAGCGAGATAAAAGCTTTAAAATTGGGTACTTTAATTACCTAACTCATCAGATCCACTTGATATCCTTCAATATATATTTGAAAATAATCTAACTTCATCTTTACCAAATATCGCTGTTTTCATGAAGAATCACCCTCACTTTACCGGTGTCTGTTGCTTTTGGTGAGAGATCATTTTCAAAATTAAAGTCATTTAAAAATTGTTTAAGCTGTACTATGATACAGGAAAGATTATCTGGTTTGGTAATATTAACAATCGAGCAAGAGCTCGTCAATAAAATTGACTTTAAAGATATAAAAGAATGCCGTCAAATTTAGAAACACACCCACTTAATTCAATTTAGATTTAAGATATCGATTTCTAGATTTAAGGGCGTTGGCGCAAAATTTCGCGCCAAGGTGTTTTAAATGCCTTAATTTTTTTCGAATCCTGAGAAAACTAATGTGTAAGAATTTTTGAAAAATTTAAACGCAGAATGAAAGATTGCATTATTACCGAGGGTCGAAAGTCCCTGAAAACTTCTATAATATTTATTTTAATAAATTACAGGAGTGAAAAGAAAAAGA
Organism: Diabrotica virgifera virgifera; assembly: GCF_917563875.1. Taxonomy (NCBI): domain Eukaryota; kingdom Metazoa; phylum Arthropoda; class Insecta; order Coleoptera; family Chrysomelidae; genus Diabrotica; species Diabrotica virgifera. The sequence continues at coordinate 52,441,010 of NC_065451.1, forward strand.
AAAAATTTAGTGTAATTTTTAATTTGAAATATCTCATTCAAAAGAACTTTTTGGTCATTCTAAGGGACTTTTGGCCCTCGGTAATAATGTAATCTTTCATTATGCGTTAAAATTTTTCAAAAATACTTATTAATTTTCTCAGGATTCGAAAAAAAATTAATGCATTTAAAACACATTGGCCCGAAATTTTACGCCTACGCCCGTAACTAATATACATATTAACGTTTTATTTTTTTTGCCATTATCAGTAAATTAATTACAAGAAAAATCAAATTTGAGATCTTGCAATTTCTGTTGTTTTATTACGAGTAAAAAATAAAAAATTATAGATTTATTTCATAATTGGATAGAGGTAGATTTAACAGGCGCCAAAATATATCCAGCATGCGGGCGCCGCTCAGCCTTGCGGGGGCCCTGGCCAATTGAGTTTGAAATCCAGGATTACCACTAGATACTTGACCTCATTTTTGTTCTTTCCATTACCTAGCCAAATAATTTAAGCTCTCTCAGTCCAGTAAGCTTTCTATTATTAGTAAAGGCTACCAATTTAATTTTGGAAGGGTTCACGGAGAGGTTCTCTTTCAGATACCATTTCTCTATAGTCTATGTAATGAAGGGTATCTCGCATGTGATCCGCAATAATTCTGGGAAGTATTTCCCGTCACTATTACAATATCGTCTGCGAAACCCTGGCTCCAGATTTCTTGGGCGCTTAGCCGATGAATCAGGTCATCAACAACTATGTTCCATAAAAAAAATAAAAGAATAAAAAATGCATAGATTTAAGATAACGAAATTGGCTACTTTTATTAATGTCTTATATAATGGTGATGGATTTTCTGTAAATGATAATATAATAATGACAGATACAGTACAAGACCCAAGTAACGACTTGAATTTATAAGTACATATTTACATTTTACAACGGTGTGAGAAGATTTTAAAGTAGAATTTTTGACGTCGGTATTGCCATATTTAAAGAAAAAATTTAAGAAAACAGGAAGAACACATGCGGGACACGTATGTATAATCAATATAAAAAATCTTAAATACCTTTCATTGTGCTGGTTGTGAAAGAATGACAACGGTGAAAACAGACAAGATAGTATTTCGGAATCGGTTTTAGGACAAAACATTGCACAAATACATAACCGTTATTTTTTATTGATCGCTCCCTTTTGTTATAGAGCTAATTGAAAATATCTTCTATTAAAACTATTATTTGTTATAATATAGCGAGGAACAAAAATGGTGAGATATATAAAAATACTGAACATAAGAAAAATGAAAAGGAAATCATAAAAATGGCTACATGGAACGTGCGAGGTATTAACGGTAAGGAAGAGGAAATAATTGAAGAGATGAAACTATAAAATATAGACTACTTGGGAGTAACTGAAATAAAAAAGAAAGGTAGAGGAATAGTAGATCTAAATGAGGATTACCGCTTATATTGGTCAGGAGTTGACTTAAAATAATGGGGCGCGGGAGGTGTAGGCCTAATAGTAACAACAGAAAAGACAAATAACATAATAGGTGAAAGATATATAAACGAAAGATTATTGGTAGTGGAAGTAAAACTAGAAAATATAAATATAACCAGGATAATCGTAGCATATGGGCCAAATGATAATGCCAAAAAGAGGAAAAAGATTAATTCTTTGAAATATTACAAGCAGAGATGGATAACGAAGGAGAAAACATTATATTAATGGGAGACCTAAATGGTAGAGTGGGAAGAGACAATAAAGGGATTGAACGATACTTGGGGCAACATGGAGAAGAAATGAAAAATGATAACGGAAACAGAATCATAGACCTATGTATAGCAAATGATATGGTTATAACGAATTCAAAATTTATTAACAAAGACATACACAAATATACTAGAGAAATCTCATCGAGAAAAGAAAAATACATAATAGACTATTTCCTAATAAAAAGAAAAGACCTAAAGATGATAAAAGACGTAAAGGTAAAAAGAGAGGCTGAAATAAGCAGTGACCATTACTTGCTTATAATGGAAATAAGGGTGCACACACATAACACAACAGAAAAAAGAAAGAAAATAACTAAAGAAAAAATAAAAAGCTACAAATTAAGAGAAATAGATAGTAAAGAGGAATACCAGAAGAAGTTAACCAAACAGTTCGAGACTATAAAGGCAATTAACATAGGAATAGAAAATAAATGGACGCAATTTAAGGAAATCATATTGAAAACAGCAAAAGAAGTATGCGGAACAACTAAAATCACAAACATATATTCGAAGAAAAGTAAATGGTGGACAGCAGAAATACTACGTAAAGTGAAAGAAAAGAAAAAAGTATGGAAAAAGTATCTAAAAACCAAATCGGAGGACGATTTCGAAAAATATAAAATGGCCAGAAACGATATTAAACAAGAAATTAAAACGGCAAAAAAGAAGTCTTGGGAAGATTTTGGACACAAAATGAATGAAAACTATTTTAATAACCAGAAATTGTTCTGTGGTACATTGAAACAGCTAAGACAAAAGAAAACACATATATTAAGAAACATAAGAGATAAAGAAGGAAATATATTAACTACAGAAAGAGAAATAATTCAAAGATGGAAGCAGTACTTTGAAGAACTAACAGAATGGAAACAGTATCAACATGAAAGAGAGGAAGATATGATCGAAAATACAGAGGAAATGCAGCAAATAACAAAAGAGGAAATTGCACAAGCCATCGACAAATTAAAATTGGGAAAATCTCCAGGCCAAGATGAAATCACAGCTGAAATGTTAAAGTACATTAGTGAAAATTCAAAAGAAAAATTCCGAGAAATACTAAATGAAGTAATCACAGCAAAGGAAATACCATCTGATTGGAAAACAGATATAATAGTACCACTGTTTAAGAAAGGAGACGCAAGAAATTGCGATAACTATAGGGGTATTACATTGACAAGCGTTCCTGTCGAAATATTCAATAGAATAATTGAAAAAAGACTAAGGGAAAAACTAGAAATAAAATTAGAAGAATCCCAGCATGGCTTCAGAAAAGGAAGGAGTACCCAAGATCTGATATTCATATTGAGACAAATAGGAGAAAAACTATTGATGAAAGGCAAAGAGATACACATATGCTTTATTGATCTGAAAAAAGCTTTTGTTAGAATAAGAAGGGAAGATATATGGAAATGTTTAAAGAAAAATGGAATAGAAAAGGATATGATAGAAATAATTAAAGCGTTATATAAAAATAATAAAATAAAAATAAGGACTCACAATCAAGAACCTGATGAATTCTAGGCAAAGATAGGACTAAAACAAGGCTGCGTACTAAGTCCATTACTTTTCTCAATGGTACTAGATGACGCAATAAAGCAATGCAAAAAGAAATTTAAAGATATGATATTGGGAAAATGGAAAATGAACAATGTACAAATACAAGAATTACTATTTGCAGATGATATGGTATTGTTAGCTGACACGGAAGAGAAACTGCAACAAATAATAAACACTTATATTAAAGAACTAAGAAAAATGAACATGGAAATAAACACCGGTAAAAGTAAAACAATGGTTATGGCAACTACAAAAAAAGTGATAAAAATTAAGGTAGAAGGACAAGTGTTGGAACAAGTAAACAACTACAACTACTTAGGTGCAATTATTGAAGAAGATGGTAAAATAGACAAAGAAATGAACAATAAAATAGGAAAAGCAGGGACAATTTATAATACATTAAGAAATACGTTCTTTGGAAAGAAAGAGGTACCCAAAGAAGTCAAAACACAAGTGTACCAAAAAGTGGTTCGACCATCAATCGTCTATGGGAGTGAGTCGTGGACGCTAACAAAGAACAACAAAAGAAAAATCAAAGCTACAGAGGTGAGATTCTTGAGAAAAATAGAAGGGGTCACACGAAGAGACAAAATAAGAAACGACAAAATAACTCAAGCTCTAAAGATAAAACCCATAGAGACAATTATAGAGGAACGACAGTTAGGATGGTTGGGCCACATCCACAGACTAAACGACACAAGAATAACGGAAAAAGTATATGAAGTCAGAGTACAAGGGAAAAATAAACTAGGTCGCCCAAGAATGAGATGGGAAGAACAAGTTAGACAAGAAGCAGAGAAGAGAGGACTGCAATGGCGTATGGCAAAACAATTAGCTCAAAATAGAACAGCATGGAAAAGAATTATCAAAGAAGCACCACAAGATTAAAACATATGGCCAGAAAGATGGGTCAAATAAGTAATTTATATTCATTAAAATTGTATTGTTAAAATAAAAGTATTGTATAATTATTAAAATGTATAGAAATGTATATATTGAACTAGTTGTAAACAGCCCAACACCGAAAGGTACGAATGGGCTTAACTGATTAAATAAATAAATAAATAAATATAAAACAATGGTATTAAAAGGATAATAACGCTTGAGGTCAATAGTGTCTATACCGAGGGTATTTGGCCCAAGGGATATACGTCGACCAAAAGCGTTATTATCCATAATACCCGTGGTGTCTTCAACGTTTAATGTCCGACTGAATATTCTTTATATGCAAAAAATTTAAATGAACCATAATTTTACTTAGGTTGTTACTTGTCAACGTGACAGTATTTAACTAGTTATTTAAATTTAATACCCTAGGGTATTACTTTGAAAAATAACACCCTATAGACGAGCGGCACACCCCTAATTTGAGTTTTGGAAATCTAAAAAACGATCATGATAGGTGAATGGTAAACTTTGATTATTCCTTATGTTTTCGAGGTCGCTGAATCTGAAATATGAGTTTATTTTTATCTAGAATTGGTGAAACTTGTTCAAAAATCAAATTTTAAGCAAAAATGAAAAAATCAATTTTGATGATTTTTCAAGTCGCTGTATCTTTGGTAGCTGAAAATATTTTCTTTTGAAAATTCTACTATCATCTTTGAAGTATTTAGATAACAAAGAGATTTATTTGGAATGTATAAAAAAATTAAAAGAGGAGTTGTTACTTTTGAAATATTTTGTCGTCAGATTTCGTTAGTTTCATGTTTGGTTTAGTTAAAAAAGTTGAGTGACAAAATTTTCAACGAAAACTTTTCGTTTATAAATTTGCAAAAGTCTGTGTGTTATTGCGTTGCCGCTCCTGCAATACTTAGAGCAGGTGTATCGATGGATTCTTATGTAGTTTTGCCTTCTGAATCCAAATCTGAATACGGCATTTCGATATCTCTAACCGTCTTCGAGATAATCGACCTCAAACTCTAAAATGTGACGTCACAATCCGGTTATCTCCTACCGACGCACTAAATGTCAGCTCAAATGTTTGATTAGGAAGTAGGCTACTTTTTTTAAATCTCGATTTGCCAAGCATAGGTTATTTATATTTGAGTTTGACACTTCGTGAATGTCAAACTAAATTTTAAATTAAGTATTAATAAAATATTAATGACATTTGATAGTGAATTTAATTATTATATAAAATAAATAATATGTTCAAAAATACAATTTTAGTATAAATATTTTAAAAGCAATAATTTATTAACAGTTTTAAAAAGGTTTATACCAGTATAAATACGGCCTCCCCTTTATGATAAATGGAGTGTTCCATTTCTAGTCGTTCGCTAAACTCGACACAACTGGCTAGTGATTGTAGAAATTGGCAAAATTACTAATTATTTAGTAATAATTATTAATTATTTAGAAATTATTTGTTTGTCGAATTGGCAAAATTATTGACTAAAATCACTAGTCAGTATTGTGTCTGTGTACATCCTTCTAATGGAAAAAAAAATATTTGAAGATTTTTCTCAAATTATGGATACCAAGAACATTTTCATTTATAACTCTTTTATTTTTAATCTGACAAATAAAAGTTATTCTTCATAAAAAGCTCTTCATGTTCTAAGATTTATGATGCAACCATCATATATAGGGTGTCCCAAAAGTAGTGGAACGATCGAATATTTCGCGAACTAAACATCGGATGGAAAAACTGAAAAATACGTGTTTCAATCATTTTCAAAAATGTATCCAATGACACCAACTCCCACTACACCCCCTGGAGGTGGGGTGGGGGGTAACTTTAAAATCTTAAATGGAAACCCCTAGTTTTTCTTACAGATTTGGATCCTTTACGTAAAAGTAAGCAACTTTTATTCAAGGCATTTTTTCGAACTGTGGATAGATGGCGCTATAATTGGGAAAAACGATTTATCCTGATACCATAGGTAAATTATAGAAATGGTCTAATATCTCGAGAAATACACTTCCAATTGAGAAACCAAAAAACAGGTTTTAAATATTTTTCGAAAACCTATCGATAAACACTACACATGACCCTCCAACCCACCCCCTGGAGGTGGGGTGGGGGTAACTTTAAAATCTTAAATAGCAACCACCACTTTTTATTGCAGATTCGAATTCATCATGAAAAATTAAACAAAATTTATTCGAAATATTTTTTAAAAATGCTGATAGATGGCGCTAATAAATCGTATTTTTCCAATTAAAGCGCCATCTATCAACAATTCTAAAAAATGTTTATCCAAATCCGAATCTGTAATAAAAAGTGGGGGTTGCTACTTAATATTTTAAAGTTACCCCCACCCCACCTGCAGGGGGTGGGTTGGAGGGTCATGTTTACTGTTATTCGATAGGTTTTCGAAAAGTATTAAAACAATTTGTTTGGTTTCTTATTTAGAAGTGTATTTCTCGAGATATTAGACCGTTTCTATAATTTAGCCATGGTATCAGGAAAAAGAGGAATTGGTCGAAAGAAATATTCATGGCTCCGAAACCTTCGTCAATGGACTGGCTTATCAGCAGATCAATTGTTACATGCCGCACAAGATCGAGAACGATATCGGCAAATTGTTATGGGAGCTACCCACGCCTAAAAATTTGGGCACGGTACTTAAAGAAGAAAGAAGATCAGGATAAATCGTTTTTCCCAATTATAGCGCCATCTATCCACAGTTCGAAAAAATATCTTGAATAAAAGTTGCGTACATTTACGTAACGAATCCAAATCTGCAAGAAAATCTAGGGGTTTCCATTTGAGATTTGAAAGTCACCCCCACCCCACCCCCAGGGGGTATAGTGGGGGTTGGTGCTTGGTGTCATTGGATAGATTTTTGAAAATGATTGAACACGTATTTTTCACTTTTTCGATCCGATGTTTAGTTCGCGAAATATTCGACCGTTCCACTACTTTTGGGACACCTTGTATAAAATTTTATTAATTTTATACGAGCTATATAAAAAATATGAATTTCGATCAAGAGTAAACTACCTTTATAGTTCATAACATTTAAATTAGAATGATATAATGGCACATTAAAACATAATTATTAATTGTAAACTACTTTTCATAATAGAAATTTTCCATATTATGAATTAAAATACGTAAATATACAAAGTTTTCGTTATGACAATGCTCGCATTTTCAGCTTGTTAGTTTATAATTTTAACCAACACAGCATTAAAACATAATTCGTGAGGAATTTTTCTGAAAAATTTAAAGTCAAAATATGCAGCAGGAAAAAATTATGTGACTTTATAGACGAGGGACAGACTAAAAAACGCTTATTTCTCGATATAATGAACAATTTGTGGTAAATGCCTAATTTTCGTCATACTTAATATTTTTCATGGTGCTGAGAACAAAAGTGAGGTTTATTTTGAATTTTATGCGGGGGACCATTGTCAAAATCGCAATTTTACTCTAAAAATATAAAAAAAAAAAAATCACATTTTTGGGTTTCACTCGCTACAACTCTGTTCCATTTTAATATTTTTTTCTGAAATTTTTACAGTATATATTTCTAACCTTTCTGAAGACAACGGGACCTGTTTAAATTTTTCAGTCATATTATAATAGAATTTATGAATTTTTTAAAGTGAAAAGTGCAGATTCCTGAATTGCAAAGTTTAATCACAAAAGTTGTGTGATAAAATTTGAAATTTAGCTTTCTAATCTAGTTTATGTTAAAATGTAGAGTACAAAGATCAACATGTTTCATAGAAAAAAAAATTAATTTTAACAAAAACGTGATTTCACTTTTTATATTTTTATGGTAAAATTACGATTTTGACAATGTTTCCCCACCCACCTAAAATTCAAAATAAATCTCATTTTCGTTTTCAGTAGCATTGAAAACATAAATTATGACAAAATTAGCCATTTACCACACTGTGGTCAGTTTCTGGAGAAATAAGCGTATTTTGGGGGAGTGTCACTCGTCTATAAAGTCACATAACTTTTTTCCTACTTTCTTATTTTTAGAAAATCTGAGACTTTCCTATTTTCTTTAATAGATGTCGCGGCAGCGTTCTCAAAGTGGATTTCAATCTATTTTTGGAATTCCTCTTAAAAAGACAATTTTGTTTCGTTTTGATTCAGAAGTGGGCAAGCATCTGCACTGATGAAGTTTATAACAGAAACAGCGCTGTCTGTATATTATGCCTTGCCTCTAAATCGAAATGAAACATAAATTGTCTTTTAATTTACTTCTATCTTTACTCAGATTGTGAGTACTAAGAACCTTTTCTCGTATTGTTTCCTAGACGAATGAAAGCGGAATGTGATTGCATATTGTAGAGTCTTTTCTGTTTTCTATATTCGTCGTCTCTATGCCTTGTAAATTGTGGAAGGCAGAAATTTAGGTTACTAATAAGGAAAGTGTTAGATTTAAATTAGTGTATATTATTTTTAATAATGTATTCCGTATCTGAGACATTCCTATTTTTGAAGTTATACTTCTTTAGGCGCGATTGAGAGTAAAATTTCATAATACTGCGCGCAAGCGCACACGGACAGTATGACGTTTAGTTGCTGAGTCTTTCTAGTTATATATAATTATATCAGTGCAAGAAAAGGTGTGAAAGGAATATATTAGTGTTTTTAGTAAATGTATTATTTATTATTATTTTTGTGACTTTGGATTTGTCTTCCTCTGGAATAAGATATTTTATAATAATAGTAGGTATATTTAAAGTTATGGTGGCTCCTGGCTTCTGAGCCACCTTGGATAATTAGGGGTTGGTTACCCCCTACCATAAGGGTTGATGAAATAACTCGTATCACCGTAGATGCATTTATTTTATAAGTTAGAGTACTAACGGTAAATAGCTGGTGGTACGTTAGTTCTCAGTAGCTGTGATGTTTTCCCTTTGGGATCTCAAATATTAATGACTTACTCTTGGCAATGGAATTAGAAGATAATAATTAGTCTTCTCCTGTTTATTGTTTTGGTATATAATGAAAGTAACATTGTTTTGGTTAAAAACGCTGAGTCGACTCGGTTATAAAAATAATGAATACTATTGTTATTGCAAACCGACCTTGGTCAAACCTAAACTGTTACATTGATATGTGCTAATTTAGGTCGATCGTATTTACTATAAACAAACGTAGTTTGTTTTTCTAAAGACATTTAAAATTATTAAAAGGATTTGTTTTAATAAGAAGATTACTAAGAGATGCCGTGTATCCCAACACATCTTTCTTTCCTTCCGAAAATTTTCTGACTACGGAAAAGGAAGAAAATTTTTCTTTTATTAGTACCACCACCTGCTTACTGCGTTTTAATAAATACAATATATACATTTTTTATTTCCTATAAATAATAATTAAATACAAAGAAAATAAAAATGTTCGTTATTGACATTGTTCCCGTTTCACTTGTCACTCACTGTGTTCTCGGATTGTAAGCATATAATCTATTCTTATGTATTTCCCTGATTTTATTGTTTTCCAATCTGATCTTACAATTAACATTATTTACCTCTGTTATTGTGAAGGGGCCTACATAAAGACTATCAAACTTACCATCCTCTTCCCTTTTTACCAGGACTAGGTCTCCTATTTTAAAGTGTTGTGGTGTTGCTTTGGGCTTATTTTCTTCTTGCCTCTCTTTTTTGTCTTCCTTGCTTTCATTGCTTCTAGTGAATTGACCTATCGTGTCTATGTATTCTGTGTCCTCTGGTTTCGAAGAAGTGTCCGATATCACGTCTTCTTTGACATGTGTTCTATTCGGTTTGTTAATTTGACATTCATGACATTATTTAACGTATTTTCTTACGTCTTTTTCCAAATTTTTCCATCTGAATCTTGCTTTTAGACTCTTTATTAGTCTATTTTTCCTTAGGTGTCCTCCGAACATCGGATGATTATGATATTCTTCTATTAACCTGTGTTTTTCTTTGTCATCTTCTATTGTTTTTGGTACTTCACATATGTATATTTCTACATTCTTCAATATTTCGTTTCCTTGTTTAATAAATTTCTCAATTGTGCACACTTTAAAAATAATATCGTTTACGTATATTTTTACTTTACGTACTGCATTCTCTACCGCCAGCTTATCAAGCTGTGCCAACATTTGGTTTAAATCAAAATGATTGAATCCTGTGGCTATGCTCTTGCTGCACTTTATTTTGTTTTTGACCCTAATGCTCAGTCTTGGTGAGATTAGTTCTGCTCCAAAAGACAAAATTGGTAGTCTATGCGCCTCTAAATTATTTAGTACCTTTCTTACTGTTTGTTTGTGGGCTTCTGGCTGTAGTGCGAGTTCACTTTCTGCCTTCGTTTGCCTTGCTTCCTTCTTATTTTCTCTTGCTTGAGCTCGTGTTATAGCTAATATATGGGTATTGTCTATGTATAGGTACTTTAGTTGATGTAATGTTATTCTTGAAAGACTATCTGCATAGTTATTTTTCCCTGTTATGTATTCTATTTCGAAATCGTATACCTCTAAATCTAATCTGATTCTTGTAAGTTTCCAAGTTGGTTCTTTCATTGCAAATAAATGTGTTAGTGGTTTATGATCCGTTTTTACTAAAAATGTTGGTGCTCCATATAAATAACATTTGAAATGATTAATTCCCCAATGAATCCCTAGTAATTCCTTAACGATTATAGGTTTATTACATTCTCCTTTATTGAAACTTCTTGATGCGTATGCTATTGGTAGGTCTATTCCGTTATAATCCTGACTTAAGATTGCTGAACAAGTCTCGTTGGATGCGTCTGTTGTTAGGATGAATTGTTTATTGAAATCTGGATATTTTAGGATCGGTGGCTTCATCAGAGATGATTTAAGCTTATTGAATGCTTTTTCACATTCTTCTGACCAAAAAAATTCTACTCCTTTTCTTGATAATCTGTTGAGTGGTCTGCATATTTCAGCAAAATTTTGAATAAAACGTCTATAATAGTTACAAAATGCTACGAATCTTTTTGTTTCTTCCGCTGTCTTAGGTGTCGGGTATTGTTCAATCGTTGCATATTTCGCTTTGTCTGGTGATACTCTTTCCTGAGAAAGATCATGTCCTAAATATGTTACTTCTCTTCTAAAAAATTGACATTTTCCTGGGTTAAGTTTGAAATTGAATTTTCGACATGTCTCGAATGTCTTTTTCAGGTTGTCCAGGTGATGTTTTTCGGATATTCCTATTACTATTATATCGTCCATGTAAAGAAATGCTTTGTCCGGTGTTAATCCCGAAAATGCTATTGACATCATCCTTGAAAAGTTATTTGGGCTTACATTTAATCCAAAAGGTAATCTGGTAAATTGAAATGCTCCATTTTCTGTGCTAAACGATGTGTATTTTCTCGATGATTTTTCTAATGGTATCTGGTGAAAACCTGACATTAAGTCTATAACTGAAAACCATTTTGCTCTTCCTAGTTGATCTAGTATCGAGTCTATCCTTGGCAAAGGAAATTTGTCTGTGACTATTTTCTTGTTCAGTTGTCTAAAATCTATGCATAATCTCCATGCTTTATTTCAATCTACCGCCTTTTTCGGTACCAGCACTACTGGGCTGTTGTATTCTGATGTAGACGGTTCTATTATTCCTTGGTCTCTCAGTTTTTGTACTTGCCGGTTTAATTCCTCTGTTTATGCATGAGGTGTCCTATAGTTTTTAATATATACCGGAGTTTGGTCTTTAACTCTCAGTTTCTGCTCGTGGAAGTTGTTATATGTTAGCATGTCATGCCTTAGGGCGAATATATCTGAATAATCTTCACATATAGATACTAACTTATCGCGTATGTATTCTGGAATGTCTAACTTCAATGATTCCCGTAATTCCTTTTTCCTATCCTTGCTGTCGTTGATCAGTCTATATATGTTGAATAATTTAATGTCTAATGTTTTGATTGCGTTTGTTTCTACTTTTAATGTTTCGTAGGTTGTGTTCAAAATTTTGATGTACGGATTATTACTTGAAATAATTGCTCTCGCTATGAATATTCCTGGTTGTATTTCCTGTTGTTCCACTATCCTGTCGTTCTTCAGCGTTTGAAAAATTTTTACGCCTCTGTAAATTTCACATCTAGGCGGTATTACTATCGTGTCATTATCTGTATTATCCAAAATGTTTGTACTAATGTAACAATCGTTGTCCTCTTTAATGTGCATTTTAAGGTTTGCGTAGTCCAGTATACATTGAAAGTTAGAAATAAAGTCTCTCCCAATGATTCCGTCGGTTGGAATAGGAAAACTAGGTTCCACTAACTGAAAGATATGCTCAAATCAAGATCCTTTTACTTCTAGCGTTGTTTCAACTTCTCCCATTGTTTGTAATTCTCCTTTAGTTACTCCTTTTATTTTCGCTTTTGTGTTTGGTTTCACATGTTCCTTCATAAAATCTTGTGAACATTTCAGTATTGAAATATCAGCTCCTGTGTCTATGATAAAGGTATTTGTGTTTTCTAGGATTCCTGTTTCCATTCGTACAAAATTCGTTAGGTTTAAATCGAAGTTGTAAATATTATATTCCACTTCTGACTGTGTACTTTCTTGTTTCGTTCATTCAAAACCCCAACTGCTGGTTTTCTGGTTCCTCTTGGCTGTCTTCTAACTCAAGTAGCCTTACGTTTCTGTTACGTCCTCCTCTCTGGTTCCCTCTGTACGTTTGGTTGTTGAATTGTCTATATCCTCTGTTGGAATAATTCCGTTGGTTTCCTGTTTCTTCTCCTTCGTTCCGTTGTCCGAAGTTATTTCTTCTTCCTCTGTCGTATTTGTTATGGTATCCTCTTCGGTATTGCTGTTGTCCTCTCCTATTTTCATAATTCGTCCTATAATTGAACACTCTTCCTTGTGTGTTCTCCTCTGTCGTATTAATCGATAAAAATTTAGATACTACTTCCTGCGGTGTTGTAAAATAACCTGCCTCCAGTATTAACTTAGCTCTATCCGTATTAACATTTCGTTTAATTGTTGCTACGACTCTTTCCGTTGTGTATTTTTTCGCTAGCTGCAATGGCATTCCTTCCGCTATGTATGCTACCTTCAACTGTTCCGCTAATTCCTCTACTTCGGATGCGTACACTGCTGCATCTTTGTTTCCTTGCCTTTTCTTTGCTAACTTGTCCATTATCGTTTTCGGATTGTCTCCTCTTAATTCTTTCTTCAGTGCCGCTGCTATAAGTGGGATCGTATCCTCTGTGGTTATCAGGTTTCTAGCCTTATTAGTCAATCTTGTTTTTATTAATGTTATCGCTGTTTCTTCATGCCCTTCTGCTATTTTTCCAAGTAACTCTAATGCATTTAAAAACGGTTGTAGTTTCCCTGCGCTTCCATCAAACTCGTTGGGCAATACCTTGCTTGCAATATTCAAAAATTCGTTGATTGTCAGAGCCATGTTTAATATTTTTATCTCTTGTTTTATGTCGCTTTTTCCCTCTCTTATTTCCTCGTCAATTTTTTCCTCTATCTCCTCGTCACTTTTTTCCTCTTCTACTTCTTCGTCGCTTTGTTCTTCCTCTATTTCCTTGTCGATTGGTTGGTGTATTGAACTTGGAACTACTGTCCTTAAGTTTACAGCTTGAAATGAGCGTATAACTTTGTCTCTTATTTTTCCGAAATATTTGTTGCACGCTTCTCTTTGTTTGTCCGATAGCGTTTCCCAATTTTTCTTCGGTAAATGTGTGAATTTGTTATACAATTTAATTAGTTGTGTCGTTACTTCTTCTTGTATATCCTTAGATTTAGGTACTTTCTTCTTCAAGACCCTTCTACTTTGTCTTACTACTTCTTGCGTAATCTCCTCAACTATTTTGACGAAGTCTTCCCAAGTAACTTTGTTGCTACTCATTTATTCATAATTTTCCTTATTCCTGTACCCGTAACGAACGCATAAATTTGACAGTCTTACGAGGTATAGTAAATATATATGTATATAAAATGTTATGTCAAAAATTCCAGAACAAAGTCCTTAGAACAATGCTGAATGCCCCTTGGTACGTGCCAAACTATGTGATAGAGCAAGACCTCAATGTGCCATCCATAAAAACAGTAATAACGGAATATTACAAAAAATATTCCAAGAGACTAGAATCTCATCCAAATGAGTTAGCCAGCAACCTTACTGATGACCACAATGATGTACGACGCCTGAAGAGATTCAAAGTAGTGGATCGAGCAAGAAGATTCGAATAATCTGTGATAACTAAACTTATTTTAATTTGTTTTAATTTAATTTATGTAAAGAGGGTGATCACTGGATCTCCCTCTACAGGTCAAAATTTTCAATTTTTGTCAAATAATTTACCTATTGTTCTCAGTTGAGGACAGATTGTAAATATTACAACATTAAATAAAAAAAAAAAAAAAAAAATGTCAAAAGTAGTAAAAATATAGTAAATTGTAATAAAAAATCATTATATCAATCAATATAAATCACCATAAAAATCAGTAGACCAATAAAAATGTAATAAAAATCAGTAGGTAAAATAATAAATGGATAAAAAGTCAGTAAAGATAAAAATATATGTTGGTAAATATATAAAAATCCAATAAAAATCAATATCAAATAAAAATGTATCATTACTTCCTATAAATAACCATAATATTTGTAAAAAAAATTCCTTATAATACCAATAAGGTAATTAAAATAAACTAGGTAGATAAAAATAGGTAGAACTTAGATTATGTATCTTAAATTACGATTATATTACGTTATTATATGGTTATACGAATCAGGAGTAATATCGTGGAAATACCATAAGAATAGCTAATATGGACTTACCACTTTACACGTCTTTGTTCGTATCACCCAAAAGTCCTCGCTGCACGTTCCATAGCATTGTCCATTGTCCCACGATGTTCCATCTCCATACCAAGTTCCATTTTCCATACCATTGTCCATTTAGCTCCATGTCAGGCCTGATGTCTCCATCCTTTTCTGCATACCACACTGTATTCTAGGGTGGTCGAGGTACCAGAACATTGACGTGTTTCTCCATACTCGTCCCGTTTACCAGTCCTGTGTTCTTCCCTGGTCTTGGATCGCCATATGGTGGCTCCTGGCTTCTGAGCCACCTTGGATAATTAGGGGTTGGTTATCCCCTACCATAAGGGTTGATGAAATAACTCGTATCACCGTAGATGCATTTATTTTATAAGTTAGGGTACTAACGGTAAATAGCTGGTGGTACGTTAGTTCTCAGTAGCTGTGATGTTTTCCCTTTGGGATCTCAAATATTAATGACTTACTCTTCGCAATGGAATTAGAAGATAATAATTAGTCTTCTCCTGTTTATTGTTTTGGTATATAATGAAAGTAACATTGTTTTGGTTAAAAGCGCTGAGTCGACTCGGTTATAAACATAATGAATACTACTGTTATTGCAAACCGACCTTGGTCAAACCTAAACTGTTACACTGATATGTGCTAATTTAGGTCGATCGTATTTACTATAAACAAACGTAGTTTGTTTTGCTAAAGACATTTGAAATTATTAAAAGGATTTGTTTTGATAAGAAGATTACTAAGAGATGCCGTGTATCCCAACACAAAGTATTTTTGTATTAAATTTGTCAGTATGTATGAGAAATCTTGTAACCTGTCAAAATAAAACGGATATAGCTCAGTGGTAGAGCGTGTGACCGGAGATCAAGAGGTCTCGGTTTCAAATCCCGGACGATATATATTCTTTTTTTATTTTTGGTATCGTTTTAATAAAAAAATTTTAAAAGTGGTAGGTAAAAAGTTAGTTTAATATTTAAATAAAATACAAATATCCTGTTAAGTATATTAATTTCGTTGAAATCATAATAATAGAAGTATAACTTCTTACGTGCGTATAAAGTACACACACATTTTTTTTTTTAATATTTTTGTATTGGCAGCTAACATTGATCTTAATTAATATATGTGTCCCCTAGATTATTTTAATGTGTACTATTTCTCACCAGGGCCAGAGAAGCTCAGTCGGTAGGATGTCTGACTTCCATGCAGGTAGGCCGGGGTTCGAATCCCAGCGCCGGCGCCGACGAGAACAGCTAGACAGGTCGACCCAGCTTGAATAGAATGAGTACCTTGGGTAAAATCAGGGATAATAATAGACAGTGCCGGATTTAACTATTAGGCAAAGTAGGCAGTTGCCTAGGGGACGCAGCTCTAAAGGGGGCCTCGCAGGGTTCAAAACGAAAAAACAATAATTAGAATTAAACAAAAACTATAAATCGTATTATGTTTAAAAATACAAATATCGCGCAATACCATAAAAGTGATGGTGGACTTATAAAACTACATTACAATGCATACCTTTGTTCACATAGAAAGCCTATGTTGTGAGAATAATTTGCTAATGAAATGAATGCCTTTTGGTAGAAGGATCAGTACTACAGATGGAAATAAGAAAAAAGATTCAAGAGTGGAGCAGAAAAATACAAGAAAAAGCAGGAGAACGAAAAGATCCTTGAGCAAAATCTAAAACAGAAGCAAAATTTATTTAAACTCAGTTTCACACGCAAATCCATAGCTAGTGAAGCTGCAACCAATGAAAATATATGTGGTGAAACAGAAATAACTGAGAAAAACATAGCTTCCGTAACTGAGGAAGATGAAAAAACATTAAACAACAAATTTTATTCCAGTTCAAGAGAACCAGAAACCGAAACTAAGTTAGAAATTGAAGTTAAAGGTAAATTGGGTTCTAAATTCGGAAAACGTCATAGGATTACGGAATACAATAGATGAAGAAGTAAGGAAATTTTGTATTGGGAAAGGTCTTCAGAATATAAAAACCTTGATGGAAGTGTTTCAACTTCAAAAAGAAATGTTGAAGGCATTACAAGATTTTTACATAATCTATGTTTCTTTTTCGAAAAAAAAATCAGTGAAACAAAAATTAAAAGAGATTGGCTGACGTATTCTCCCTCAAATGTAATATCGTATTTTGGGTTTGTTCAGTCCCTGTACAACTTTTTTTCAGTCTCTACACACCGCTGGGAAGTTATAATTAAATGCTTAAATGAAGCTCCACTATGCGATCTCATGCGCCACGAGCTAGTCCTTAAAAGAACAAGCAACACAAGATCAAGCAAGGGCACATGCAACAAGACCTTTGTCTAAAGGTTACAACGCTTTGAAATCTGCTATTCATACTCTTGCTGAAGACACTAATAAGAAAGCTGAAACAGTTCATGAGAAACAGGCTAAGTGTTTATTGGAAGAAATGTCAAAAAAAAAGAAACATTAATAATGAATGAGTTTTGGGCAATAATTTTTGAACGCATCAACGCTGTCAGTAAATGATTAGAGAGATATTATATTGAACTTCAAACTTCAGTTCAGCTTCTAAATTCATTTTTGGATTTCTTAAAATTCCAAAGAGATAATTTTGCTTACTACGAGCAGAATATTACCTGCGATCTACAATACCCTGAATATTCCGACGCGAGTAAACGAAAACGAGCTAGAACATTTCGATGATGCTAATTCTACATAATGAAGTTTTTCTACAGGGTGGACAAAAGTTAAAGGTTGAAACGTATGTACCAATGGTACCAATGTTCCATAAGCTAATTACTGAGCTGAGTCATCGGTTGACAGTGTACGGGTCAGTGAACTCAATATTTGGTCTTTGGTGTTTGTATCCAAAATTGGGTGATACTCAAATAAAGGAGTGCGTTTCAAAACTACATGAAAACTATCCTGATGATAATGAAACTGAACTTGAAGATGGACTAAAACAGTTCAAATATTTTATAGCCTGGCTTCAAGACTTGCAAGGAAAACAATTTATTCCTGCTTCACAGTCATTTTGGGTTATTCGCCAACAGGCGAATTTTTCGGTCGCCAACAGGCGAACGGACATTTTCAAAAATGAAAATTATTAAGAACGGAGAAAGTCTAGGTTTATTAAGGGGCCTCATAGTTTGGGTTACCTAGGGGCCTCAAGATTCTTAATCCGTGACTGGTAATAGGCGGTTTAAACGTAAAACTGGCCCTGTTACCTTTCTTGTATACCGTAAGCCCTATATATACCAGACCACCCTGCTATAATCCTAAAGCCGCGTTAGCGCTATAAAACGGGAGACTATTATCCTTACTACTATTTCTTACCTGTTAGGTGGATCTTTCTGTATATAACATTCGAAATGTACCCCTCAGGTTGATGGGGGGATGTCACTACTCTAATACCCGTTTGTCCTTCGATGACAGTACAATCATCAAATATAACATCTCGTATATAATTCTCATATTCCCATTCTGGGCGAACTGTTATTCCTTGAGATCCTCTACAAACTATTTGTTCAAAGTGTAAATCAGAACCTTGATTTACAACTATACAGTCACCTTGGTTGATTATATTTGATTCCTTAATGATAATATCCGAAGAGTTTGCTACTGCAAATCCATGAGTATCCAATCCAACATTATCCTAAAGTTAATAATTAAAATATCAGTATGAGGTTTAGAGTTGAGGATACCAGTAATAAAATATAACTACGATATAAATGGAAACAATTACCATTAAGGCTAAGAAAACTGAATTTGTGAAAAACAATTATTTAGATTATTAGATAAATAAATGAAATTTTCATTCAAAGCGATTTTGAGTAATAGAAGCTTACAAAAATTAAATTTCAGCGATTATTTCATTCATAGGAGATTCTGACCAATAGAAAGCTACAGAAATCTAAATTAAATCGATTATTTTTTGATGATTTTAACTTCCAATCGTATAGTAAGATATTTGACCACGTGTTTAATTCTATCCAATCAGATTAAAATTATACTGAGAATTATCTACTGTAGAAAATTACCGATAGAATTTTTTTAAGTAGACTGTTTCTGTTTTGACAACTGTCACTTTTAAGAAAGTATCCATAATATACGTATTAAAAAATAATCTTACAAATATCACACCACAGTAAGAATAAATAAGAAAATAATGCTTCATTTTTACTCAAATTTGTTGTCATTAGTCAATAGCCACTCGAGCCCTGCGGGCTCTCGTGTCTATTGCCAGACAACAAATTTTCGAAAAACTGTCGCATTATTTTCAATTTATTCTCACTCTCTTGTGATATTATACCTGATTATTTCATTCATAGGAGATTCTGACCAATAGAAAGCTACAGAAATCTGAATTAAATCGATAATTTTTGATAATCTCCCGTCGTTAAGTATATTACGTCAGATGCCCTTCGTTGCTACGAAAAAATACATTCAGTGACATTAATGACAATTAATGTTTTAAAAATTATAAAAGTGATGACTTTCAACCGTCAAACATTTATAACAACTGTGCGTTTAATTGTACTAATTTGTACTTACATAAATAAATCGCAATAAAATTTTGGTTTTGAACAGTTTTATTCATGAAATAATCGCAACAAATTGCACTCGATCTCTAAAATTAATATAGAATTTTTGCCCTCGTGACACTTTGAATTAATTTCACTCGCCTTCGGCTCGTGAAGTTAAAACTGTCAAAGTGTCACTCGAGAAAAATTCAATAATTTTAGAGCTCTTGTGCAATTACTACTGACAATTTTTGATAATTTCCCGTCGTCAAGTATATTACGTCAGATGCCCTTCGTTGCTACGAAAAAATAGATTCAGTGACATTAATGACAATTAATGTTTTAAAAATTATAAAAGTGATGACTTTCAACCGTGAGATATTTATAACAACTGTGTGTTTAATTGTACTAACTTGTACTTACATAAATAAATTACAATAAAATTTTGGTTTTGAACAGTTTTATTCATGAAATAATCGCAACAAATTGCACTCGATCTCTAAAATTAATATAGAATTTTAGAGCTCTTGTGCAATTACTACTGATAATAATTTTTGATAATTACCTGTCGTCGCAGAGTGGTTCCAAATGCTGAAAACGCGGTCATGAGGCGAAAAAAAGTCCATATCTAGTCCAAAGATTTTTGTTTACAGTTGTTTTCTCAAACTATCGCAGGTATAAGAACCAGACCATGTAAGACATTATTTTGGCCGGCAGTAAAAGTCAAAAAGAACGCATAAAACGCCTTAAAAAATTACAGAGTATTGAGAACGCTGTAAAACGTTTTGTAATTTAGCAATTTTATTGCTCTAAAGCAGATTCTTCCTTTTAAAGTGTATATTATTGTAACATAAAAGTTGACTAAAGATTTGATAACAATAAATGCAGAAAATTTGTTAACCCTTAAACGCCCAACCTTTTTTAGGTTCCATGTACGCCCAAGGGTGGGTAAAAAATGTCCACCTCGAAAATAGCTAATATATTTATTTAGAGTTGTTGGAAATATTAATATAAACAATTTATAAACCTTACAACAAAATTACAATGTACATCAAAATTAACATGCCAGTAAAAGCCATTAATTCAGATTTGTCGATTTTCTCCACATTCTTCCTTTCAGCCTCCTCATTGGCGGATAACTATGTCGATACTCTAATTATACGCCGATAATTATACAGAGAGAGTCTGTAAAGTGGAATAAATTCAATATCTCAAATACTAATTGTTTTTTTGGAAAATGCTGAGACCCGTCGATTAGTATTTCAAATTGTCCTTTTTGACATTCAATAATAATGTATACAGGGTGTCCCAATTTAGAGATATGACGTCATCGTCGATTTTCTTAAATGGCAACACTGTCATTTTGATAGCTAATTTGATAGGGTTTGTGAAGTTATACATAACTGCAAAATATCAAATTTTTATTCTCTACCATTTACAAGATAATAGAAAATAACAAAGTTATATCTGTAATTTGGAATATATTCAATAATTAAAATACTAACTGTTTTTGTGAAAAATGCTCAGACCCGTCGATTAGTATATCAAATTGTCATTTTTGACATATAATAATAATGTATACAGGGTGTCCCAATTTAGAGATATGACGTCATCGTTGATTTTCTTAAATGGCAACACTATCATTTTGATAGCTATTTTGATAGCGTGTGTAAAGTTATACACATCTGAAAAATTTCAAAATTTTATTCCCTACCATTTGCAAGATAATAAAAAATAACAAAGTTATGAAGAACAAGAAGTAATCAAATAATAATTGAATTTATTTATTTTAATTAAGCAAATGCTCATAACGTTGCCCATTGACAATTTGACAATAATTGAGGGCAACATTATGAGTTTTTGCTTAATTTATTGAAATAATTAAATTCAATTATTAGTTGATTACTTCTTTTTCATAACTTTGTTATTTTTTATTATCATCTAAATGGTAGAGAATACAAATTTGAAATTTTGCAGTTGTGTACAACTTTACACACCCTATCAAAATAGCTATCAAAATGGCAGTGTTGCCATTTAAGAAAATCAACGATGACGTCATATTTCTAAATTGGGACACCCTGTATACATTATTATTATATGTCAAAAAGGACAATTTGATATACTAATCGACGGGTCTGAGCATTTTTCACAAAAACAGTTAGTATTTTAATTATTGAATATATTCCAAATTACAGATATAACTTTGTTATTTTCTATTATCTTGTAAATGGTAGAGAATAAAAATTTGATATTTTGCAGTTATGTATAACTTTACAAACCCTATCAAATTAGCTATCAAAATGACAGTGTTGCCATTTAAGAAAATCGACGATGACGTCATATCTCTAAATTGGGACACGCTGTATACATTATTATTGAATGTCAAAAAGGACAATTTGAAATACTAATCGACGGGTCTGAGCATTTTCCAAAAAAACAATTAGTATTTGAGATATTGAATTTATTCCACTTTACAGACTCTCTCTGTATATGGATTATGTTCCTACCAACGAGAAATTATAGAGAAACCTTTAGTAACAAGTTTTAGCAAGGGTGTACTTTTTATGCCCACCTATATTTAACTCAAGATATTACTTTTATTTTCAAAAATATCGGTAAAACCAAATTAACATTCGATAAAGGGCTGTATTTTTAACAATAAATAATTTTCGGAAAATTTTTAAACACATAATAAATATGTTACAAGGGAATACGCATTAGGTGGACATTTTTTACCCACCCTTGGGCGTTTTCGAGTTAATGAATAAACAGTAAAAATATACTTGAAATAATCAAAATTTCGTAAAAATACATTTAAAAAGTACATAATTCTGCAAAATCTGTTATCAATGTTTATTAATTTCAAACTGTACAGTCAGAAGATAAAAAATTATATTATTTTTGGTGACTTTAACTGTCTTAGCATTGCTGACAGTTATTTGAATACAAATTGACAACTGACGATTGTTGCGTATATATTGGCGGTTGTGCATAAGTAAAAGGTTCTGAATGTTATGCTTCAAACAGAAGATTTATTCGTAATCAGCAATTTCAAAAGACGCTTATAATATAAAATTTAAAAAAAATATGCGTTTAAAATGAAATTTTTGAACTTCTTTCGGCTATATTATATCCGCCATTTTGTTTTTCAAAAAATAATGTTATATTTGCAATCAGCTAACTTCAACTAGATTCGTAATCAGCGATGCCAAAATCCCTTAAGTACGAAAGTAATTCCGTAGTGTATGAAAAATATACGCTTTTAAAGGTTCCTGACCACATTTTTGGCATATGGAACCACAGTACGTCGTCAAGTAGCGCGGCAGATGACATCACAATTATTAATGTTTTAAAACTAAGTGTCAACAGCATGAGCAGGTTTAGCTTAACCCATTAACGCCCAGCGTACCTGCACGGGTACGGCAAATATAATTTACTGCTGACGCCATATTTGGTTGAAAATCTCAATATCTGGGACATAAGACGCTTCTGCATAATTTCGTCTCTCAGACGGTGTAAAAGATTACTGTATTTTTTCGCGTGGTTTTAAGATACAGCACATTGAAAAAGCCATTGCAGTTGTGATTTCAGGTTAAATTGTGGTACGTAAACATTTTTATCAATAACGTTCTGTATTCATGAATTTATTTTGTGGCATGCCTGAAATTTATTTTATTATATGTGTAAGAATATTGAGTGAATATAATTTTATCACATATTTGTTTTACCTCGGAGATTTAACAACCTAAACTCAGTGGCGGCTCGTATAACTTTAGGAAGGTAGTGCCAGAATCCGGGCAGCTGCCTAAATTTTTTGTGGCGGTTTTACGATATGGTCAAAAAGGATATAAAATATAAATAGAGTATCACGAGAAGCTGAATTTAATTGGGTTTTTATATTTAACTTACCAAGCATTGAAAAGCTAAAAACGTTATTCATGTGCACTTTAGATTTTTCATGGGATTTCAATTTCTCCCATATATGTACAAGATCATCGGTGCCTTTGTTTGACCAAGTCTCGTCACCTCCAAACAAAACGCATACAAAACAGAAGAGTTTATTAGTTTGTTCGCAACCACACAACCAGCTATTTTTATCATAAATAATTTTATTAAACTTACGACAGCGAAGTTTTTGTCCATTTCCACTTTGTTTTTCAATTTTTAAATCGGGTAAAGGCCGACCGAGTTCTTTAATTTGTAGTTTTTTTTTCTAACGAAAAACCACCAAAAGAGTTTTTAATATACTAATTTGATTCATTGTCAATAAATAAATTAAACGTAGAAAATAATCAAAATATTATTTTTATACCTACGACACCCACAATCACAACGCACTAACTAATAATTACAAATTAAAAAATATAGTAGAGTATAAACACAAATATACAATACAGTAGTAGACAATAAACACAATAGCGTCAAGCGAACGCGTAAAGAAACTAGAAATATGTAGATCTAAAACATTGTATCTTAAGATCCACTAACTTCCTTTTCGAGATTTCGAGCCTGGCACGGAGACTCCAATTTAAACGTATGTTAAAAGTGCAATACCGCTCTCTCTCTGTCACTTACACAGGATGCTCATACAATCTTTCTCTTTTCTCACGAGCCACTATGCCGTTCGGCACTGGGATTTTTATGATTTTCATCCTTTATCCGGTCAGCTGTGGGTGGCCAGAGTCGGTAGATTTGCATTGCGCTACACAGTTGCCAGATTTGATATAATTTATAAAAATAAAGAGAAATATTCACAAAAAAAATAAACAGGCATTAAAATGTTTTTAAGATAAAAAATATGTTTCTGCATAGTTAGCAAGGTAGTGCCATGGCTCTATGGCGCTACCTCACGGGCCGCCACTGCCTAAACTTCTTTGTACCTGCTTGGGTACATTGGGCAAAAGGGTATACAATATAATATATATTTTTTTAAGTCTGAAATTCTACGATGAGTATTCCTGAAATAACCACGTCTGCATTTTATGGAAAAAGGTATCAAACGCTTGAAGCAGCTGTAAATGATATTGAAAGTGTAGATTACCAATAGTGCTGAAATAGATCTGGTAATAATTCCACCAAATGTTGACTACCAAACGGATGAGGAGGAGTTTGATAAAGATGATTTGATAACAACCCAAATACCTAACGATGTTCCTGGAGAACTTGAAGCTATTATTGACGAGTCCGAAGATGTGCATGACTATAGAACGGTGGATGATCCTAACTACGATGATTTTGATAGTATAGATGACCTGGATGAAACAAATGATGACATTCCATTGTCCAAACGAATAAAATAATCAAAGAGGGAACTGACAGATAACAAACTTCCAAAAAAGAACTTACTGAAGAAACCCGGAGATCCCAAATGGTGTCGTAAAACAGTGAATACGAGCATGAATGGTACCAATGGAAGCTATAAATGAATGGAAAAGGTAAAAGCTGAGCTTACAGAACTAACTACGTTACAAGTTTTTGAAAAGTTATTTGATGATAAAGTTGTAAATAATATTGTAGAGCAAACCAATCTGTACGCAACAGCCTCCAAATCATCATTTTATAATTACAAAAGATAAGATCAAAATTTTTGTTGGAATTCTTCTTCTTATGTGTTTTTTATGTATATGTATTGTTATATTACTATTTGATATGAGAATTAGAATTTTATAATTATAAGCAAAATTCAAATTAATACAAAAGATCTTCAATTTTCTCAACCACGGGCATGTAAATTTAGAACAACCTGTATACAACAAATTATTATATTTAGTTTTTAAGAAAGTGATTCGAAGAAGTGTACGAAACTCGATAACAATGCGCCTAAGATAAACAAGTTTGAGTGACGCGGACCATTATAGAGTTCGCGGAAGATTCGATCATTAGCCTACGCTAAATAAGACTCAGTGAAATAGATAATAGGTCATTAAGTTTTGTAAAAAGTAGAAAGTAAGTTTAAATTGGGAAATGATTATTTTTTCTTGAAATCCATTAAACATATTTAGAAAGATTAAAAGTTGGTATTGAGGAATACGGCGAATTAAAATTCGTGGTGGAATGTTGATTTAGGAATCTGGAAGGGATATTGAGAAAGTAGGGAAATGAATGAGGATGAGAGATCAGAATGTTTTAAGCGGTCGACAGGTGAACTCCAGTGGTGGACGGTAGTGTACGAAGAGTGAAAAAGCCGGTGTAGTTCCGTGAGTGTTGAGTACCCAAGGGGAACGAGAGGTAGGCCGAGTCGAGAGAAAAGAATCTCCTTGAGCAAAGAGTGTCCCGGTAGCTGATTGAAGTGGTTCGAATAAGGTAGAACACGGCATCACGAGAAAAGCATGAACGAGAGCTATACGAGGTAGTTTTCAAAGGAGAACATTACTGGAGACCAGGACGAGTTTTTCATCGCAACCAAGGGTAGGAGGAAACGAGTTTTGTGTGAGGACATTCGCAGTTCACCAGATAAAGGTCAGTCTCATTTGTCAGGACATGAATGTATGGGTTTTGTATTAAATACCACATTAAAAATTGAAAAACATAATCGCTAATATCAGAAGATTTTCATCAAACTTAAATCAATTTGTTGCTAATAAATCCTAATAGCTCATTATTAATAAAAATTCTAAATTGGAAACCAAAAGGAAATAAGATTCCCATTTTTAAATGTTTGTATTAAATAAATATAAGATCTAACAAATATTAAGCAGTAATTGCCATTTATATAAAATAAACAAAATTTTGATTTATAATTGTAATCCATATGTGTGTATTATTTTATTTTTTTCCTATCCCGATTAGGAACCACTGAGAAATACTTAGAAGTCACGAAAGTAAGTAAGTAACTTTATAATTCGCCATGAGATTGAAATCATATTGATATGTGATCTGGTTGATTAATTAGATTATCATTAATGCATTAATTAAATTAAATTACATATAAGAATATCATCACAAATAAATAAATAAGATCACAACAGTATGTATTTTTAATAAATGTTTCCTTGGTCTGTATGCATTTTTATGTTCATTATTTCTACTGGTTATATCTAATTATATTTTATATATTTTATACTGATTGTCCCAGTGTACCTGCTTGGGTACACTATTTTTTGTCAAAAACCAAATTTAAAAAATGTACAAAATATTTTTTATATAATTATGATCATAATTAAAAGCAACTCCTAAAGGATTTAGGTATTTTTAGTTTCTCTTTTGGCGGTGGGCATTAATGGGTTAATTGTACTAAGTTGTACACAAATAAATCACAATAAAATTTTTGTTTTAAACAACTATATTCACGAAACAATCTTACCGAATTACACTCGATCTCTTAAAATAACCGATTTGTATTGCCTCTTGACAATTTGACATAAGTTCCCTCCCCTAAGTGTCACTAAGGATACATATCGGTAATTTTAGAACTCTTGAATAAATTATAAAAATGATAATATCAAAAATATTATTAAAAAGAAATATTTAGAAAATGGGTTAAAAAAGGTACAAATTAAAAAGGAAAATAATTAAACATATTATAAAAAGAGTAATGCATGTGATATGTTTGGTATGAAAATATTTTTTTTTATAATTATAACTCTGCATCTTTTACCCTTTAACACGTTACCTGCGGAACAGTAGTTTATAAATGACTTCCTATTTGACGAAACGAGATCTTAATAATACCACCTGCTAAGGCTGCAAAATCTTTATTTTTGAACTATTTTTAGTGTTATTAGTACCAACCATTTAAATCCCTATAAAGTACTCTAGTCGAATTATTATTGTAACCAAATGTATGAGGTTGATTTGATCCCTTACCGCCATAAACTAGGTACGATTTTTACCCATTTGACAACTACAAGGTCGAATAAGCCTGGTGTTCTCATGGTTTTCCTCGTGTTTAATATGTTTCAACAATGTCCACGAAAAAAATGTATAATTCATGAATTTCACTTTTTTTATAAATGTAAATGTTTGTATTTTTGAGTTATATTTTAATAAATATCTATCATGGAACCTTTTTATGAATTTTTTATTACTATCTAGGAACTGTGAGAAACGAATATTGTTTGACAGTTTTTCAACGAATCTCTATAAAAAATATTCAGTTCTCATTCATTATAACAAAACAATTTTCAAAAATACATTACAACTTCTTCGGCGTCATAATATGCCCTGAACCAAAAGATGAGAAAGTTTCTGACCAGGTCTATTAGACCTCGTTCCGCCATATTTGAAGTCTTATAAAAATTGATTCCGCCATATACGAACAACTTTGACGGGGCCAAATAGACCTCGTCCCGCAGGTAACCTATTAACTACCATTCGTTCCATGCCGTCTGTTCTTGTAGTTATGTACAGTTCACCAAGAATAGCTGAAAGTCTGAAAATAACCACGCCCATGATGCGCATTCGTCATCCGACGGATCTCGCACTGAGCGTTCACTTAATATCTACCGTTTGTAACGTGAACAAGTCGGTACAGTCTGCGAAACATTTTTTGTAAGTACGAACCGCAAAGGAGAATCAATTTAAAATTTGCAAATTTTGTTTAAATCGAATCTGAAGGGAAAAGTTTTAAATAATCAGACACGGGAAGTGATAGCAAACGTGATTCATTTTATGATAAATGAAGCGAAAAACAATGAACCGTGTAGAGATTTGAAAAAAGTGCAGGAACGTGTGGTATTGGCAACAGGTGTTAGTTTAAGCAGCGTTCAAAAAATTGCTCGGGAAATGCAATTAATTGAAGATGGCGAATATTCCTCATTTGTAACTCCAAACAAAAAGAGAAAAAAAAAAGCGCTTCAAAAACGTGCTTGGACGATTTTGATATAGGGCGTCTTCGACGTTATATAATGGATTTTTGTATAACACAAAAAACAAGTCCCAACTGTGAAACGCATACACAGAACATTTGCAGAGGAGTACAACTACTCAGGTTCCATAGGAAGCCTACGAACAGTAATTAGAAAGATGGGATTTCGTTGGCGAAAAACCAGAACTAAATAGAAAATTATTAATGGAAAAGCCCAATATTCAACATCTTAGACTGAATTTCTTACGTAGTATGAAACGTTACAGGAACGAAAATCGCCCAATTATATACATGGATGAAACATACGTCCTTTCATCTCATACCCACCAAAAGAGCTGGTCTGATAGTTCAAACAAGTGCATACAAAAACCAGTATCTAAAGGACAGATGCTTGTGACAGTGCATGCTGGAGGTGAAAGTGGTTTTGTTAAAAACGCTTATCTGCGCTACAAACCTACTATAAAAACAGGAGATTATCATGATGCAATGAACTACGACAATTACAAAAAGTGGCTTCAGGATAAACTGATACCAAATTTGCCCCCGAACAGCGTTTTAGTGATTGATAATGCACTGTATCACAACGTACAATCTGAGAAATGTCCAACTATGTCTTCCAGGAAAGCAGAAATGCAGCAGTGGCTGACAACGCGAAATATTTCCTTTACAGATGACATGTTGAAATTTGAATTATACGACATTATAAAATTACACAAACCTCTGTTTAAAACCTAAGAAATTGACAAAATACTCGAGGATAAAGGACATTCAGTTTTACGGTTACCCAAGATATCCGGATTTGAATCCTATAGAGTTAGTATGGGCTTCTATGAAGCAATATGTCGCTGAAAAAAATGTCAGTTTTGATTTTAAATTAGTGAAAAGTTTGTGTGGACTGAATAAAACCATGACGACAAATGCTATGGAAATAAATACGAGAAAGGTTATAAATATCTCTTTTAACAAAAGGTACTGGTACAAAGACACCATATTTATGCTTCACCGGGACCGAACATCTAATTTCTATTTATTACCCTACTGCTTACGCCCTTTTTCTCCGAAACCTTTTGGTCAATATAATGGTAATATAAAGTATAAATAGTCAATATAAAAATATAATTTTTGGTTTATAATGCCATAATTTATAGCAACACAAGCGGTTTTTGTTGGGTCTATTTTATTACATCTCACTTTGTAAAAAAATACTACAAATATACTGAAGAAAAGTAATGACAGTAATAATAATTGTGTACGGGACCTATTAGAAACTATTCAAACTTTACGTTTCTATATTTGTGTCTCCGATTGTACCTATATTTTAAAGTTCACCCGCGCGTACAGGCTATCTTTTTCCTTCCGAGTGCGTTCTCACTTCATTGTTCGCGCAGGCAGTTAGAATTTCAGACTTTCAGCTATTCTTGGTGAACTGTATATGTCCAAAATATCTAAGTATATTTTGGTTGACAGTTGTAGTGACTCTAGTTTTTATGTTAAGTTCTGCTAGTATTGAATTATTATTCAATTATTGCGGTTCGTAGTATGCGCAATGGTATTTCTACGGTAGACCCACATTTCAAATGCTTTTATACACTTTGAATCTGCTTTTTTGATGGTACAAGTCTTAGAAGCGTAGGTGGCGATAGTAAATATTAATGCTTAAACAAGGCCTAATTTTGTGTTTGTTGTAATGTCAGTGTTCTCCCAGATTTTTCTGAGTTTGGCTATTGCCGATCTGGCCATTGTGATGCGTCTAAGCATCTCGTCTTCGCATCCTCCACTGTTATTAATAACGGAGCCTAAGTAATTAAATTGTTTGACCACTTCGTAACCTGACAAGTTTCTTATCTCTCTTTGTTTGTTTCTGATTCTCTTGATGATCATTACTTTGGTTTTCTGTATATTTATTTTTAGACCATATTTCATCATCAGCATTTAGTCTATTCATAATTGAGGCGCTCAGAGGAACAGTGGCCTAATCCACAATTCACAATTTTTGCCAAAACGCTTTTATTATATTAAAGTTATTCCTTATTTAAGTATTTTCAGATGCAGAATAGCTTAAGCAACCAAAGCTTGAGCAACGTAGGTTTTTAATTTTTCTTTCTCCTATAGTTGCTCCACCTTCCCATTCCTCAAAAATTTGACGCATAATAATATGTTTTCCACCTACCTCTACCGAAAGTATACTTTTCCGGACCTGATTGTAGGGAGCAAAGTTGAACTTTTCCTCCCTAGGGAGGAAAATATTTTTCCTCCCTAGGGAGGAAAAGTAAAAGTGACGTCATGGTATTTCATTCATGAAATATAACTTATTGACGCCCTGTACAATAGCTATTTTCTATTACGTAAGTGTCTATACATTTTAACGTTTATTTAAAAACACTATGTATTTTGCAGAATGGTAAAAAAACAGTAAATTGTTATTCTGATTTAACAATGTTTACATTAATAATTTGACT
Source organism: Diabrotica virgifera virgifera (assembly GCF_917563875.1). NCBI lineage: Eukaryota > Metazoa > Arthropoda > Insecta > Coleoptera > Chrysomelidae > Diabrotica > Diabrotica virgifera. The sequence goes on from NC_065451.1 coordinate 52,471,805, forward strand.
TATATTTGACAGTTGACAGTTATATTGTACCTACTTGTTAATTTTAGTTCTAATAAATTTTGTTGGTTAGTTAGATAAATAAATTAAGTAAAAATGAAAAACTGACTTGTTATTTGAGGAAGGTGGAAAAACCATATGTATAACATGGGAGTAAAGTGCCTTTTCCTCCCTTAAATGATTACTGCCCTCCGCTACGCGTCGGGCAGTAAACTTCATTCTCGGGAGGAAAAGTAGCACTTTCCTCCCTTGTTATACAAATAGCTATTACTATATATATTGAATAGATTGGGGGATATTATACATCGGTGTCGAACTTACGATTTTAATTTTAATTTTTTTGAAACCACAATATTAACTCGTATATTATGTAGCGGTGTTATATAAATATATTAAGTTCTTGTAGCAAATAGATTAGATGTTCTGGCGTACCCATTTCTCTAAGTATATGTCACATTTTATCCCATTTTAAGTTATCCAAAGCCTTGGCGTCAACAAAGCACAAATATGTATCTACGGTAAACTCTCGAGATAATCATGGAGGAAGCACTGCGAGGAGATAGAACAGACTACAGTAGTGGCTAGACTCCAAAAGGTTCTCTCGAAAGAACCTAAGAGCAATATCGCCACGCTCCAAATGGAGTCAGGCCATTACACACAGACCAGTGAAGAGACGCTGAGGGAACTCTTCAATGTTCACTTCCCTGGGTCGGTCACCAGAATGATGACACCAGAAGTTCTACAGCAAGAAGGACCAGTTACCATGAAATATGGAAATAGGGGAAGCTGGAAAGCTGCAAAAGAGATGGTGACACCAGACGAAATAAAATGGGCAGTAAGTTCATTTAAACCATATAAATCACCGGGAACGGAGGGGATTTATCCTGTACTTTTGCAAAAAGGTACAGAAGCAATGTACAAGCAAATGTGTACAATACTTCGTGCAAGTATTGCGCTGGGGTATGTACCAGTTGCTTGGAGGTCGACAAGGGTAGCATTCATACCTAAGCCTGGTAAGGGTGGACGTATGACTGCTAAGTCCCTTAGACCAATAAGTCTGATGTCCTTTGTACTAAAGACATTGGAAAAACTGGTAGATAGACATATTAGGGATGGAATATTGGTTGAAAGACCAATAGAACAAGACCAATATGCATATAGGCCAGGTGTATCAACAGAAACAGCACTGCACCATCTAGTACGGAGGGTGGAGTATGTTCTGGAAAACAAAGAGGTGATGTTGGGAGCCTTTCTCGACATAGAGGGAGCCTTCAACAACACCTCATTCGATGCAATCACAAAGGCTATCCGGCTGAAAGGAGTGGATGAAATAAGCTGCAGGTGGATAGAATGCATGCTTAAAAGCCGCGTGGTATATTCGACACTGATGGGCGAGACCATGTCAGCACGGGTTGCCAGAGGATGCCCACAGGGAGGTGTATTATCTCCGTTAGTGTGGAATCTGGTTGTGGACGGACTGATTGGAACGCTCAACAGGAAAAAATATAATGTCCTGGGCTATGCAGATGATTTTGTCATTCTGGCTCAGGGCAAGTTCAATACAACTGTCAGGGATAACATGCAACAGGCCCTGAATGTAGTATCAAAATGGACAAGTGAGGTAGGATTGTCCGTAAGCCCTCACAAATCCAAAATAGTAGCCTTCACCAGAAGGACAAAATTAGAGGGAATAGGACCCTATAGGACTTATTAGTGGAGAGGGAGGTAAAATATCTCGGAGTCATAATAGACTCAAGGCTTACCTGGAATCAACACCTGGAACGAATAACCAAAAGAGCGATGGCCACTTTAATGGTGACCAGACGCACACATGGCAGAACATGGGGACTTAAACCGGACATGATGTATTGGATATACAACATGATGGTAAAGCCCACAATAACGTATGCAGCATTGGTCTGGTGGCCAAAGGTGCAACAGAGAAATGCTATAGAGAAGTTAGGCAAGATACAAAGGCTTGTCTGTCTCAGCATAACAGGAGCAATGAGAGGCACACCAACTGCAGTAATGGAAGCCTTACTAGACCTTCCTCCCTTACACATCACAGTGAAGGGCGAGGCAAGGATGGGGTTACATAGACTGCAGGGTAATCAAAGCAAAATTGCAGTGGGCAAAGGACACTGCAGCATCAATGATATATGCGGGGATCCAATATGGGAGATGATAACAGACCATTGTATTCCCAAATATAAAATGGAAATACCTTTTCAGGTGGAAATACACTCCAGAGAGGTATGGGAAGATCCTGGCAGACATCTGAAGTATGAGGGCCACACCTGGTATACAGATGGGTCCAAGACAGAAGATGGTTCGGGATCAGGAGTATATAGTGAGGATAGGAACTATAACGGTTCCATCCCACTAGGAGAATATACCTCTGTATTTCAGGCGGAGGTATATGCAATCCTGCACTGTGCACGGATAAACAGATTGAGGACTTATACTAATAAGAGAATCAATATCGGTTCAGACAGCCAAGCGGCCTTGAGGGCTTTAAAGAACCCAAGGATAACCTCAAGGCTTGTATGGGAATGCCGCGAAGAACTTGACACCCTGGCGGAACATAATGAGGTAAAACTCATTTGGGTGCCTGGACATCAAGGGATCGCTGGTAATGAAAAAGCTGACGAACTTGCTAGACGAGGATCAGCAACAGGATACTTCGGTCCAGAACCGGCACTGGGAGTGCCCAAAAGCACAATCAGAGACCGATTAAGAGGCTGGATACGAAGACAGCACAAAGAATACTGGGAAGAAATTCCCACGCAAAAGCATGCGAAGAGATTTATACCTCAGACATGCGCAAAAAGAGCTGAAGAACTGTTCAAAATGAACAGGAATCAGCTCAAAATTATTACAGGTTTCTTAACTGGACACTTTCCAGTAAAAGGACACCTACACACGATAGGACTATATAACGGAGATCTCAGCTGCAGACTATGCAATAGAGAGACCGAGACAGTCAGACATTTATTGTGCGATTGCGAGGCGCTGGATCGTAAGAGACAAGCAATATATGGAGACTGCAAACCAAGTCCGACAGTGTATGGCACTAACCCAATGGACCTTTACAGGCTAGTAAAGGGCACTGCATTATTGGATTGGGTGTCATGAAAACAAATGGAAGGAAGCACAATAAGCTGAAAAGCTGCAGTGGCACCGGGGTGCATGCACGGACGGCTTGCGGAAGAAAAAAAAAAAAACTCGAGATTTTTCGGTAATTTGACGAATATTAAGAATATGTTCTCTTGTTCCTCGACCTAGAACGGATCCGCATGGTTTGTGGAAATTTGTGGTAAGAGAATTGATTTTAGTCTTTAATTGGTGATGGTTAGAAGTACTTTGCTCGCGTGAGATATCAGGGCTATTGTAAAGTAATTACTGCAATCTGTAGGATAACCTCCATTCACTTAACTTATGACAATTAGTGATGTTAATATTCTTATTTTCTATTAAAATCTTCTTTACCATTGAATTTTTGTACCATATGGAATTCGGAGGAAACATTTCAGCGAGATCGCCGAAGTATTCAAGCAGCCCAGTTTCATTAACATGTTTTATACAGTTTTTTGCCATCTAGTCCATGTGGTGAGACCGCTCCCGTCTGAAAAAATTTCTGATTCGGTTTCTTTGTGGATCCTATTTAAAAATGTCTCCTTTAAACAAATCTGAAGGGTGCCGGGCGGAATTTTTGGGCAAAAATTTATTTAAAAAATATTTTTAAACAAATACAAAAAATCGCATTTTTTAGCTCAGATACATATTTTTTTAGATTATTTGGGTGATTCTAAACAAGAAAGGTATCTTGTGATTTTTCTCAAAAATTTATTGTTTTCGAGTTATGGGTGATTTAAAATCTGAAAAATGCGAAAATACGTATTTTCGAGGCTTAAACACTCCTATTTAAAAAAACCATACAGAAGTAAAAACTTCTTTTGTATATTGGTATAAAAAGTTTTATTAAAAAACATAAAAGTCCTCCAAAAGGATTTGCAAAACGTTTTCAATCTGAATCAGATCATCCTCAGTGCCTATAACGAAGTATTTCCGCGTTAAAATGAATGCAAAAGGTTAAACTTGTGACTAGGTTAAAGAAAAATGTGGCAATACTTACGTTCTGCTTCGTAAAAGAAACTAGCAACTTTTTGAAAAAGGTTACATCGATATTTATGGTTTACATAATAATTAAGTGGTATTTGTAGCGACTCCAAGTCGATGTTACAAGATGAAATGTGTTAGGAGTGCTCAAAGGACAACATGGTTCCCTGCTCGTTAAGAACTCGTGGTTCTTGCCAGTTCAATGGACACAGACCAACAAAAGTGAAGGAGATGACAATCCAATTATCAGACCGAAGTGACATGACAAGATAGGTAGTCAATTTTTGGTTATGAATTTCAAATTATTATTGTTGTTTAAAAAATTTGGATTATATATTAGTAACTGTATAAAATTGAAATTTAAATTATAATAATTAGATTTTATTGTAAAAGTATATAAGGCAACTCTCTACTCTCTGTTACAGAAAGAACTGTTGTTAGTGTTAGGTAGATAAAATGCTAGTCAGTGACGTCATCGGTGATTAAATTTGAGAAAGAAGGCAAACATTTTTATTTAGTTTGAAAGAAAAGAAAATTAGTTATATGTGCACCACCTATATAGGTACCAAGATAAGGTGTATATTAATGTTGTAAAAATAGCTAGGTGATGTTGGTTGCCTATGTATATGGTTGTAATGGTTATTGACAAATTGAAAATATTATAATTTAATTGGTTGTCTGAATTAGAGAACTAAAAACTAGAAAAGATAATGGAGCAAACAGACTGATGTGAAAGTAATGTATATTATTGTAAAGCTTCCCACCTAGGCGAGAAGATTGTTTAGCAAAATCAAGTTGAGAACGAGTGATGGTGGTTGCCTGATATTATAGGTTGAAATTAAAATTGTTTAATTAAAATTACTGAAAGAATATTAGTTGAATATATTGAATGATAATTACCTAAAAGATGTTGTCAGAAAATTTTTTTAAAAATTTTAAATTTTATAATTATGATTTAAAAGTCCAGTCAAAGATGGAATAACCTGAATGATAATATCAGACATGCAAAATAAATTATGTGTCAAACAATTGTTATTATTAAACTGAATGGATGAAGTTAATGAGTTATAACATAAGAGGCAACCATAGGAGATTGTTTACTCCTATTTAAATTAGTATTTTTGAGGTTTCCAAGTATCTAAATTGTAGTTTAAACATTCTTTTTCAAGATTCTGAAGTGTGACCGAGTCTAAATTAAATTTAGACCGTTGTTATTTAATTGTTAATTATGCGTGTCTATCCGATTTTTTTGCCGGTGCGGCGCAATCTATTTCAACAATCTCCTACTTTCCTTCACAAAAAAAAAATTTTAAGTTATTTTGGACATTCTAAATAAAAACGTTTTTTTGTCATTTTTCTCAAAAGTTAATAGTTTTAAAGATATAAGCGATTTAAAATCCAAAAAATGCAAAAATACGCATTTTCGGATTTTAAATCGCTTATAACTTTAAAACTATTAACTTTTGAGAAAAATGACAAAAAACTTTTTTTATTTAGAATGTCCGAAAGAATCTTAAAAACATATTTTTTGGAGGAAAATAGGAAATTGTTGAAATAGAGGCGCCGCATCGGCAAAAAATCGGATGGACACGCATAATTAACAATTAAATAACAACGGTGAAAATTAAAGTTAGACTCGATCACTCTTCACAATCTTGAAAAAGAATGTTAAAACTACAATTTAAGTGTTTGGCAACCTCAAAAATACTAATTTAAATTAGTTTTTAAGCCTTGAAACTCCGTATTTTCGCATTTTTCAGATTTTAAATCGCCTATAACTCGAAAACTATCAATTTTTCAGAAAAATCACAAAATACCTTTCTTATTTCTTCTTCTTCTTTAAGTACCGTGCCCAAATTTTTAGGCGTGGGTAGCTTCCATAACAATTTGCCGATATCGTTCTCGATCTTGTGCGGCATGTAACAATTGATCTGCTGATAAGCCAGTCCATTGACGAAGGTTTCGGAGCCATGAATATTTCTTTCGACCAATTCCTCTTTTTCCGTCGATCTTTCCATTGAGTATTAACTGCAGCATCCTGTATCTGCTACCTCTCATTATATGCCCCGTATATTCAAGTTTTCTCTTTTTTATCATCTTCATTAAGTCACCTTCGCCTTGACCTACTCTGTTTAAAACATCTCTGTTTGAAATGCGTTAAACCCAAGATATTCTGAGCATTCTACGATACGATCACATCTCAAAGGCTTCTAATTTGTTCATCATGTTAACCTTCATGATCCAGGTTTTACATCCATATAGTAATACAGGATACACAACACATAACATTTTAGGAACTTGATTCTTAGTTGTAAGTTCAGCTGAGAGTTGCTCAGAATAGATCTAAGTTTCATAAATGCTCCTCTTGCAATTCTATACGAGTTTTAATTTCTTCATCCGGATTTAGTGTCTCGTTTATCCAACATCCTAGGTATTTAAAATGGTTAACTTTTGTTATTGATTCATCACTGACAATTAGTTGCATAGGGCCGACGTCCTGTTTACTAACCACAAGTAACTTTGTCTTTGTTGCATTTATGTTAAGTCCGTTATTGGAGCATTCTCGAGTGACTCGATCTATAAGGAATTTGAAGATCTTCGATATTTTCAGCCATGATCGCGGTGTCGTCTGCATATCTGATGTTGTTAATAGTTTCTCCCCCGATTCGAACTCCACATTGTCTTACCAAGGCTTCATTAAAAATTATTTCTGAGTATACGTTAAACAAAGTTGGGAATAACACACCACTCTGTCTGACACCTCTTTGAATGCAAATTAAGTCTTTTTCTTTGTCGTCTACCAGAATAGAAGCTTCTTGATTCCAATATAGATGTTGTAAAAGTTTCAGATCTTTATCATCTACTCCAATCATTTTTAGATATTCAAACAACCTGTCATGTTGAACTCTATCAAACGCCTTCCCAAATCTATAAAGCAGACGTAAATTGGTTTTTGTACTTCCCATGATCGTTGAAGTAATGTTAACATTTGCTTGTTCCCAATCCTCTGAAACCGAATTGTTTGTTTTCCATTGTCTCTTCACATTTCTGCCTGATTCTATTAAGAATTATCTTAAGAAATATCTTGAGAGAGTGGCTCATGAGAATAATTAGTCTACAGTCTTTACATGATAATGTATTAGGTTTTTTTGGGAGTGGAATAAATGTAGACTCTAACCATATCTGTGGCATCATTTCAGTCTCGTATATATGGTTACAAATGTTTGTTAGTTGTGAGACATTGTCGTCATCCAGAAGTTTGATCCAGTCGGATGGTATTTGGTCAGGGCCTGGAGATTTCCCATTTTTGCTCTGTTTGATGACTTTCTCTACTTCCGCTTTTAAAATGCTAGGACCAGTATTCGTATACTTTGTAGTGTTAAGTGGTGGCCTCGTATCCAGGAAGAGCTCTTTTATATAGTTAGTCCATTCCTCCTTTTTTCCATCCAAGCCGATTCCATTTTACCTTTGGAGTTTCTCATAAAGTGAGAAGTTCTTTTTCTCTGAGTGTAGGTAATTTCTTTAAGCTTTTTATGTATAATAAACTCGTCATGTTTTCTTTGTAGTTCTTCCATTTCACGACGTCTTTGTTCCATCCACTCCTCCTTTGCTCGCTTAACCTCGTATTTTATTGGTGGATATATCTCTCTATACCAAATCTCGTCTTTATCTTTCCAATTTCTTCTTTGTTTAATAAGGTCTAGTATTTTATAAGTCATCCAATCCTTTTTCTTTATTGGGTCTTTTTCTGGTTTCAAAACTTCGTTTGCTATGGTACTTTCTTATTTAGAATGGCCCAAATAACCTAATAAAAAGACTGAAGTGTATTTAAATAAAATTTATAAGTTATGTAAGTTATATTAAGTTATTTACTATATTATTTATGTAATCAGAAATGTAAACATTTTAGCCCTAGGCCTACAAGGCCTGTTGCGCTTAATAAATAAATAAAACAAATAACCTATAAAATATGTTCCAGAGCAAAAAAAGTAATATTTTGTTTTGTTTAAAATAACTGTTCAAACAATTTCTGCCCAAAAATTCCGGCCGGCACCCTTCAGATTTGTTTAAAGGGGACATTTCTACATAAGAATCCGCAAAGAAACCAAATCAGAAATTTCTTCGGACGGGAGCGGTTTCACCACATGGACTAATCCAGGTTAGTAACTTGTCATGTTCTCTGTCATGTGCGCATTTCGATATCTTAGGTAGCAAGTTGTGTTGCTTTTTCCGCCTTTTTCCGATTTCGTCGGAAATTTCAAAACTTTTCTGCATACTCACTTTTTAGGTTTTACAGCAGAAGATGTTTATTTATGTTTGACATCATTTCCGTGACGGAGATATTGGCTGCACTACTATGATCAATTTTGTGATTTTTTAAAAATATTTAGATTGTGAACACGATAAAAAAAACTAGTATGACATAAAAGTTTGTATGCACCATGAGTATTAATAGATGTGTATTTACTCGGGAGATTTAAAAATACTCGGTCCAGAGGCATAAGTAGGTATCTTCTTAATGCCCTTGTTACATAAATAACTATTATAAAATCATTATTTCTTACCTTAAATCCGTCTGTAATATCAATATTCCAGCCAGTAAAAGAACTATTTGCAGATTTTAAAATATTAACACACTTTTGCGGACAGTTACGAATGTTTATGTTTTTTAATAGTGACTCTTGAGCTGATATTTCAAGTAGAACTGGTTTCCTATTTTTACCTTCGATGCCTTTACCATCCCAATACTTTTCTCCTTGTCCATTAATAACAGCATCTATAAGAAAATCTTTCATTGATCAACATGACTTCATAGTTTTTGCCTTATTCAAAAGGACCTCTCTACTACTATGTACGGAAATACAAATGTTTCTTAAGATTAACGCGTAAGAAGATTTTCGGACATATAAGTGTCTGCGAAAACTTTCTACGATTTCCATGTCGAATCTATTGCACGAAATTAAGTTTTATATTCGAAACGCAATTTTTTTTATAAACTCCAACAGGAATTTTATGATTATTGCTATCTGATCATTTACTATGGTCAATAAGCAAGTTAGTTTTACCTACAAAATATTACAACAAACTTATCTAATGTCATATTTAGCAATAATCCTTAGCCTCTAATACATAATACTACTACTAGCTAACGTGCACACTTTAGCCGCATTTTGCTCTGCTTTTTCACTTAACTCACTTATTTAACTTATAGCACCAACTAAAACGGCTTCGTCCTCTTAAGTCTTCTTATCTGGTTGGCGTTGTCTAGGAGTTTGATGGCCTCGACATTCACATGGTTGGAGAGCCTTTGTCTTTGTTCATGACTCTTTGCAAACTTACTTATTTTCTGGCTAACCGTATTCATCTGGAGGTCTCGATGAAGGTCACAGTTTTTGAAGTACAGTGGAACCCCGATAAGTCGGCCCCCGATAACCCGGAAGTCCGGCTAACCCGGACCGATTTTTATCAGACAAACATTTCAACAATAAAAATGTATTATCCGTTGCAAGATAATTAGGATGGAATTCCCCAGATTATTTTGTGCTTGATATCGACCCAGTCTCTTAATCTGGGGAATTCCATCCGAATTATCTTGCAAGGGATAGTATGTAATATAATATTTGAGAGATAATGTGTATTTGTGTAATTTGAACTATGTATACGATAGTAAAAATGTCTCATGGCACACGACGGTGGCGGCAGAGCGACGGTCATTGTCTCGGAATTATCGGAAACAACAGGCACATGTTATTCATTTATTTATCAAACTGTCTTAGCATTGTTTAAAAAAAAACTAAAAGACTATTTAAAAAATTATTTTATAAACAATGGTCTTAGTTTTCACTGTTCATAACATCGTTCCGATTGTTACTGTATTGTGTGTAGTACAGTCTTGTATTGTTTGTTTCCGTTTGCTTGTTTTTAATAATTTAGATGTGTAGGTACTGTGCATATATACAGGGTGTAACAAAGATACAGGTCATAAATTAAATCACATATTCAGGGACCAAAAATAGTTGGAATGAACCTAACTTACCTTAGTACAAATATGCACATAAAAAAAGTTACAGCCCTTTGAAGTTACAAAATGAAAATCGATTTTTTCGGATATATCAAAAACTATTGGCGATTTTTTATTGAAAATGGACATGTGGCATTCTTATGGCAGGAACACCTTTAAGAAAAATTATAGTGAAATTTGTGCACCCCATAAAAATATTATGGGGATTTTGTTCCCTTAAACCCCCCAAACTTTTGTGTACGTCTCAATTAAATTATTATTTTGGTACCATTAGTTAAATTCAATATTATTAAAACTTTTTTGCCTCTTAGTATTTTTTCGATAAGGCAGTTTTTATCGAGTTAAGGCTTATTTTTCAATATGTTTACATAAAAATTTTATGGGGGTTTTGTTCCTTTAAACCCCCCAAATGTTTGTATAAGTTCCAATTAAATTATTACTGCGGTACCATTAGTTAAACACAGTGTTTTTAAAACTTTTTTGCCTCTTTGTATTTTTTCGAAAAAGCACCTTTTATCGGGATGTGACTTCTTTTTTAATATGGTTCAAAATATCCTTAAAAATGTAAATCATAAATAAATGTTTATATTACCAAGTCGTACCATAATCGTACCACATACAAATATGTGGTGGATTTGACAAATATTCGAAATATCTCGATAAAAACTGACTTTTCGAAAAAGTACTAGGCGGCAAAAAAGTTTTAAAAACATTGTGTTTAACTAATGGTACTACAATAATAATTTAATTGGAACGTACACAAAAGTTTGGTGGGATTTAAAGGAACAAAACCCCCATAAAATTTTTATGGGGTGTCCAAATTTCACTATAATTTTTTTTAAAGATGCTACTGCCATAAGAATGCCACATGTCCATTTTCAATAACAAATCTACAATAGTTTTCGACACATTCGAAAAAAATCGATTTTCATTTTGTAACTTAAAAGGGCTGTAACTTTTTTTATATGCACATTTGTACTAAGATAAGTTAGGTTCAATCGAATTATTTTTGGTCCCAGAATATGTGATTAAATTTATGACCTGTATTTTTGTTACACCCTGTATATTTCATGTTATTTCAATTATAACGGAATTTATCTGTAAGTATACCGTATTTTATTAATTTTTACCATATTCTCCGGCTAACCCGGATTTTCGATAACCCAGATCGGCCGCGGTCCCGATTAATCCGCGTTATCGAGGTTCCACTGTACCATGGAGCGTTGACGATGTTCCTTAATACGTTATTCTGACATCGTTCATATCGGTTTAGGAATTGCTTATACAATAACAATTTGTTATAAGTAGACAGAGTGGAATTTTTCACATCAACCGGTACAACTTTCTGAACTTTATTTGTAATTCTTCCTTTTTTTTATTAATATGCGCTTTCCAACGTATTTTTGAATCTAATGTTATACCCAAATATTTTGCCGTATTTGCATAAGGTATTTGGTTTCTATGTGTACTGACTGAGATATGTTGTTCTCTTTTGTTAGTAAAATTGACATGAACAGATTTTGTTTAATACAATTTGATACGCCATCGCCTGGTCCAGATGTTAATTTGTTCAAAAGAATTTTGTAGCGTGGTTGGAGCTTCCTCGTAGTTTTGTCCCACTGCCTTTTTGGTAGAAACGCAATAACAAAATATTTTGTAAAAAGTATAAACATTTTCAATTTCTTTGCAACACGAAAATGCAGCAGCAACATAATATTCTGGTTAAATCGGAGAGTACAGGAAGAGTCTATACCGGTTTCGGAGGTTTTTTCCTCCTCATTAGTAGTCCCATATCCTCTTCTCTCCGATTTCCCCAGGTATCACACTTTGGGCCTTTCCGAATTGCAAAAAACGAAACGCCACGGATGTACTAGAGCGATCTACCGAAAAACAAAGTAACTTATTAATCGAAGTAGCACAGAAAACGACAATAAATATCGTTCCCATGCCACTAGATTGACAACAGGTGGAATACTTTCTTTGGTTACAACCTCCCGAGATTTTCAAAAATTATAAGTCATACAGAATGCCGAGGAAATTAAGATGATAGAATTTTAAATAATTCACAACCCATCTGCTCAGCGTGGTAAAAGTTCCAACAAGAAAGATTCCTTCGTACTCAACAAAAGAGTAAATGAATTAAAATGTATAAACATTTTCAATTTCTTTGCAACACGAAAATGCAGCAGCTGCATAATACTCTGGTAAAATCGGAGAGTGCAGGAAGAGTCTATACCAGTTTCGGAGGTTTTTTCCTCCTCATCAATAGTCCCATATCCTCTTCTCTCCGATTCCAAAATATTTTGTTATTGTCGTAAATTATTTTCTTAACACAGTGGTGCTCCTTTAGCAACAAAAGGATTTAAATACTGGCAACAGTTTTCAAGGCACTTAACAATAATTCACGAAACGAGTTAACTACATATTCAAAGTCATGGAAGCTTTGCAAAAATTAAAACTAATTTATAAAAAGGTAAATCTCTTGACGCACACCTTTAGAAAAGAGTAAATTAAGAAATCAGAAGATAGCAAGTTTTACTACAAAGGTAGTACGGCTAGAGTAATAGCCTGGGAGGTTGTATCAAATTTGACCTGATCATTTTTTAGCATGGCTGTTTTTTTTATGTAGTTAGGTATTCCAAAGCTTATTAAGAAATGATTTGTCAGCTGGCCCAAAACCGGAGCTTTTAGGCAAGAAAAGATAAAATTTGAAAGTAGATGGAAAAACCCTACCACTCATATTTGTCAAATTAGCTTACAACTTATATGTCAAATTCTTAGTGGTTAGGATACCTGGGTCCTGGCTTTCACCCAGGCGAATCGGGTTCGATTGATGGAGTCGGAAACCTTTTTTGTTTTTAAAATTGACATTTTCATTTGAAAAATAATTGTTTTTTAATATTACCACGTTTTTATTATTTATGCGACACAATATAAAAAAGTATCATCAAAACAATTATTTTTCAAATCAAAATGTCAATTTTAAAAACAAAAAAGTTTTCCGACACTGGGAATCGAACCCGACTCGCCTGGGTGAAAGCCAGGAGCCAAGTATCCCAACCACTAAGTCATTATGGATGTAAGTCACGGAGATAAATATTTTACAAATAAGTTGTAGGGTTTTTCCATCTACCTCCAAATTTTTTTTCTTGCCTAAAAGCCCTGGTTTTGGGCCAGCTGACACATCATTTGTTAATAAGCTTTGGAACACCTAACTCAATAAAAAAAACAGCCATGCTAAAATGCTCCTGTCAAATTTGAAACTACCTACCGGGCTATAAGACTATCTGAACAAGAAACAAATACATTCTGTATACAGCGAGGAGCACGGTAAGGAGACACCGTCTCTCCAAAACTATTCACGACGCTTTTAGCACACACTTGTAAGAAGGCAGATCTGAACGAATATGGTATATAGTATCAACATAAATGGAGAGAAGCGCAGTCATTTGATATTCGTAGATGACATCATCCTTATACCCGATAGTATGCAATAATAAATAATGAAAAAATTATATCACGCTTCTTTACGAGGTTGGACTAAAGATTAATATGAACAAGACGCAATTAATGACTAATCTGGTGCTAAATCGTAATAGTGTTATTGATGGAAGGGATATTGAGCAGACCTTGCATCTGATAAGTAATTGGGACATGAAATTCGGTAAAGAAGATTCGGGTAAAGATAACCAGACATGTGAGCTCCCGCGTCGGATAGGATTAGCCTGGGCAGTGTTTGGTAAATTAAACTACGTATTTAAATCGGACTTACCCATATGCCCATATGCCTCAACAGGAAAATCTTTGACCAGTGTGTGTTACCTGTACTTGCGTATGGAGCGGAAACACTCACAAAAAAGGTAGTGAACACGATTCGTGTAACTTAAAGGGCTATAGAGCACCAGATGTTGAGTGTCTCCCAGACAGACCGAATTACAAACGAAGAAGTTGTAGAACAAAAACAACAGATGTAGAAAGAATCGCGTAAGTAGAATTGGGTAGGATACGTTGCCAAGTTATCGTGGACAAAATGCCGGATAGATAGAACATATTGTCGAGTGAAGGCCACGAAAAGAAGCACTAAGGAGCTGAGCACGCCCACCAACATTGACCGACGTTCTGAAGCATGTTATTAGTCACTGGATATATGCACAAGACAGAGACAGATAAAAAGAGGTGAGGAAGACCTATGTTCAGAAGTGGACGCATGTTCAGAAGTGGACGCGTACAGGTTGATGATGATGATGATGACAACAAAGGATAATCAGTACTTATCCAAACACAATATATATAGCTCAGCGAGACTCGAGTTCAATACCGCATAAAAAAGTAATGATAATTTCCTTTAAATAATTCAGACCAAGCCATACCATCAACAAGCAGTGCGCCACTTTTCACTATTAGTATATCCCATGAACAAATTCTCCCGTTTCCGAATGCCTCACTTCGTAAGTCTGGTGGAAGGGGAAGAAAGCCAGTAAGACCTAATATGGTTCTAAGTACTACTTATTTTTATCATAATGGCTTGCAGAATTCACTCAAATTGATAAAAATTGCAATTGATTAGTCTTACCTTTTCTACCTTCAATGAACAAATTTGCCCCACTGATCCTAATCAGAGGTACTTCGTCTTGATATTTTACGCCAACTGTTACATTGCCATCAAAAATAAGATGTGAGTTGTCTTTTAAACTCAACTCCAAAGTTTGGCCAGATGGCACCCAAAGGTTTTTAACTGTAATGACGCTACACTTTTCTATTACTGGTAATACTTGGTCTATGGAGTTTATTTCACAATCGTATTCTTGAGCTAATACCACTCCAAGAAAAAATAGCACTAGTGACATACCTGTTTTAATCATTTTAAAACAATCAAACTATTGTTTAAAGTTATTTAGATTTTTGTACATGGGAGATAGATTGTTTAATTAATTGATTGTAGTGACATATGAGAGCTTATCATACTTTTAATCACTGTACAAAATATGTTTATCTAATCTTTCTTCATTGTATGATGTTTGTAATAGTCATCTTAAAAGTACATACATTCAAACACTATGATCAATATCAAATTATCATATCACTATTTTAACTATTTAATGTTACATTTTATAAAATTTATAAGTATTAGTTATTTCCTAGAAAATGAGGAGAAGAATTAAGAAAATATCTTCTTCTTAATGTATCTTCATCTTTACTGGCGGTTGGCTATAACTTGTAACGTTACAAACGTCACATCTTTACTATTTTATTTTTAAATAATTATTTTACTTTATTTTCTTTAATATTTCGTAAGTAATAATCTTCTTCTATTTGTTTTACCTGTTTTCTTCGTTAAAAACTCGTTGGCTCCCTCTTTTGTTATCCTCTATTTACTATATCTCTTTTCATCTAACATCTAAGTCATCATACTGAACGTACTTCATATATTCTTACTCTGTATGTCTTTTAATACGGAACATGGTTGTCCATCTCCTTATACTTTGCGCTGTCATATTTCAATGAGAGTGACAATAATGGAGAGGGCAAAATTAATTTATGTAAAGAAATGAGCCCATCATAACATCTTCATTTATTTCCAGACTTTCATCTCTTGTGGTAAGTTTTGTTCTAAACCTGAATTAATTTTTTATAATCATTTTTTCCTATACCTAACCTTCCATGTCGAAAAGCACATGTTTCATATTTTACATTCGTTCTATTAATATGCTTTTAGTAATCAAATGATTTGACTAGTCCGTCAGTATTAATTTTATTATACAGGGTGAGTCATGAGGAACTGTACTTACTCCTACCTCGTATAGAGGTTCCTATGGAGAATAACAAATGACCATTAAAAAGTGTCTGCTCCCATTTATGAATATACAGGACGAGTTTCGCATTTTGACAGAAATTTGTATTCTAGTCCAGTCGGGTTAGACGAATAACAGGCCTAACCTTGCATTAGGAGCTGCCCCAATTTTATTTTTTTAATCGTTAGAGGGGGTCAATAGTAGTGTAAATTTAAAATCTCGACTGAATTCCGCCTTTGCGTTTGCCGCCATCTTGATTTTAAACGGGAACCGTTTTTGCTGAATATCTCCGCCATTTTCAACTTTTCGACAAAAAGTATAACAACCAAAATTGTTGAAAATGTAATTTTCTATCATTTCTATTTTTACAATTTTTTCGTGCCATCGATATTTTCCGAGTTATAGCGGAAAATAGTGACAGTTATATATAAATAGAGCATAATTGAAGGGGTCGGGGTAATAAGGGACCTAAGCCTCATTTGAAAAGTTTTGAGTAAATCACGTTTAAAGTTTTTGACAAAATCCTGAAATCATATTTTTATATTTTATAATGTTTACCTTAATTCCTTACAGGCATAATAAATTATTAAATATATTTTTTCAAAGAAAGATACTAAATGAAACTGCATATTTTAAGAAAAAAATTATTAAACAAATAAACGTGGCTTATTACCTTTTTGAAAATAACAAAATGAATCATTCTAAAAGCAAGAATATACCTACAATATTATTTTTTATTAAAAAAAATCGGTTTCATCATCCCTGTCTACTTCCTCTGCTTCATCAACGTGGTTATAGTCTTGTTCAATGTTACTTGTACTGATTCCAATAATTCTGAGATAAAACTGCTGGTTTATGAGAGGAATATATTATAAATATTTCTTTATATCCTGAATTTTTTTAATGTTCAGTAGTATTGGTCCTCCATATATATTTTTTTAAGGTTTTTGTTGTCACCAAACTTTACAACCCTCTTACCAGAGCCGGATTTAAGGCAGTGGGGGCCCCTGGGCAGAATTGGTGTGGGGCCTTACCTCCTACCATTAAACAAATTGTTGTTATAACTATGGTATGGTTAAAGTCCGGGTACTTTTCGAGATTTTTTAACTGAAAATCCCTTGATTATGTCGGGCATGTCTAGTTGCTTTAAGGAATTGTGTTCAATGCTCATTATAAAGAGATTGTTCAAACGCTCTTGGCCTATCATAGACCGAAGTTGATTTTTAATTAAATTAAATTTTTAGAATGATCTCTCTCCACTGCAGTTAGTTACCATCAGAACTAAATATAAACGAAGTGTCACTACAACGTTTGGAACCGCATCATTCACATTTTTCTCTTTTAACCGTCGGCACATTTGAAGTTCTTTATTTATATTTGATAAGCCGATTTCTTCTTTAAATGAATTGAAAAATTCTACAAATTGTACTAGTTCGACACCTAGTTTTTTATCTAAATCATTGCTATAATTATCGGTAAGCTTCAGTGAGTGAGCTTCAATCTCATTGGGAGTTAAATTTTCCAAATAATATAAAAATCCAAAATTGGAATGAATGGATTGATATGCCGAAAGCCTATGACTTGAAGAGGAAATGAAGTGATCTATAATAGCTATAAAATTTTGAGTCCTAAATTTCTCTGATGTTGTCATTTCAGTCTCTGAAACATTCCTTAAAAGAATATAATTTTTTTAATTCATTTAAGTGCCGCCACTCCTGAATTAAGGTCAATATTTGGATCTTGGAGAATACGACTTGTGCTGTTTTTCCTCTCTAAGATTTCATTCCAAAATATTGCAAATATCCCTGTTTTCAGTAAACACACTCGATTATACAAACCATTTGTATCGTTACGAGTTTCAAATTGTTGCTCATCGTCTTTTGAAATTTTGGATAATACTCCTTTAATCTGATTATAGCCTTTAACTAGTTCTTTTGCGGCATCACTTCTAGACGACCATCTAGTAGTATTTACTCTTTTTTAAAAATAATAATATTTCTGCCATGGTCGGCGTTGCTCTCGCTTAAAGACGTTTTTAACCATTGCATTAACAAGTTGTATCTATATGTAGAGGAAGTGAAAAATACATAGGGTTCATACAGTCCTTCCAAGAAATCAAAGAATTCTATGGCAGCAAGACAACACTTAGCTGCAGCTTTAGCAACTAAATTTAGAGAGTGGGCGATACATGAAATCTGCAACGCCAAGATATTGTGTTATCTAAATTTTAGCTGAACACTATTGTATTTTCCACTCATAACTGACGCATTGTCGTAGGGCTGTCCCCTGCAGCTTTTCAAATCGATATCATCTTCTTGCAAGAATGTCTTAAATATATCTTCTGCTTTATGACCATAATTTGCCAAAAATACATTTTTAATAGAAGAGAAACCTTCCATTTAACGAAATATTACAGTTCATTGATTGACAAATATTATTATGTGTGAATATTGTGCTGATTTTTTTAGGTTGCTTTGTGGGGGCCCCAAAATATATGGGCCCCGGGCAGCTTCACAGCCTGCCCCCTTTAAATCCGGCCCTGCCTCTTACCAACATTTACTTCATCAAACGCTCCATTTAGGGTGTGTTTAATGAATATGGAATTTGGGTGTTCGCTATCGAACCAAGAAAGGACCAAGCCACCTACTAAATAAAATTCTTTTTTGGTCTTAAAACGTGTTATTGACAAACGAATTTAAATAGAATACTAGTGTTAATGGTTCTTAATCAATAAAAAAATTTTCAACAGGTTATTTATGGCTACGTTTTACTAAAAAAGTAAATTTAATGTTACTATAACTTATTAAGACACAAGCCACATATCCTACAGCAAGAAGGTCTCAAGCCACTAAAATGTTTACTTACCTTTTTCGGAGAAGATTCATCACTTTCACTGGAACTCGTGTGCGGAGAATATTCTCGATCCTTTACAGAATCGTCGGAGTCAAAATCCGAACCTGAACTACTGTATTTTTCCTTATAAAATAATTGTTTTTATTTCAACACTCTTCGATCATGTGTCGCCATGTTGATTTTACTGTGGCTTATGACGATCTTGCTTAAAAATTTTCCATGATTTTGCAAGTCGGCAACAAGGTCGTTATAGCCTGGTGACCACATCTATTGCCCAATAGCCATAAAATTTCGCTGGTGGCTTGAGACCATTGTTACGGAGCCCGTTTTAGTAAAATCTTCAAATTTCAAAAAATGTAGCTTAAGTCCCTTATTGCCCCGAGCCCTACAATTATTGAATTATATCGTTTATTGTTAGTTTGACGACAAAAATGTTCCTATACAAAAATAGAGAGAATTGAATTCTACACAATTTTAGTTTCTTTCATTTTTTTGCTAAAGTTAATATTTAAGGTAGTATGTATGCGATAATGGCTGAAGACCTGGTTGATTTTGTAGCAATTGTTTTTGTTCAATATCTACGCCATTTTCAACTTAAATTGTTCCAAATATGATTTCTTACAATTTCTTTTTAACAATTTTTTTCATTTGGTTGATATTTTCCGAGTTAAGTGGGAAAAAAGTAAAAAGTGGTGGGGGGAGCATAATTACTGAATTAAATCTTTTTTCCGAGCTGCCCCAAATTTTATAATTATATCCTTTAGGGGGATCGGAGATCAATAGTAGTGTGAATTTAAAATCTCGACTGAATTCCGCGGTTGCATTAACCACATATTGATTTTAAAGGAGAACCGTTGTTGCTTAATATCTCCTCCATTTTCAACTTTTCGACAAAAACGGTAGGAACTAAAATTGTTGGAAACGCAATTTCCTACAATTTCTTTTCCACAATTTTTTTATGCCCTCAATATTCTCCGAGTTAAGGAGGAAAATAATGGAAGCGGAGGGGAAGCATAATTATTGAATTGTCTCATTTATTATTAACTTTACGACATAATTGTACATAAACAAAAATAAAGAGAATTATATTTTATACAATTTTTGAAACTTCCAATGAAACATCAACCAAACTAAGTACATAAAAGACATAAATAATAACGTTTATGCATAAAGTTTACTTAATTTTATTAACTAGAGGGTTTTATTGGTTGAATTTGTCTGTCGATAATTAAGTTTCATGTCAGCTAACATATTCTAATATTTCAACAATTTTTTTTAATTTTGGACCCCGTTGGGGGGAATTTTCTCATTCCCCCCTCTTAGACCCGCCACTAGTTCTCTCGAAAAATTGTAGTAAATCGTAATTGCAACAATTTCAGTCTTTGAACATTTTGTCGAAAAGTTGAAAATGGGGAAGATATTGAACAAAAACTATTGCTTTAAAATCAATCGGGTCTTACGCTCGCGCTTTTATCGCATACGTACTACCTTAAATATTGATTTTATCAAAAAAATGAAAGAGATTAAAATTATACAAAATTTAATTCTCTTTATTTTTGTACAGGTTAAAATTAGTTGTAAAGGTAATAATGAACGAGATAATTCAATATATCAACAATTATAATTTAACTATCACAGTTTTTTCCCCATAACTCGGAAAATATGGACCGTACGAAAAAATTATAATAAACGAAATTATAGAAAATCACATTCTCAACAATTTCAGTTTGTGTATTTTTTGTAGAAAAGTTGAAAATGGCGGAGATATGGAGCAAAAACGGTTCTCGTTTAAAATCAAGATGGCGGCTAACGCAACTGTCAAATTCAGTCGAGATTTTAAATTTATACTACTATGGACCCCCCTAAAGATTAGAAAAATAAAATTTGGGGCAGCTCCTAATGCAAGGTCAAATGGAATCCCGACTGGGCTATTCGTCATAATTTATGAACGGTTAGATCGATGTGTCTCTTATTTTGGTCAATCATTACACTATTACCAGCTAATCAACTGATTTATTTAAATTAGAAAAAATCAGGCCCGGCTATAAAAAATTAGTTTGTTTGTTCTTAGAAAAAATTTCACCCTGTATAAGTTTTTTGAAAACTCGAATATGAATTTTACAAATTAGACAAATAGACAATTAAAATGGCATATTTATTTTTCCCCACACGATTACTTAATTTTTTATAAAAAAAGCAAAGACTATGAATTAAAAGTTGGGTAAAGTGAACCATAGATTTAAAAAAATTAACTTTTATTACAAAAATTATTTTTTTAAACAAATATTTAATTTATGTTACCACCCAAACAAGTGATTTATTCAAACTAGAAAAAAATAAGCTCCGGCTTTAAAAAATTAGTTCGTTTGGGTCTTTGAAAAAATTTCACCCTGTATACGCTTTTTGGAAAGTCAAATATGAATTTAACAAATTAGACAAATAAGCAATTAAAATGGAATATTTATTTTTTTCCCTACACGATTACTTAATTTTTTATAAAAACATCAAATGTGACTATGAATAATTAAAAGTTTGGTAAAGTGAACCACAGATTTAAAAAAATTAACTTTTCTTAAAAAAATTAATTTTTTTTTTTAAGAAATATTTAATTAATATTACCACAAATATCAACTGATTTATTCAAACTAGAAAAAAATCAGGCCCAAGTTTAAAAAATTAGTTCGTTTTGGTCTTAGAAAAAATTTCACCCTGTATACGCTTTTTGAAAACTCTAATATGAATTTTACAAATTAGACAAATGGGCAATTAAAATGGCATATTCATTTTTTCCCACACGATTACTTAATTTTTTATTAAAAAATCAAATTTGTCAAAATCGGAATTTTAACCTAAAAATGAAATCACGGTTTAACTCCCTACAACTCTGTTCCATTTTAGTATTTTTTTTCTGAGATTTTTGCAGCACATATCTCTTACCATTGTGAAGACTATGAAAATTGTCGTAGACTTTCAGTCTTCTTCTCGTAAAAGTTATGAATTTTTAAAAAAATAGGTGCAGATTCGTGAATTGCAAAGTTAAATCGCAAAAATTAAGTGAAAAAATTTAAAATTTATCTATTTGATCACGTCTATGTCAAACTATAGAGTCCAAAGAAAAGTAATGGGGAGGTTTAGATCTAGACGTGTTATAGAAAAAAAAAATGGTAAAACTTTTAATTTTAATAAAAACGTTGTTTAATTTCTTTATTTTTATGGACAACCGAAGTAATCATGTGGGGAAAAGATAAATATGCCATTTTAATTGCCGATTTGTGTAATTTGTAAAACTGATATTAGAGTTTTCAAAAAGAGTATACAGGGTGAAATTTTTTCTAAGACCCAAACGAACTAATTTTTTAAAGCCGGACCTGATTTTTTTCTAGTTTGAATAAATCAGTCGATTCGGTGGTAATAGTGTAACGATTGACAAAAATAAGAGACACATCGATCTAACGGTTCAAAAATTATGACGAATACAAATTTCTGTCAAAATGCGAAACTCGCCCTGTATATTATTAAACAATGGGAGCAGAAACTTTTAATGGTCATTTGTTATTCCCCATAAGGGCCTCTATATGAGGTAGGAGTATGTACAGTTCCTCATGACTCACCCTGTATTTCTTTGCCAATTTTTACATTTTAAGATTATCTGGCAAAGGTACACTTTGGTTTTTAACTTTATGTTTGATATGTTTTATCTTCTAGTTTTTGGAAAGAAATCAAACTTTTCCCTCTTCGGGAATTCTGGGTCTTCATCACCGGTGATGTCACTTATAAGGCCAAGATAACAGGGTGCATCCAGACTGCATTAACCACCAACTGTAGCAACACTCAACATCTTTCGCTGCATTGACCTGAGGCCATCCATCTAGTCCAGGTCGAGAGAAGTCAACAACTGTACCATTCGACATCAAGAAGTTACCATCGAACCAGATACCACAAGCCATGCATAAGTATAATCCAAGAATTGTTAGTTTTTGGCAAGAATTTTAATATATAATTTGTTAATGCATTTAATATAATAATATTTGTATTATTAGTCCATGTGGTGAGACCACTCCCGTCTGAAAAAATTTCTGATTCGGTTTCTTTGTGGAATCCTATTCAAAAATGTCCCCTTTAAACAAATCTGAAGGGTGCCGGGCGGAATTTTTGGGCAGAAATTGTTTAAACAATTTTTTTAAACAAATACGAAAGATCACGTTTTATTGCCCTATGACATATATTTTTAGGTTTTTTGGGTCATTCTAAACAAGAAAGGTTAGACGATATTCTCGTCACTGGTAAAAATAGGGAAGAGCATTTATCAAGGCTGGAGACAGTTCTTTTTAGGTTAGAAAATGCAGGTTTAAAATTATCTGTAGATAAGTGCGAATTTTTTAAAGAAAAAATTACATATTTAGGCTACGATATTGACAAAGATGGTTTACATACCTCTGAATCTAAAATCGAGGCAATTGTCAAGGCGCCGACGCCTACTAATATGAACAGTTTACAGTCATTTTTAGGGTTAATAAATTATTACGGCAAATTTGTTAAAAACCTATCTACCGTGCTAAATCCTCTTTATAATTTATTAAAACAAAAGGTATCATGGAATTGGTCAGTTGACTGCCAAAATGCATTTCTAAAAGTTAAACAAATTTTAGTGTCAGCACCGGTTTTAGTACATTATAATCCCGAACTACCCCTAAAATTAATAACTGATGCTAGTGAGCAGGGGGTTGGAGCGTTAATCTCTCATGTAATGCAGGATGGTACGGAAAAAGTAATTGCATACGTCTCACGTACACTATTAGACAGGGAGAAAAAATTTTGTACATTAGAAAAAGAAGCATTAGCGGTTGTATTTGGGTTATGTAAATTTCATAACTATTTATATGGAAGAAAATTCACGTTAGTCACGGATAATAAACCATTGGCATATATTTTTCATCCAAATAAAAAAATACCGGAATATTCAGCTAATAGATTGCGAAGGTGGGCCATAATTCTATCTAGTTATCAATATGATGTACAAGTAGTAAAAAGTGAAAATAATCCAGCGGATATGTTGTCACGATTTCCGCAATTATTGAAAATAATTCAGTTGAAAATGTTGAATTTAATTATGTTGAGTATTTTTCAGAAAATTGTAATTTTACTATTAAATTGGAAGAAGTTAGGGAGGCAACCAAAAATGATAAGGTTTTATCTGCGGTTCGCAAATTTATTGATGTGGGTTGGTCTATAAACAAAAAATTTGCAAAAGATTTTAAATTTAAGTCATTTTATAAAATTAGGAATGAATTATCTATCGAGTCAGATTGTTTAATTTGGAATAACCGAATTATAATTCCGTCTAAATTACAACAAAAAATTTTACAAAGTTTACATTCATCACACATGGGCGTAGTTAAGATGAAAAGCTTAGCGCGATCTTATATTTGGTGGCCTGAATTAGGAAAACAAATTGAAGAAATATGTAAAACTTGTGAAAACTGTATAAAATTTAAGAATGTACCTGACAAAACCGAAATTCAATCGTGGCCTTGGCCGAAACGACCTCGGGAAAGACTTCACTTGGATTTTATGGGTCCATTTTTGAATAAAAACTTTTTAATAATATTAGATGCTCATAGCAAGTGGATATAAGTATTTCCCATGAGTTCAATAACTTCTGCCATGACTATAGACGTTCTACGGTCATGTTTTGCACGTTTTGGGTTGCCGTGTCAAATGGTAACCGATAATGGTAGTTCTTTTTGTTCGGATGAGTTTCAAAATTTTTTAAAAAATAATAATATTGTTCATATTACTACTCCCCCATATCATCCTTCATCTAATGGCGCTGCAGAAAATGCTGTGGAAACAGCAGAAAATGCTGTGGAACCAGTAAAAAATGCTTTAAAAAATTTTTTAGGTGATAAAAAAAATGTACACCTTAATTTAGCATTAAATAATTTTCTCTTCGATTATCGCTCCACTCCTCATTGCACAACTAAGGTAAGTCCTGCAAAATTAATGTTAAAAGGGAACTTAAGGACAAGATTTGACATTTTATTACCAGGTGATCGAAAAAATTTAAGAAATCATGTAACTACAATACAAAATAAACAAAAAATGTATCCTAGCGGTAAGAGATTTTTAGTGTTTCAGCCTGGTGAACAAGTGACTGTGCGCGACTATCGTAAAAAAATACGGTTGAGTGGATAAAAGCCGTAGTTTTAAGGAAAATCGGAAAAGTAACATATATTGTTAAAATTCCTGAACTAAATGATGTTAACTGGAAACGTCATTTGAACCAAATTAAAAAATTTCATATAGTGGAGTCTTCATTACTGAGTGGTTCAAATGAAGTTTCTCCTATTGTAGATACTGATGTAAATATTGTAAATAAAGAGAATTTAAGTAAAGAAAGTACTGAACGGCCTAAAAGAGTGGTCAAACCCATAGATCGTTTAACGTATGAGTAATTTCTTTTTTATTATTCTGTAAATACTTATATTTGTTTTACTAGTTAAAAATAATTTTTTTAAGGGGGAGATGTTGGATATTGTAAAGATAGTTTTAGTAGACCACTCTGTAAAACCTATTATTATATATATATATATATATATATATATATATATATATATATATATATATATATATATATATATATATATATATATATACTATATATATATACTATACTATATACTATATTTATTGAACAATAAACTTGATTAGTCAAAGTATTGTTTTGTTTGCTTCCATTCTGAATTTTTATAGTTCATATTTAAGATTAGGTCAAGACGAACACACACCTTAAGAGACTGAGCTAAGCTAGGGTGAACGATAACTATCTTGGTTGGTTGAAATATTATTTTCGAATGGTATTTCAATTAGCTGGGGTGGTCCATCATTTTTGCTTCAAACTACGGTAAATTTATCTCTATCTTGATTTGTTCTTGTCGAATGTGTGTCCATGCCTATCCAGTTTCTTACATTCTTCAGCAAGGAGGATATTCTTCCCCCTTGACCACTTTTTCCCTCCACTTTTCCTTCCATTATGAGTCGTAAAAATTTGTATTTATCTTCTCTGCAAATATGTCCTAGATAACTCGTTTTCTGTTTTTTACAATATTTGGGAGTTGTTCTCTCTCAGTCACCATTCTCATAACCTTCTGTGACTAACATTGGGTCTGCTAGACGGACCACTTAGAGCCGGATTTAAGGCAGTGGGGGCCCCTGGGCAGAATTGTTGTGGGGCCTTACCCACTACCATTAAAAAAATTGTTGTATAAAATTGTTTAAAAAAGTGTGGTACCTACACAGCCAACTATAGGGCTCTCCCTTTTAGCAATTAAAAAAATGTTCATCTACTTTTATACATATATTTTTAAATAATAAATAATACAAGCGCTGTATCTTCTACAGTGAAATATTAAAGGTAAACATAGTAAAATGTATGGTTAAAGTCCGAGTAGGCCATTAAAATGTTACATTTTTTAGGCCATAACTTGCATTTGTAAGAGGAGTCAATTTTATTTCTTTAGTGTGTAGGTGGTATCAGTAGAAGCTTAAGTTTAAGTTTTTGGGGTCGGGACCCTTGTCCCCCGGCCGCCATCTTGGAAATGGGGTGCAAAGGGGTTTCGCGCTATATCTCGTAAACTACCAACCCTACGGAAAATCTAATTAAACATAAAATGTAGCAAATTAAATTTTCTACAATTTTGTTCTATTACTTTTTATCGTCAAGTGACCAACAAAAAAGATATAAACAAAAATAAGTAAACATTTTTTAACAAGTTTCTTTTTGGAGGTTATAACTTTTTTTTCAGTTCATTTTAAAATAAAATAGCAGTATATCAATTTTGTAGAGGGTTTTTCAGCTAACAATTTACACTATAAGGTTATTTAATTATATTTATGTATATGAATTTTACAGCGCTCCAAACTTGACCAGATGCTCGAATGCTCACAGGGATACATTAAAAAAAAAGGTTAGGCTTACTTTTCTATCTATATAAATTTCTTATTCATACAATTTATTATGATTTTAACATTCTTATGCTATTATTAATGTGTTTTTGACCTTTCTCCCCACTATAAAACTTATAACCGTAAGCATATATAGAAAAGGCCCAAGAAGTTGTTTGAGGACAAATTCTTCGGTCCAGAAGAAGAATGACGCAACTGCAAAATACAAAATTTTTAAGAAGAACAAAAAAAACGATTTTTGATATTAAAATTATAAAGTGTGATCAAAATTAGCCATCCACCACACCGTGACCTGAATCTCGAAATATAAGCGTTTTTTGGGGTGTGCCGCTTGTTTATGAAGTAACATAACTTTTTTCCTATTGTATATTTTGATCTAAAATTTTCCAAGAAACTTCTTCATAAATCAAATTTTATTGCTGTGTTCGTAGAATTATAAACTAAAAAGTTTGTCATTCAACTTTTTTAACTAAACATGAAACTAACAAAAAATGGTGACAAAATGTTTAAAAATTAACAACTCCTTTTATAATCTGTTTAAACATTTTGTACAAATTTCATTGTTATCTAAATACCTCAAAAATGTCACAGTAAAAGTTTCAAAAGGAATTATTTACAGCGGCGAATGATACAGCGAGGTAAATTTGAAAAATCATAAAAATTAATTATTGGCATTTTTGTATAAAATTTGACTTTTGAACATGTTTCACGAAATCTAGATAAAAATAAACTTTATATTCGGATTCAGCGACCTCGAAAACATAAAAATGACTAACATTCGTCATTCACCTTAAATTTGATTTTCGTGGTCGGCATAACGTAATTTTCATTTAAGTATTGTTTTTATTGTATTCCTATGAGAATTAGAGAATCTGGTCAAATTTGGAGCGCTGTAAAACCTAGATAATAAATAAAATTAAACAACTTTTTAGTGAAAAATGTTCATCGAAAAATCCTCTACAAAATAGCTATTATGTTATTTTATTGTGAAATGAACGGAAAAAAAGTTATAACCTCCAAAACGAAAGTTCTTACAAAATTTTCTCTTATTTTTGTTTATAACTTTTTTGTTGGTCACTTGATGATAAAAAGTAATAGATGTAAAATTGTAGGAAATTTAATTTGCTACATTTTAAGTGTAACTAAATTTTCTGTCGAGTTGCTAGTTTAGGAGATACAGCGCGAAAGCCCTTTGCAGCACTTTTTCCAATATGGCGGCCGGGGGACAAGGGTCCCGACCCCAAAAACTTGAACTTAAGCTTCTACTGAACCCCCCTACACATTAAAAAAATAAAATTGACTCCTCTAAGAAATGCACACTAAATGTAACATTTCAATGGATTAGAGTACTTTTCGAGATTTTTTAATTGAAAATTCTTTGATTATGTCTGACATGTCTAGTTGCTTGAAGACATTGTGTTCAATGCTCATTATAGAGAAATGCCTTAAACGCTTTTGGCCCATTGTAGACCAATGTCGATTTTTAATTAACTTAAATTTTAAGAATGATCTCTCTCCACTGCAGTTAGTTAGCATCAGAACTAAATATAAACGAAGTGTCACCACAACGTTTGGAAACGCATTATTAACTTTTAACTATCCGCGCATCAAGTTATAACATAACTACACGCGTGGCGTACTTTATACGCCACAAGAAAATGCACTTAAAACAGCGGATTTGTTTATTTTTTTTTTGAAAATATACACTTAGTTGTTTGTTATAAACCTTATTCGGTATCAGAGAATACTTAGAGTTCGTTCTCAGTAAGCCAGTTGGGATTTATAACTGAAATCTGATTCCATGATAAATAAAATTACCTACTGATAATTTTTTTTTAAATGTGATTTTTATATGAAAGACAGTATTGTAAGTAAAGAAAAATATATTTTGTGCCATAATACCTTAAAAACAATTGAAATATGTACTTATATATTACTACTTATATTACTATAATCGTGGCGCATATTGTCCACCACGGGAAACAACAAATACTAAAATGTAAATAACGATCTTCCCAGAACGCCGATTATAACGAAACTAAAACCAATTGTAAAAGACATTCCAGTGGTATGTTAGGTACATAAACAAGGTCAAATATTAAATTTTTAAAAATATTTGCAGTAGAATTCTTATATCTGGCGTACAAAATACGCCAGCGCGTGTAGTTAAAGGTTAAGATTCTTTTACACTTGAAGTTATTTACTTATTTGATGAGCCGATTTCATCTTTAAATAAATTGAAAAATTCGAAAAATTGTACCAGTTCTAAACCGAGATTTTCATCTAAATCAGGGCTGGCCAACTTAATTGGACTCGAGATCTACTGTCTGCCTTTCTAATTCTTTACGATCTACCGACTAGGAATTTTCGTAATATTTAGGACGGGAATAGGTAGGTGAGTAGATAATTTTTCCTTGTCAGCGATCGACTGACCTAGGGGCCGCGATCGACGGGTTGGCCACCCCTGATCTAAATCATTGCTATAAATGTCCGTAAGCTTCCTTGAGTGAGCTTCAATTTCATTGGGAGTTAAATTTTCCAAAAAATATAAAAACCCAAAATTGGAATGAATGGATTCATATGCAGAAAGCCTCTGACTTAAAGAGGAAACAAAGTGATCTATAATAGCGATAAAATTTTGAGTCCTAAGTTTCTCTGATATTATCATTTCAGTCTCTGAAAAAATAATATAAATTCTTTAAACGATCTGCCTAAGTGCCGCCACTCCTGAATTAAAGTCAATATTTTTTGGATCTTGAAGAATACGACTTATGCTGTTTGTCCTCTTTATGATTTCATTTCAAATCCAAAATATTACAAATATTCATTTTTCCAGTAAACACATTCGATTATACAAACTATTTGAATCGCTATGAGTTTCAAATTGTTGCTCATCGTCTTCTGGAATTTTGGATTATGCTCCTTTAATCTGATTTTTTACTTTTAACTAGCTTTTTTGCGGCGTCAGTTCTAGATGACCATCTACTCTTTTACGAACAATAATATTTCTGCCAAGGTCAGCGTTGCTCTCGCTTAAAGACGCTTTTGAATATTCGATTAACAAATTGTATCTATATGTTTGTGGAGGAAGTGAAAAATACGAACAGTTCATATAGTCCTTTCAAGAAATCAAAGAATGCTATAGCAGCAGGACAACACTTTAAATTTAAAGAGTAGGTGCCACACGGAATCCACAACATCAAGATATTATGTTATCTAATTTTAGCCTGAACACCATTGTATTTTCCACTCATAACTGACACGTTGTAGTAGGACTGTCCGATGCAGTTTTATAAATCGGTATCATCTTCTTCAAAGAATGTCATTAGAGAATTAAATAGGAGGTATATCTTCTGCTTTATAATCGAGATTCGGCAAAAATACATTTTCAACGGGAAACGAAATAGGGGAGAGTGGTCTATGCTGGGACATGGTTCATAGTGGGACAAATGACCTGGCAACCTTGTAAATTGCGTCGAACACCTCAAATCACTTGTGTTGAGTTATATGTTCAGACACGTTGTGTTTTGTGATTAATTTGCGGTTTCCGGTCGATAATAAGAGAAATATTTAATATTTTCAATAAAAAGGTAAGTAAATATATATCATTTCTACATTTAGAGTCAAATAATTTCGTTTATAACTTTTTTATTAGTAAATATTTTAAAAACATACTTAGTATGTTTTGAGGTTATGATATGAGAGAGTAGATCGGCTAGTAAATATTTGTTTTCGTGTTGCCAATTTTAAGTAATCAGTTAGAATTTATTTTTCGTGGAATGGTTCATACTGGGAAATATCTATGTGGTGCATACTGGGACATCTAAAAAAGTGGTCTATACTGGGACGCATGTAAATAGTGTATGTTTTAAGCGTGTTTCTGATGATTTTTATTTAAAAGTAGGTTTCTAATTAAATATTTTTATCTTTTGTATATTTAAAACATATCAATGTTGCCAAATTGAATAAAAAACAATTAAAGATGATAATTTTTATATCTTGTTTAATTTTGTTACAGATTTTTTAACAATGCCTAAGTGGGCGAGGGGAAAGCTACAAGATCATTATGAAGATAATGCGATACTTCACTTGGAAAGAGCAAACCAGATAAAGAAAGCGGTCCTACAAGTAATCAGCGGTCAGAAAACCTTAAGAGAAGCAGCAGCAATAAACTCTATATCAAAATCGGCTTTGCAGAGTCATATTTCAAAATATAAGGCTCTCTCAGGTGATGAAACAGAGAAGTATGATTTTACACAAAAACATGGGTATAAATCCGTATTTACTGAAGCACAAGAAGCTATGTTGGCACAATATTTACTTGATGCCTCTATGTGCTACGGTTTAACTGAAAGAGAGACTAGAATTTTGGCTTATTCTTTTGCCATCACAAATTCAATTGTTATACCAGACTCTTGGAATTTAAATGGTGCTGCTGGGACTGAATGGATGAAAAATTTCCGACATCGTAATTCGCGGTTGAAGTTACGCACACCGGAAGCTACCAGTTTGTCTCGTGCGACAAGCTTTAACAAACACAATGTTAGTGAGTTTTTTAAAAATCTAACGAGTGTGCTTCAAAAGTATAAATTTTGTGCAAGTGACATCTATAATTTAGACGAGACCGGAGTTACGACTGTTCACAAGCCTCCAAAGATATTAGCGCAAAGTGGTTGCAAACAAGTCGGAAAAATCACTTCGGGAGAACGAGGTATTTTAGTAACAATGTGTGCTGTAATATCTGCAAATGGTACTTTTATTCCACCATTTATGGTTTTCCCAAGAAAAAAATGTATCCCAAAAATGTTACAACACGCTCCTCCTGGTTCTGGTGGTTCCGCATTTCCTTCAGGTTGGATGACTGCGAACACGTTTTCAGAATGTTTGGATCATATTATCAAACATACTAACTGCTCTCCTGCTAAAAATATATTAATTATATTGGACAATCATGAAAGCCATTATGCAGTTGATGTTTTAAAGAAAGCAAAAGATAATGGCATAGTATTATTGACCATACCACCACACTGCAGTCATCGGCTGCAGCCTTTGGACGTTTCCTGCCATGGGCCCTTCAAGTCATACTACAATAGAGCATCTGATGAATGGATGAATAATCACCCGGGTACACCTTTAACAATTTATAACATAAGTGAAATTGTTGGTAAAGCATTTCCTTTAGCCTTTACCCCAACCAATATCTTAAAAGGTTTCCAGAAAACTGGAATTTGTCCGCTGAATTCCAACATTTTTACAGACCAAGATTTCATGATGTCTTATGTCACAGATCGGTCGTCTGAAGTTGCAGCTTTACCAAATCAGAACCTCAAAATACTACAACAAACGAAGCAAATACTCCACCCCAGTCATCTACTGAGGTTCATATTGTTCCCATAGAAAAGATATCAGTTGATTCAAATGAAATTAATACTGCCTATTTTGAACCTTCTGATTTATCTCCAGTAGCTGGACCTTCTCATTCTAGAGCATCAATATTAATAACACCTGAAGTCATTAGGCCTTATCCAAAAGCACCTCCTAGAAAAAATACCACCAAAAGAAAGAAGGGACAATCACTAGTACCTACAGACACTCCTATAAAAGATAAAATAGAAGAAGAGTATAGACAAAGACAAGAAAAGAAACAGTTAAAAGAAAACAAGAAACAGAAAGTCACAAAACAAGTGTTTGGAGCATTACAAAAAATAGAAACTAAAAAAAATAAGAACATATGTAGTGTAGATTTATTACCTTACAAAAGATACAAACGCCAATCAAGCTCTGAAGAGTCCGAAACAGACGACGACATGGAATTCAACGCACTTTGTGACGATGAAGACAATGATTTAGAGCCAGATATTCATATTGGCGATTTTGTTATTGTGAAATACCCTACCAAAAAAACTGTTCGTCATTATGCTGGATGTGTTGAAGATATTATTAACGGTGAATATGTGATTTCTTTCCTTCGTAAAACATTGGGTAATACATTTACTTATCCCGAGAAAGAAGACATAGACACAATAGAACAAGATAGTATTGTTAGGATTTTACCAAAACCTAGAGCAATAGGTTCAACGGAACGTTCAGCAAATCAGCTACAGTTCCAGTTTGATTTTTCTACATATAAAATGTTTTAAATGCTTTGTGTAATCTTAATTTTTATATAAATAAATTTCTTAATATTTTTAATATTGATTCCCCATGAACACCTACTTATCTCCTGCTTCAACTATATGGTCCCAGTATGGACCATATGTGTCCCAATATAAACCAATAGGAGTCCCACTATGAACCAATATTGGTCCATACTGGGACAAATGGTTCATACTGGGACAATGATTATGCAGTCCTTTCTATTAACTTTATCTAAAATTCCAATTGACACATAATCGAGGATATTCAAAGCAGTGATTTTATACGTTCAAACCTTTAGAAAAATAAGAGATGCAACCGAAAGACTGAAATGTTCAAAAGTGTCCCACTATAGACCACCCTCCCCTATCACAGTTAATTGATTGCCAAAAATTGTTCTATGTGAATAATGTGCTCCTTTTTTCAAGTTTCGTACTTTGTGGGGGCCCCCGGAATGTAGGGACTCCGGGCAGCTGCCCAGCCTGCCACCAATTAAATCCGGCCCTGGAGAGTTTTTACGATTATATCCAAATTGTCCGTTATGTATCTTCGCCGCCATCAGTAGCACGAAGCGTTAATAACCGCTATGAATTCCAAGATTTTATTGGTTAGAACTACCCACGTGATATCTGTGTTCGTATTGGTCAAATGATTAAGAATGACAGAGCGGGATATTTAAATACCAATATTGTATGCAAAGTGTTGTTTCAAGAAAACAAGTCTGCTGACCGAGGATAACGGATAAATATTTCTTGTTTATCTTACAATTGACAATTTTTGTGATAGAAATAAAAGTGTGGTAGAAAATGAATATTGAAAAACAGTACCTATTGATTAAAAAAAAACACTATTTATTCGTTTCTACTAGTCTGCTTTCTAGACTGTAGGTAGTCTCATAAAATATTTCTTTTATCTCATAAAAAATATAAACAATTATTTTATAGTAATAATATTATTTTAATTTATTTCAGTTGTTCAATACAAACACAGCAGCACTAGAATAGGTCTTATAAATTAAATTATAAATGCATGAAAATTAAAAACAGATAATTTACATAAAAGTAAATATACTGGATATGGGGAAAAGTAATTTAGGGGAAATTATATGTTATATTATATAATTATGATTTTCTTCGGCATTTTGTGAAATATAGGGCATGTTGTGTCTTGTGTCCGTTTAGCCCGGCCGCACATCAAAGAAACATGAAACGTAAATTACGTTTCATGGAAATAAACCACTGCTAAACAAATATATATCCGGCCATTTATGAGACTCTCCGAAAATAAAAATGTGTCATGAGCATGAATCACACTCTTTTCATTAGTAGGCGGACTTTGAGATTTTTTTAGCAGTGTTTTCTTTTCATGAAACATGTTTTTCGTTTCATGTTTCATGTTTTTCGTTTCATGTTTCTTTGGTGTGCGGCTTGGCTAAAAATGTCTGAAATTTCATGTTTCATTTACATTTGGATTTTTAAACGTATGTATCACTTATTAATATGTTGCTACGATTTTTGTTTCTTTGTGGAGAAAAACCGTTTCTGTGGTTCAATGTTTTTACATATTGAAACTTTTAAAACACTTCAATTTTTTTATGCAAATTTTGTTTAAATTTTTTGTTGCATGTAGGTATATTTGACAAGACAATCTAAAAATTTCTGTCACTTAAATTATC